>NC_090448.1:643023291-643326321 GCF_031143425.1 Pleurodeles waltl
TTCAATTTTCTCTCTCTGTGAGAAGTGCCTTATGAAGACTCATGTTAAGCCTTTTTAAGGCTTTTCTACGCGCCTTCTGGGGACCCGGGCGCAACCTCTCACTATGACCTCTCCTGTGAGATGAAGGAATCCTCACTGTCCACATCATCAGTGACAAATTTAAGAATCTGTAGTCCCATTAATAGCCTCATCTCTCAGAACGTGAACGTTTTTGAGGAAAAGGTTAGACACATTTTTGTAGTCCTTTATCTTGCTTTCTGCTACTTTGACATATTATTGCCAGGGTTAGAGAAATGAAACAGGAAATATAATCCTAGATGATCCAAAAGAAGTAAAAGCTGAAGGACTGAGCAGAGCTCAGGGAGACACATGACGTGGGGTAGAAAATCCAAGGGACTAAGGTGGTCATTCTGACCTCGGCGGTAAAAGGCGCCCACCGCCGGTCAGAAATCCTCCATAATTCCGCTGCGGTCGCGGTAACCCGCCACGGTCATTCTGACCCGCAGCAGCCAAACCTCCGAAAATCCGACAGCCACAACAGACCGCCAGACCAGCGGTCGGCGGAAAAGTGGAGGTGACCAAACCTCCACCGTCACGCCAACAGAAATACACCCATGCCATTACGACCCACGAATCCACGCGGCGGTCATTCAAACGCGGTTTTCCATTGGCGGTACACACCGCCGCGGTCAGAATACACACAAACGAACAAAACTCAGCCACATTGGCCGATTTGAATTCCACACACCTGATACACATACACACACCACTCCCACACACACAATACAATATAAAACACACACCCACATCACCCACAAACCCCTACGACCAAAAATTCAGAAAGAAGCACCGAGAGACACATCATCGAACACAGAATACCATCACACAGAGGCACACTACACCATCACCCACACAATATCCACACACAAAACAACACACACCACCACACTCAACACACTTAACTACACATACTCCACCCCACACATCATACACACCACTCCATGGCACCCCAAAGACAGCCCCGCTTCTCAGACGAAGAACTCAGGGTCATGGTGGAGGAAATCGTTCGGGTAGAGCCCCAGCTCTTCGGCACACAGGTCCAATACACCAGCATTGCCCGGAGGACGGAGCTATGGCAGAGGATTGTCGACAGGGTCAACGCTGTGGGACAGCACCCCAGAAATCGGGAAGACATCAGGAAGCGATGGAACGACCTACGGGGGAAGGTGCGTTCCATGGTATCCCGGCACAACATCGCCGTGCAGAAGACTGGCGGAGGACCCCCACCTCAACCCCCACAATTTACAACATGGGAGGAGGAAGTCTTGAACATCCTGCATCCTGACGGCCTCGCAGGAGTCGGCGGAGGAATGGACACTGGTAAGTTGAAGCTTCACTACTGCTTCCCCCCCACCTGCATGCAAAATCATACCCCAACCCTCACCCCCATCCTCGAACCCCACCCTCACCCCCACCCCCATCCTCACCCCCACCCTCACCCTCACCCCCACCACCATCCTCACCCCCACCACCATCCTCACCCCCACCCCCAGCACACCTATTCCCTGCCAATGTCTCACCATCACAACCCACACATCCCAAAACCTAGGCCTGCATGCGTCCACTAAGCATGGACACCCATCACCAAAGCATGCCCAATGCATATACACATCCCCCCCACCAGCCACCCTCACCAAAGCCCCCACACACGAATGCCAGCACTTGGGGACACGGGAACCCACAGATACACCCATATGCCACACATTGAAACTATAACCATACCTCTATACCCCTGCAGGACCCGACCGCCAACACACCGCCACGGAGGGCCCAGAATTCTCCACACCCCCCACCCAAGAGGCCGTCAGCGATGACAGCAGCTCTGTCGACCTGGACACCGATGACCAGCCCGGACCATCGGGGACCTCTGGACAGTCGGTTCCCCTCAGACAGCCACAGGCCACCACAGACCCAAACCCCTCTGGGAACACCAGCACAGCTCCCACCCAGCGGGCCCATGCCTCTGTCTCCAGGGCGCGTCAATCTGCGGTGTGTCTACCACTACAGGGCACCCAGGATAACCCACCACCCCAACAACAACAGGGACCTGGGGGCAGTGGTAGTGGGCACACCGGCCAGGGGGCAGAGGCCCAGGGAAACAGGGCAACTCGGAGGGCAGCTGTGCGACAGGGGGGGGGACGGGCCCAGGGAACCCACTCTCCACGAGGCCCTCACCACCATCATGGGAGCATACAACCGCTCCCAGGAGACGATGGCGACGGTACTGGCCCGGTTCCAGGAGATCCAGGTACTGCAGGAGGAACACTATCGGGGGTACAGGGAGGACATCAGAGCCCTCACCTCCACCCTGGTTACCATGGTCGGGCTGCTGCAGGACCTCATCAACACCAGGACGGACACTCAACACCAACAAAGGGCCCCTGCCACTAGCCTGGACCAAGAACAGCCAACCACCTCCGCCGGCGCTAGTGGTCAGGAGGCCCCCGCACAACAGCAGCCCACCAGACCCCCACCTCCTGCAGGAGAAGAACCATCCCGCAAGAGGGCCCTGAGATCTCGCAAGAAGACAGAGTAGGATGTCAAGACCCCCGCCAGCAAAGGATACCACCTGATGTCATCCCACTGTCCCACATTGTCACCCTGTCCATCCTTGAACTGCCCATGCTCCATCTCTCCACAGGCCTCTGGACAATGCACCTGTGTGACTGTTACTCTGGACTCTGCCATGGACATTCCTTCACCATAGCCCCCACCCACTTGAAAACACCCATCCCATTTTGAGCACTTAAATAAACACCCATTTAGCACAAAACTATCTGGAGTCTGGCTGTGATTTCAAAATATTGTAATTGACATGACATTGCAAATATGTCCTTGTACATAGTCAAGTCAACAAACAGCTGCCACAAAGCTGTAGTCCATGGGGAAACGAAGCACAGGACTCGTAGTGGGGACCCCAGATCTGAAATAGGGAGGGAAAAGCCACAACTCAGTCATCATACACTGGGGCAAATAGACAGGCAGCAGAGATGCAGGAGAGTAGTTCACATTCACTAAATTATGTTTGAATTGTTACCTGTGTCCTATTGGAAGTACTGTTCAATGATTCTGTCCCTGTTGTCTGTTTCAGCCCCGTCGTCTTCCTCCTCGTCACTCTCCACAGGTTCCACAGCTGCCACTACACCACCGTCTCGACCATCCTCCTGCAGGAAAGGCACCTGGCGGCGCAAAGCCAGGTTGTGAAGCATGCAGCAGGCCACGATGATGTGACACACCTTCTTAGGTGAGTACATTAGGGCTCCACCTGTCATATGCAGGCACCTAAACCTGGCCTTTAGGAGGCCAAAGGTGCGTTCGATCACCCTCCTAGTACGCCCATGGGCCTCATTGTACCGTTCCTCTGCCCTGGTCCGGGGATTCCTTACTGGGGTCAGTAGCCACGACAGGTTGGGGTACCCAGAGTCCCCCAATAGCCATACACGGTGTCTCTCTAGCTGCTCCATCACGTAAGGGATGCTGCTATTCCTCAGGATGAAGGCGTCATGCACTGACCCAGGGAACTTGGCATTTACATGCGAGATGTACTGGTCAGCCAAACACACCACCTGGATGTTCATGGAATGGTAACTTTTTCTGTTCCTGTACACCTGCTCCCTGTCTCTTGGGGGAACCAAAGCCACATGGGTCCCATCAATGGCACCAATGACGTTGGGAATATGTCCAAGGGCGTAGAAATCACCCTTCACTGTAGCCAATTCGCCCACCTCAGGGAAAATGATGTAGCTTCTCACGTATTTCATCAGGGCAGACAACACTCTGGATAACACCTTCGAAAACATGGGCTGAGACATCCCAGAAGCAATTCCCACTGTTGTCTGAAATGACCCACTTGCCAGGAAATGGAGTACTGACAGGACCTGCACCAGAGGGGGAATCCCTGTGGGTTGGCGGATGGGGGACATCAGGTCGGGCTCCAGCTGGGCACACAGTTCTTGTATAGTGGCACGGTCAAGCCGGTAGGTCAGGATAATGTGGCGTTCTTCCATTGTCGACAGGTCCACCAGCGGTCGGTACACGCGAGGATTCATCCGTCTCCTCGCCAAACCCAGCGGACGGTGCCTAGGAAGGACAACATGGAGCACAGAGTCAAGCAACCCACAGGTACGTACTCACAGCTTGCACAGTAAACGATTCTCTATGCAGTGAATGGCGTGTCTGAGTGGCTATGCAAGGCCTAGGCCTGTGTGACGCAGTTGAAATTGAGCCATGTGGACCCTCGAAATGGCAGCTGCCTGACCTGTGAAGTGTGACAATGGGATGTGAGGTCAATGCGCTGGCGTGGCACACCGCGGCGGTCGGCGGGCGAAGACCGCGGCGCGAAGCCGCATTGGTTAACATTGAAGCCTATGGGTTTCAGGAGCCAATGGCGAAGGGCGCCGGCGGTGGCGGTACGCCCCGCCGCGGTACGCACCGCCGCGGACGTGACCGCCATTTCCAATCTACTTATCCACTTGTGACTTGAACTTTCACAGGAGAGGACCTATACTGCAAGTGTTGCTGTGACCTCGGTCTGGAAGGGACAATGGCTGCTGCGACTGGGGAAAGGGCCCCTGCCTTCACTGGAGAGGAGTTGGAGAAACTTGTGGATAGGGTCCTCCCCCAGTATGCGCTACTCTACGGTCCTCCAGACCAACAAGTGAGTTTGATTCAATATGGATTTGGGGCCACTGGCTGGCTTGGGGGCCTGGCGGGGGGCCTGGCGGGGATGGGGGGCATGTTGGGCCTGGCGGGGGGCCTGGCGGGGATGGGGGGCATGTTGGGCCTGGCGGGGGGCCTGGCGGGGATGGGGGGCATGTTGGGCCTGGCGGGGGGCCTGGCGGGGGGCCTGGCGGGGGGCCTGGCGGGGATGGGGGGCATGTTGGGCCTGGCGGGGGCCTGGCGGGGGGCCTGGCGGGGGCCTGGCGGGCATGTTGGGCCTGGCGGGGGGCCTGGCGGGGATGGGGGGCATGTTGGGCCTGGCGGGGGGCCTGGCGGGGATGGGGGGCATGTTGGGCATGGCGGGGGGCCTGGCGGGATGGGGGGCGTTGGGCCACTGGCAACGATAATGCAGACAAACTTGAACGTGGTATTTCTCCCTCCCTGTACGTGTCACATAGGTCCGCGCCCATGAGAAGATCGGGATTTGGCGTGCCATCGCCAAGGAAGTCCGGACCCTGGGGGTCCACCATCGACGGGGCACCCACTGCCGCAAGAGGTGGGAGGACATCCGCCGCGGGACCAAGAAGACCGCCGAGTCTCTGCTGGGGATGGCCTCCCAACGTAGGCGGGGTGCCTGCCGTCAACTGACCCCCCTGATGTTCCGGATCCTGGCGGTGGCCTACCCTGATTTGGATGGGCGCGTGAGGGCAGCACAGCAGACACAAGGGGGTGAGTACAAGCATCATCTACTCTGTTGTCGCGCAGTGGAGGTGTCTGGGTGGGGGAGGAGGGCTGTGGGTCCCCCTAGGCCAGGGCGATATCTGTAGGCTGGGCACCCCCGTAAGCCCCTGTGTCCCCAGCCACCACCCTCAGTAGTGTGTCAGTACAGCCATCCCTGAGCCGTGTCATCCATGGGTGCAGTTGTCAACTCTAGGCGTGTAGGGCATGTTCCACGGAATGCGTAGCGGACCCCAAGTGCGCAACTTAGTGCAGGGGGCATCTGTGTCTGTCATGTCCGCTAACTGTACCGGTGATCCATGTACTCAAAATCTCTTTATTTCTCTCTCCCCCCCCCCCCCCCCTTTTTGTTTGTCCTTCTGTGCTTGTGTGCATCAGCATCATCAGGCGGAGGAGAAGTGGCATCGGGGCAGGAGGGAGCTGCATCTCACATGGCCCAGGAGGGCCATGCCACAGAGTCTGACTGGACCAGTGAGACGGAGGGCGAGGGGAGCTCCACGACGGGGACGACTGGACCCTGCAGCGACACGGACACGTCCTCGGAAGGGAGCTCCCTTGTGGGGGTGGCACCATCCGTGCCCCCCGCCATTACAGGTACAGCCGCCACCCAGCGCACCATCTCCGCCCTCCCAGCAGCCCCTCAGCGTTCGCCCCGTGCCCGCTCTGCCAGGAAGCCGGGCATCTCCTTCGCCCCAGGCACCTCAGGCCCTGCCCCTGTTACCCCCGCTGCCCTCAGTGAGGAGGTCATTGACCTCCTCCGAACGCTCATTGTTGGGCAGACTACCCTTTTGAATGCCATCCAGGGGGTGGAGAGGGAGGTTCATCGCAGCAATGCGTACCTGGAGGGCATTCATTCGGGTCAGGCTGCCCATCAGCGATCGTTCCAGGCTCTGGCCTCAGCACTGACGGCAGCCATTGTCCCTGTCTCCTGCCTCCCTCTACTAACTCCCTCCTCCCAGTCTCCTGTTCCTCTGCCTGTCCCACCCACACCATCAGACCAGCCTGCACACACCTCAACACCCAAGAGCAGCTCATCCAAACATAAGCACCACAGATCACGCAGACATTCACACAAGCAACATTCCGATGCAGACATGCCAACAGTCACTACCACCTCTGTGACCCCCACCTCCTCGTCTCCCTCCTCCCTCCCTGTGACGTCTACACTCACACCTTCATTCACCTCACCATCAGCCAGTGTTTCCATCACCAGCATACCCTCCACTCCAGTCTGCACACGTGCAGTCACCACCCCCACTGCCATTTACACGTCCCCTGTGTCCTCTCCCACTGTGTCTGTCACCCCCTTTTCCACACCACACAAACGCAGCCACCCACCCACCCAACAGCCATCCACCTCACGACAGCCTCCCGCTCCTGCACCTGCACCCAAAGACAGCAAACTTGTCTCGCCTACAACCACATCCTCTCCCTCCACTCCTATACCCACTGTACCTTCCACTCTCCATTGTCCCAAGAAAATCTATCTCTCTACTGCTACCTTCTTTCCTGACCCTGAGCCCCCCCCTCCTTCTCGTCGGGGTAAAAAGAGCACCTCAGCCACCACCAGCCCTGCAGCCCCCTTGACAAGGGTGCAGGGGTATTGGAGCCCACCAGCCCGCAGGTCTGGATCTTCGCCCAGCAGCAAGGGGACAGCCAGCCCACCCCCTGGGAAGAGGAGCAGAAGGCGGAAGGGCCGCCGCCGGAGCCCGGATTCGATATCCCCCCAGGACACTAGCCAGCCACCGTCAACAGCCACAACTCCAAAGGGAGGAAAGGGCCACAGACTCCCGACTAAGGAGGGCAAGGGCAGCAAGGCGGAGAAGTCAGGCAGCAGGCCTGCTGCCCATGGAGGACCCGTCGCAGCTGCCCAGGAGGAGCCCGCAACCCCCATAGCCGCTGCCCCGGGAGGAACCGGCACAGCTGCCCCGGGAGAGCCCACCACCCCCATAGCCGCTGCCCAGGGAGGACCCAGCCCAGCTGGCCAGGAGGGCCCCACCACCCACAGCCCAGGTGGGCATTGAAGGAGCACCATCCCCGCTGCCCAGGAGGGCACCACCAGGCAATGAGCAGTTGGCCATAGAATGGCCGCCGTCTCCAGCACCGCTCCGCTGGGGCCCGCCGTCTCAAGAACCGCTGAACTGGGCCCTTCAAGGCAAGAACCGCTGAACAGGGCCCCGCCGTCTCCAGCACCACTCCGCTGGGGCCCGCCGTCTCAAGAACCGCTGAACTGGGCCCTTCACGGCAAGAACCGCTGAACTGGGCCCTTCAAGGCAAGAACCGCTGAACTGGGCCCGCCGTCTCCAGCACCGCTCCGCTGGGGCCCGCCGTCTCAAGAACCGCTGAACTGGGCCCTTCACGGCAAGAACCGCTGAACTGGGCCCCGCCGTCTACAGCACCGCTCCGCTGGGGCCCGCCGTCTCAAGAACCGCTGAACTGGGCCCTTCAAGGCAAGAACCGCTGAACTGGGCCCCGCCGTCTCCAGCACCGCTCCGCTGGGGCCCGCCGTCTCAAGAACCGCTGAACTCGGCCCTTCAAGGCAAGAACCGCTGAACAGGGCCCCGCCGTCTCCAGCACCGCTCCGCTGGGGCCCGCCGTCTCAAGAACCGCTGAACTGGGCCCTTCACGGCAAGAACCGCTGAACTGGGCCCTTCAAGGCAAGAACCGCTGAACTGGGCCCGCCGTCTCCAGCACCGCTCCGCTGGGGCCCGCCGTCTCAAGAACCGCTGAACTGGGCCCTTCACGGCAAGAACCGCTGAACTGGGCCCCGCCGTCTCCAGCACCGCTCCGCTGGGGCCCGCCGTCTCAAGAACCGCTGAACTGGGCCCTTCAAGGCAAGAACTGCTGAACTGGGCCCTTCAAGGCAAGAACCGCTGAACTGGGCCCCACCGTCTCCAGCACCGCTCCGCTGGGGACCGCCGTCTCAAGAACCGCTGAACTGGGCCCTTCAAGGCAAGGACTGCTGAACTGGGCCCCGCCGTCTCCAGCACCGCTCCGCTGGGGCCCGCCGTCTCAAGAACCGCTGAACTGGGCCCTTCAAGGCAAGAACCGCTGAACTGGGCCCTTCAAGGCAGGAACCGCTGGCCCTTTGGCAGACGTGGCAGGGCAGGATCTGTCTCGGGCAGGGCTGCAGGATGTCCTCTGGCCAACATGCCTCCTCCAGTGGCAGTGGAGTCTGTTATGTACTGCTTGGACTGTGGCTTTGCTCTCCCCAGGATGGCCCAGTGGGCAGGCCACCCACTGTATGGACTGTATGGACTGTGGCTTTGCTCTCCCCAGGATGGCCCAGTGGGCAGGCCACCCACTGTATGGACTGTTTGGACTGTGGCTTTGCTCTCCCCAGGATGGCCCAGTGGGCAGGCCACCCACTGTATGGACTGTATGGACTGTGGCTTTGCTCTCCCCAGGATGGCCCAGTGGGCAGGCCACCCACTGTATGGACTGTTTGGACTGTGGCTTTGCTCTCCCCAGGATGGCCCAGTGGGCAGGCCACCCACTGTATGGACTGTGGCTTTGCTCTCCCCAGGATGGCCCAGTGGGCAGGCCACCCACTGTATGGACTGTATGGACTGTGGCTTTGCTCTCCCCAGGATGGCCCAGTGGGCAGGCCACCCACTGTATGGACTGTTTGGACTGTGGCTTTGCTCTCCCCAGGATGGCCCAGTGGGCAGGCCACCCACTGTATGGACTGTGGCTTTGCTCTCCCCAGGATGGCCCAGTGGGCAGGCCACCCACTGTATGGACTGTTTGGACTGTGGCTTTGCTCTCCCCAGGATGGCCCAGTGGGCAGGCCACCCACTGTATGGACTGTTTGGACTGTGGCTTTGCTCTCCCCAGGAAGGGCCAGTGGTCATGGAGTCCCCTCGTGGATCTGGCGTCGTGTACTCAAGTGGCTGAGGTGCCCCCCCCTTCCCTTCCCCCTGAGGTGCCTGTCCTTTTTTCTTTCTGATGCCCCTGCAGTGTTCTCTCCGTGGAGTTCTTGTCGTGGGACTGGGCCTTGCCCCTTTGCTCAGGACCCCTGTGGTCCACGGACAGTGGTTGGACTACATTTAGTAGATGTATATATTTTGTACATAGTTTATTTATTTATTTGGATTACTGCTGTCCATTTTTCAATATATCTGCCCGTTTGAGATCTCTTCTTTTGGTCTTTGCATAATTTCGGAAGGGGGGGGTTTGTGGGTTGTGACAGTGATCTGTGGGAATGCATTGATGTGTGTGTTGTAGTGGGTGTGGGTGGGTGGGTGTGTGCCGGTAATCTTTGCCCTCCCCTGTGTCGTAGGTGCAGTACTCACCGATGTCTTCCGCGCCGCCGGGCGTGCTCCTGGTACAGGAGCAGGTATAGGAGTGCGGGGATGACCTGCAACTCGGGTTCCATACTGCCGAAATCTCGCGTGGTGTATGTGGAGGTGAGCGTTTTCCCGTTCGTAGTCTGTTTCCGCCGTGTTTTTATCGGCGGTGCTCCCGCCCCGGAAAAGGTGGCGGATTGGTGGGTCGTGATAGGGTGGGCGGTACATTGTCTGCCGCCTGGCTGTTGGCGGGGACCGCCGCGCTGTTTGTTTGTTCCGCCGTGGCGGGCGGAGTGTTAATGCGGCAGGCTGTGTTGGCGGTTCCCGCCAGGGTCAGAATTGCATATTTTGGACCGCCGGCCTGTTGGCGGGTTGGCCGCCGCTTTATCACCGACCGCCAGGGTCAGAATGAGGGCCTAAGTCTCTGTTGGGAGTGTTCTAGAGGGTGCGGTCGCCTGGTTTTCTATAGTTCAAGTTTGGTCCTTTTTTTAAAAGGACAAGGATAAGCTAGTAAACTGACTTTTTCACTGCTATTATAGCCTATGGTAGTGATATATATATATATATATATATATATATATACATACATATATATCTACAGCTTTATTAAGTTACTGTGGGACTCCAACATCGACTATGGGGAATGATTCAAGCATCTGAATCTATGAAAGATCCAATACTGGAGAAGCTTGCTTTAAAGACCCTATTGTGCTAGAGTCTGGCTCCTTTATGACATGACCAGATCCTTGGAGTATTTTACAGGTAGCCGACCGGCATGCATGCCAGCACTACCCTTGATCAGGATCACCGCAGAATACAGTGGTTTTATATATTTTTATATATATATATATATATATATATCTATATATATATATACACACACACATACATAAAAAAAATCATGAAATAATTTCATTATTTCAAAATGTAATGACTAGCTTAATTTTTTTTTAAAACTAAAGAGACAATCTATCCTAACATTAAGGGATGAAGAAGGCCAACTGCACAAGTTCCAAGCTCTAATAAACAAAATATTCTATGATCATTTAGTGACTAATGTCAAAATTTCAGGACTGGATTACTAGAAGGATAATAAGAAGGGCAGTATTTGTAGAGCAAACTCCTTTATGGGTTTCCAAAGATGTTCTTCTAATGCTCTCAGAGGTCAAAGTGCCAAACTGGCTTGAAGCAGATACGCAACCCGGGGGAGATAAATATGAAGGTGGGTCACTGTGCTTGTTCAACAAACCAAGAATATGTGACGCCGCGCTTTACCACGGCGTCTCTTTCTTCACCTGCGGTCGGACCGCAACTCCGATTATTGGAGCGGCGTCCTCCGTGTTTCTGCATACCATTTTCAGCACGTTTCAAGAAGCACATTTTTTCAATATTTTCTTGCTGGTTGGTGGTGGGCTCATCTTCTTTTCTGTTTTCTTCTGGGTTTTCTGTGCATTTTGTCTTATTCCTTTTTCTGGTATCAATACTGTCTTCTTGTTGGTTTCCAAGTTGTGTTCTTTCTGGTCCTTTTTTCCCAGCATGCATTTTTCTTTTATACTACTACTCTTTTCCCATTCTTTTCTATGGGCCTTTCCCAATCCAAGATGGCATAGTTTCTCTTCCTGTGTTTTCACTTCCTGTCTTCCAGTATGTAAGTCACTCAGTCCTGATTTGCCTTGCGTTGCAAACACTTCCTCTTGGTGGTGATCTTCGCTCCTGTTCGTCGTGTTTATCTCTAGTTCTTGTCGCTCTGATTGAGATTCTCCATTTTCTTTTTGTTTTAACTCTTGTTTTTTTCTTCTTTTTCAGGAGTTCCTGTTTTGAGGTTTTTCCCATATTTTGTTTTTTTTTCCCCTCTGGGACTCCTTCTGGAGGGTACGGTCTGCTAGGGCGTTTTTCTGTCTAGCTGCATCGTGGCTACTAGAAAGGGTCACCCTTATCTTGGTCTATCCAGAACCAGCAGAAGACCTGGCGCTCTTTCAAATCCTTCTGCAGAGATCAGAAGCATTGTGCAGATCGTGACAGAATATGCTTTGAAATACACAAAAGACAGTTCCCGCTGTATGCCTGATTAGGGAGAGCAGCACAACACTCTTAAGAAGGGTTTTCAGTTCAACTTCCAGTATAAACATGGAATGACTTCACAGCTTCATGGGACGTAACCTTGAACTGGTGTACTCACAGAACAAAAAGTAATTGGTTTGTGTAAGCATTGATTGGGCTCACTATTTTTGTGACACCGGTGACAAAATACATTGGTCTTGACTGCTTACTGTTCTAGGCCACTTTCAGTGGTTTACTAGCTTCAATTATCATCCTGTTCCGAGTTTTGGTACAGCATGAGACCCTGCTTGGCAAATCTTTCCCGCATGTGATGAACATTCTATTTTTGACATATAGCAATATCTAATCTATTCCTTTTTCTTTTTTCTCTCTCTTAACCGTTTTTCTTTTTTTCTTCCCTTGCTTTTAACAAGTCTTGGTTATATAGTTAGTGAATACTTATGTGCATCTCAGGCATATGTTTTATGTTCTGATGGTGATCTGAACAATTAAATAAGGGATCAAAACGTCGTCGACATTTAGTACTTGGACTCTGTACAATAATATATGTGTTGACATGAGCAGGAGTACTGTAAAATTGTGTCTTTAACTGTGCTTTCTGTCACTTGGCATATGCCTGAGCAATTATGATTTATGTTTTCAAAGACGTTTTTGTTTTCCCACTACACTGTTTTCTTACTTTTGTTTGGAATAAATATATTGATTTATTGCATGTTTTCCATAGACTTCATTGTGATTCTATGTTGTATTTTAATCTATTGTCCTTTTATCTAAGGGACCCTTGTTTCTTTATAAAAGAATCAGAATAGTATGCAGTACATTACAACCATACAAATTAGAGAAAGTGTGAAGCAGACTTGCCTTTACCAAAACAGCTTACAGATGATTGCTATTCCTACTACTGAGTCATCTTTTGCCTTCATATTAAGGCAGCAGTGCTCATGAACGTGTGACTGCTTCTCCAGGTAGCTTTACAGCAGATGTCTTGTAAGGACACGTGTGCAGAGGGGCATGGCTAAGAGAGCCAACATAGAAGACGTGTAATTTTGCTGCTTCGCACCTGCCTGCAAAATCCTGCCTATTGCGGTGGTTGTACCTGGGGATCAGCACTGTTGTGGCTTGGGAACTGCCAATGTGCCCCCTCGCCATCTGCCTGGTACCGACTCGCACTGTTGGAAGTGGTGCGGCAGCAGGGCAGCATGAGTTAGAGCCTATGCGCCCCGAGACAACGGAGAACCAGCAGCTGCAAAGAAAGGCCGTAGAGTGCCGAGGGGGTGTCCCCGACTCAATGCGGCCCGGGGAGCGAAGGAAGAGTGGGAGGCCGACAACGGGGGAACTGGACCTGATGCTGCGCAGAGGTGGCACAGTGAGGCAGTGAGGCGACGCTTGTGCGAAGGCAGCGGAGGTCTACTGAGGAGCCCTGACTGCATGGTGTGCTTATAGTTATTGTCAGCATTTGAGGCTGGAAGCGTGCTCCCTACCCACTGGGACCCACTTGCTGGATCCAGGCGGCAGCGGTGAGTACGGAGCTGTGAGTTGTGGGGCTATATAACACCCTTGTAAGAGGAGAGTGGCGGAAGCCAACTGGGCAGGCCTCATAGACCATTGGAGCGACTGTGGGAGCAGAGTTGGGCTCTGCTCCCCCCCCCCCCTTTGAAGGAGTGATGATCTAAATGGGCTGGCGAGGAAGTGTGGACCCCCATCGCGAGCCACGGACCACTGCTTCATTGCATACACGGCCCCTCTGGGACCCTGAGTCCCTCACGCTGCTTCACTGGTGCAGGTGGGAAAAGGCGAACATTGACTGTGTCCAGGGGAGACGTAACAGATGGTGGCTCTTTAGTGGGGCTCTGGTGGATTGGTGGCGCGAGACGATGGATGCTTAACTTTGTTTTATGCCCTTTGTCGTGGCATGGCTAAGTACTTGGGAGGAGAGGCGCTATACTACTGCCAGGAAAATAGGCGCTGAAACCTTTGGTGGACTCATGAGGGGTGAGGGCGTGAAGCTGACACCAGACTGTAACCCTTGAGCTCTGTAGAGAGGGCTCTATTCTGCCACTGTTCTGGGTGACGGACGAACCTGCCGGGTCCCTACGTAGAAGACACTGTGAACCTGATTTACTGAGTGGGGCGAGACATTGGTGTGAGGCTGAGGCACCCAACGATGACTGACATGGGGAAATTGAAGCCCAAAGCGCAGGGACTTGCAAGGCACTCTGGCCTCAGGGACGAATGCGGACTCCATGACAGAGGGAATGTGTGACACCCACAATAAATTATTGGGGGCCATTGAGGACTCCAAGCTTACAGTGCAGCGAGATATAGGCAAAGACACTGCTGAGTTAGGTTTGCTACCCGCTGATCATCAGAAGCTTTCAGGTAAGGTGAGGGATGTGAAGTCCTCTGTAGCTGAACTGCATCCATCCCATCAAGCTCTGAAACTCCAGGTGTTGCAGCTAGTGGACACAGTAGATCGACTGGAGCGCAGGGCAGAGGAAGCTGAAGGGCGCAGTCGACGTAACAACATTGATTTGTCAGAGGGCGTGGAAACAAAGAACATGGTGTAATTCCTGGAGCCATGGTTGCACACTCTCATGGACGCAGACAGCCTCACGCCCTTCTCTTCCCTTCAGTTAGCGCACTGAGTCCCGGCGCGTCAGCCACCGCATGATAGGCTGATCAGGTTGTACCAAAACTCCTTCACTTTGGCGACTGTGATCTGCTGCTGTGGAGGGCACGTGAGGCTGGACCCTTCAGAGTGGAACGGGGACAGGCCAATTTGTTCCCAGATTTTATATCAGCTGTGCAGACCAAACCTGCCTCCTTCCTGGCAGTGAAAAGAGCACTTTGAGATGCAGGGATATGTTACGCCTTGCTATTCCCCTCTAGACTGAAGTTAATGGTGGACGGAACCACGCATTTCTGTCCGGATCTTGAGAAGGCCTGGGCATAGCTGAAAAAATACAAATCTGGCACTGACAGATCCCGGGTGGAGGTGACTGAGAACACCTAACTTCATAAAAAAAGAAGACGATCCAGAAGCCGTGCCCGCCGAACGCAGCTCACCAAGCCCACGCCAACCCAGTCTGAGGAGAGAAAGCTGTTGGTATGCAATGCAGCTGCCTCACTGACTGAGGCTAACGTATCGGATAAAGAGGAGTGACCCTGACAATGACACAGATGACCACTCGTCTGACTTTGACTCTCAAGCCGGTACGCCGGAGGACTGCCCTCATGTGATACCCCAGTTCTACGAAGACATCATTTAGACGGACTATGATGAACCCTTTCAACCTTGGCACCGATTGCCCATATTGGAACATACCCTGAAGCGTCTGAGCAAGGTTGTGGAGTGACACCCCAGTTGGCGATCTGCAACACCCCCCTTCCTGCCTCTTCAACACAGAGGAGGCGGTTTGGTTTTACCACACATTACAGCTATTATGCACAGTTTGGGTGGCTGGCAGTTGTCGGACTGTCCTTGGGTGAGGAGTTGGAATTTTGTTTATTTGTTATGTCCTATGTGGTCCCTAGTGGAAATGTGCCTGTTTCATCGTGTTGCTTGGTGGGGTGCATGGGAAGGATGGGTGGCTTAGTTGCCACCAGAATGTAAGATTCAATTTCATATGCTTGAGCCGCTGCCTACTCTCACATTGATGACCTGGAATGTGCGAGGTTTGGGATCCTTGGTTAAATGGTATAAAATACTGTTATACTTAGAGAGATGGGGATACACGTGGCGATGCTGCAGGAAATGCAGCTCACACAGGTAGAGGAGGATCGCCTCCATCTGCCCTGGAGGAGGAAATTGTGTGCAACTGTTTACTCTGCATACGCCCATGGCACACTGATCTGGTGCGGGGGGAGTCTCACTGGATGTAACGAGAGTGATGGTGGATGATGACTGGTGGCATGTTTTTTTTAGAGGGTCGCTTACATAGTAAGCCTATCGCGCTGGGAGTGGCATTGGCCTCTAATCAAGACCAGTCAACCTTCCTACATACCTTAACTACCCATATGTCCACTTTCACTGACAGACTTAGAAAGCTCCCTTCCACCTGTAGGAGGGTCTCCCTTTTAGAGTGGCCACGGGCGTATCTATAAAGCTGTTCAATTGGGCCATGGATAAAATGTGGCGTACACACCTCCCACTAGATAGAGACTATGCCTTTTACTCACACCTTCACCATGTCCACACTAAAATAGATTTGTTTGCACCAGATCCCGTTGCGGGCAGAAAAAACATTCTGAATATCTGGGCTGCACATTTTCAGACCACAGCCCACCCCTAATCCACATACAAACCACGTAGCCCAGCCCGCCATTCTGAGTTGGCGTTAGCAGCCAACAGCACTACAGGATGTAATTTTTAGAGCCACACTAACCACAGCACTGGCGGAATCTTGTTCTGTTAAAACAGAGTTGGTCTCTCAGAGGGGAGTAGAATGGGAGGCCCTCAAGGTGGTGGTACAGAGACACTGTATGGGCCAGGCTGTGGGTATCAAGCAAGACTTGGGGCAAGGCCTCTGCCGATTTGAGGATAAGTTGCACAACCTTGATAAGGCACAGGGAATGGACCCCACGGTCCTATAATGCTTACTGGATATCAGCAAAAAATACGCCACAGCTCCAATAAGACTCAGGTGCCACGACAGCGCAGGATATATAAACAGGGTACATGAAGAGGAGGGCAAAGCCAGACGGTTACTGGTCTGGCTGGTTTTCCCCTAATCAGCCAGGAGGGCGATTACTAGGATCAAAATGTCAAACGGCTCGTTGGTACACTCGTCTATGCATAATAATGCAGCGTTATGGGACTACTACCTGACATTGTATGCCACCCCAGAGACACCATTACTAGACGATGATGGTGATATCTTGGGTGAATCCAACTGAGGGTCCTCCCAGAAGAGACCTGTGCTCCATTGGGGGATGCGGAGACAGAAGGTGAGATAAAGATAGCTATTAAAGCTTTTGCATTACGGCAAAACTCCCGGGATGGACAGCCTCCCCCCCAGGAATTCTACAAAATATTTGTAGACACATTAACCCCAAAACTCGCTGAAATGTATGCAGCGGCCCATGAGACGGTCCTCCTGCCTGCAACGACAAGGGAGGTCCTGGTAGTCCCCCTCCCTAAGACTACGGACCGAAACACTGCTGTTACAGGTTTTCAACCTCTTTTTAAGCTCAAATCCGTTTTTAAAATCCTCAGTAAGGTGTTAACCAATAGACAGCTGCCACATATGCAGGCTTTGATTCACAGTGACCAATTGTAGGAAGTTGGCTCTGTATATACTATTTCAAAGTAAGAAATAGTGTGCACAGAGTCCAAGGGTTCCCCTTAGAGGTAAGATAGTGGCAAAAAAAGATAATTCCAATGCTCTATTTTGTGGTAGTGTGGTCGAGCAGTAGGCTTATCAGAGGGTAGTGTTAAGCATTTGTTGTACACACAGAGGCAATAAATGAGGAACACACACTCAAAGACTTACTCCAGGCCAATAGGTTTTGATATTGAAAAATATCTTTTCTCAGTTTATTTTAATAACCACAGGTTCAAGATTTACAGTTAATACTTTAAATGAAAGGTACTTCACTTAGATACTTTAGGAACTTTGAAGGAAAACAATATCATGTACAGTCTTTGTTAAAATGGCAATAAGCTATTTTCAAAGTGGACACTACAAAAATCAACAGTTCCTGGGGGAGGTAAGTAAAGGTTAGTTTTGGAGGTAAGTAAAACACTTACAAGTCTCAATTTAGGGGCATAAGCAACCCACTGTTGGGGGTTCAAGGCAACCGCAAAGTTAACACACCAGCAGCTCAGGGCCGGTCAGGTGCAGAGGTCAAAGAGGTGCCCAAAACACATAGGCGCCTATGGGGACCAGGGGGGCTCCGGTTCCAGTCTGCCAGCAGGTAAGTACTTGCGCCCTCAGGGGACAGACCAGGGGGGGTTTGTAGAGCACTGGGGGGGACATGAGAAGGCACACAAAATACACCCTCAGCGGCACTGGGGCGGCCTGGTGCAGTGAGAAAAGCAGGCGTTGGGTTTTAGATTGAAAACAATGGAGAGACCCGGTGGTCACTCTAGCGTTGAAGGCAGGCACAGGAGGGGGGGGGGCTTCTCAGGACAGCCACCGCCTTGGCTAAAGCAGAGGGTCGCCTGGGGGTCGCTCTTGCACTGAAGTTCGGTTCCTTCAGGTCCTGGGGGCTGCGGGTGCAGTGTTGGTTTCAGGCGTCGGGTCCCTTTTTACAGGCAGTGGCGGTCAGGGGGGAGCCTCTGGATTCTCTCTGCAGGCGTCGCTGTGGGGGCTCAGGGGGGTCGTCTCTGGTTACTCACGGGCTCGCAGTCACCGGGGAGTCCTCCCTGAGGGGTCGGCTTTCTGCAGGTCGAGCCGGGGGCGTCGGGTGCAGAGTGTGAAGTCTCACGCTTCCGGCGGGAAACGTGAAGTCTTTGGAAGTTGCTTCTTTGTTGCAAAGAAGTTGCAGGTTTTGAACAGGGCCGCTGTTCACGGGAGTTTCTTGGTCCTGCAGTCCAGGGCAGTCCTCTGAGGCTTCAGAGGTCTCTGGTCCTTGTCGGATGCGTCGCTGGAGCAGGTTTTCGAAGTTGGACACAGGCTGGTAGGGCTGGGGCCAAAGCAGGTGTCGTATTCCTCCTTCTCTGCAGGCTTGTAGGTCAGCAGTCCTTCTTCTTTCTTCAGGTTGCAGGAATCTGATTTCCTGGGTTCAGGGTCGGCCCTAAATATTCAATTCAGGGGTGTGCTTAGGTCTGAGGGGCAGTAGCCAATGGCTACTGTCCTTGAGGGTGGCTAAACCCTCCTTGTGCCTCCTCCCTGAGGGGAGGGGGGCACATCCCTATTCCTATTGGGGGAATCCTCCAAAATCAAGATGGAGGATTTCTAAAGGCAGGAGTCACCTCAGCTCAGGACACCTTAGGGGCTGTCCTGACTGGTGGGTGACTCCTCCTTGTTTTTCTCATTATCTCCCCTGGACTTGCCGCCAAAAGTGGGGGCTGTGTCCAGGGGGCGGGCATCTCCACTAGCTGGAGTGCTCTGGGGCATTGTAACACGAAGCTTGAGCCTTAGAGGCTCACTGTTAGTTGTTACAGTTCCTGCAGGGGGGAGGTTTTAAGCATCTCCACCCAGTGCAGGCTTTGTTTCTGGCCTCAGACAGCACAAAGGCTCTCACCCCAGGGGGTCAGAAACTCATCTCTCAGCAGCAGGCTGGCACAGACCAGTCAGTCCTGCACTGAAGTATTGGGTAAAATACAGGGGGCATCCCTAAGATGCCCTCTGTGTGCATTTTTTAATAAATCCAACACTGGCATCAGTGTGGGTTTATTATTCTGAGAAGTTTGATACCAAACTTCCCAGTATTCAGTGTAGCCATTATGGAGCTGTGGAGTTCGTTTTTGACAAACTCCCAGACCATATACTTAATATGGCCACACTGTACTTACAATGTCTAATATTAGACTTAGACACTGTGGGGGCATAAGACTCATGCAGCTATGCCCTCACCTGTGGTATAGTGCACCCTGCCTTAGGGTTGTAAGGCCTGCTAGAGGGGTGACTTACCTATTCCACAGGCAGTATTTTGTGTGCGTGGCATCCTGAGGGGGATGCCATGTCAACTTTGCCTTTTTCTCCCCACCAACACACACAATCTGCATTGGCAGTGTGCATGTGTTAGATGAGGGGTCCCTCAGGGTGGCACAACACATGATGCAGCCCTTAGGGACCTTCCCTGGTCACAGGGCTCTTGATACCACTGGTACCTTTTACAAGGGACTTATCTGTGGGCCAGGGGTGTGCAAGTTGTGGAAACAATGGTACATTTTAGGTGAAAGAAGACTGGTGCTGGGGCCTGGTTGGCAGGGTCCCAGCACACTTCTCAGTCAAGTCAGCATCAGTATCAGGCAAAAAGTGGGGGGTAACTGTAACAGGGAGCCATTTTCCTACACAAGCCCCCCCCCAGTCCACAGACCAGGAGACTCAGCCAAAGCTGGGAGAGTCTTCCTAGTCTGTCAGGCGAGGAAGAGTAGGGGAAATAGGCTGGTTTGTTGCAGGGCCTGCTCTGCCTTACATCCTCCTGTTCAGGTCATTCCCTCTGGGGAACTGACCCACTTCCACAGTGATAGGACCTAGTCTGAATTGCTTCTTGTCTGTGTCTGATATCTTCACCCATTGTCTCTATTTTGGGGTTAGAGGTATCCACCTCTGCTAATCTCATCTTAGCCAGGGTCACCCCTAGCTTACCCAAAGAGGTTACCCATAGCTGGAGTAACCCCACCATGACCAACAGGGTCAGGGGGCCTAACTTGCTATTTGGCATGGGGTCAGACCACCATGCCAAGGATAGTGCAGCCATAAAGGCTAACTTTATCTCTTCACCTACAAGGGAAGGAGCTAAGGTACAGGCTCCTTTTGGTTCAGGGTGCCTGTCTGCTGTGTTAGAGTGGGAGGGTACTACATCTTGTAGTAAACACCCTTCTTCCACTCTTTCTTCTGTTAACTGAGGAGCCACCCACTCAGGTTTAACAGTTGCCTGACTAGCCAGGACTTCTTGTGGGTCAGGTTGGACCTTACCAGTGCCACTTTTGGAGCTCTCCCCTACTGGAGCAGAATCTCATTGGCTTGCTGGAACCTTGGCTAAAGGTTGTCCACCCTTCCTACTCTGTTTTCTTTTCTTTTTCTTCTGGGGCCTACTTGCAGTTACTGCAGGGGTAGCACCTCCAGAATCCTTGGGCTCTGACTGGCACTGGACCAATTCCTCTCTTGGGCTCTGACTAACCTTTGGGTAGTCATTTCCAAGGAGACAATCAAGGGGGAGGTCTGTACTGACTACCACCCTTCATCAGCTAAAAGTCCGACCCACTTCTATGGGCACAAAAGCCACAGGCCTAACAGGGATCCTGTCTGGGCTAACTCTTACTCTGGCAGTCTCACCTGGGATGTACTGGTTTGAGAACAGCAGACTGTCATGCACCATGGTGTGACTGGCACAAGTGTCTCTCACGGCAGTGGCTGAGATTCCATTCACCAGTAGGTGGTGGAAGTGTCTACTTCCCTCTGGAATCTCCAACTCACCTGCTGGGCCCATTTTCCAGTTGAAGGCTATGAAGACCTCCTCATCTGAGGAGTCATCCCCAATGTCTACACTGGTCACCCCTGGGATTTTGCTAGGGGGTTTGTTTTTGGGACAAGAAGTGTCCTTGGTGTGGTGCCCTGTCTGTCTACAGTTTTGGCACCATGCCTTAGTGGCATCCCAGTTCTTACCCTGGTACCCACCTTTGTTTTGGGTTGCGTCTTGGGGCCCACCCACCTGGTCTGGTTTTTGGGGGCCTACAGAGGACTCCTTTTCTTTGTTTCTAGTGTCACCCACTTTCTCCTGGGAAGGCTATGTAACCCCTTTCTTTTGGTCACCCCCAGTGGAAGTTTTGGTTACCCTAGTCTTGCCCCATCGGTCTGCCTTCTTTCCCAATTCTTGGGGAGAAATTGGGCCTAGGTCTACCAGATACTGATGCAACTTTTCATTGAACCAGTTACTTAAAATGTGTTCTTTCATAAACAAATTATAAAGCCCAAAATAGTCATGCACTTCATTTCCAGTTACCCAACCATCCAGTGTTTTCACTGAGTAGTCTACAAAATCAACCCAGGTCTGGCTCGAGGATTTTTGAGCCCCCCTGAACCTAATCCTGTACTCCTCAGTGGAGAATCCAAAGCCCTCAATCAGGGTAGCCTTCATGAGGTCATAGGATTCTGCATCTTTACCAGAGAGTGTGAGGAGTCTATCCCTACACTTTCCAGTGAACATTTCCCAAAGGAGAGCACCCCAGTGAGATCAGTTTACTTTTCTGGTTGCACAAGCCCTCTCAAAAGCTGTGAACCATTTGGTGATGTCATCACCATCTTCATATTTTGTTACAATCCCTTTGGGGATTTTTAGGATGTCAGTATTCTCTCTGATCCTATTTAAGTTGCTGCCACCATTGATGGGAGATAAACCCATCTCTTTTCTTTCCTTTTCTATGGCTAGGAGCTGTTTCTCCAAAGCCAATCTTTTGTCCATCCTGGCTAACAGGAGGTCATCTTCATTGAGGCTGCCCTCACTGTTTTCAGAGGTACTGGACTCCCTTATGGAAGAACCAGTCTCTCTGGCTAGGATTTGAGGAGTCAGGGTTTGAGGGACCTGGTTCTCCCTATTTAGGACAGGAGGGGGGAAGTCATCCTCCTGTTCACTAATTTCCCCCATCTGAAGAATTATTCTCAGAGGGGTGGTCCCTTTTGAGCTCTGCCAAAAGCTCCTGGAGCTGTACTTTGGTAGGGTTGGACCCAGTTTTTATCTTTTTTAATTTACAGATAGTCCTTAACTCTAGCATCTTTAAATTGCAGGTAAGGGGTGAGGTTGATTTCCACCACCATCTCTGCTGTGCTAGACATAACTTTTCTAAAAGTTGGGATACTTTTTAAGAATCTAAAACTATTTCTAGAACTTAATCCAAACTTTTACAAACTTTTAAACTCTAAAAGAAATACTAACAAGGACTTACACAAGGCCCTAGCAGGACTTTTAAAAATTTAGAAAAATAGCTCAAATTGCAAAATCAGCTTCTAATGACAATTTTTGGAATTTAGTCGTGTGATCAGGTATTGGCTGAGTAGTCCAGCAAATGCAAAGTCTTAGACCCCACCGCTGAACCACCAATGTAGGAAGTTGGCTCTGTATATACTATTTCAAAGGAAGGAATAGTGTGCACAGAGTCCAAGGGTTCCCCTTAGAGGTAAGATAGTGGCAAAAACAGATAATTCTAATGCTCTATTTTGTGGTAGTGTGGTCGAGCAGTAGGCTTGTCAGAGGGTAGTGTTAAGCATTTGTTGTACACACACAGGCAATAAATGAGGAACACACACTCAAAGACTTACTCCAGGCCAATAGGTTTTGATATTGAAAAATATATTTTCTTAGTTTATTTTAAGAACCACAGGTTCAAGATTTACAGTTAATACTTTAAATGTAAGGTACTTCACTTAGATACTTTAGGAACTTTGAATGAAAACAATATCATGTACAGTCTTTGTAAAAATGGCAATAAGCTATTTTCAAAGTGGACACTGCAAAAATCAACAGTTCCTGGGGGAGGCAAGTAAAGGTTAGTTTTGGAGGTAAGTAAAACACTTACAAGTCTCAAGTTAGGGGCATAGGCAACCCACTGTTGGGGGTTCAAGGCAACCCCAAAGTTACCACACCAGCAGCTCAGGGCCGGTCAGGTGCAGAGGTCAAAGAGGTGCCCAAAACATCAACAGTTCCTGGGGGAGGTAAGTAAAGGTTAGTTTTGGAGGTAAGTAAAACACTTACAAGTCTCAAATTTGGGGCATAGGCAACCCACCGCTGGGGGTTCAAGGCAACTCAAAAAGTTAGCACACCAGCAGCTCAGGGCCGGTCAGGTGCAGAGGTCATAGAGGTGCCCAAAACACATAGGGCCTGATTTTAACCTTGGCGGACGGCGGAGGCCGTCCGCCAAGGTTCCGCCGCCAAATGACCGCACCGCGGTCACAAGACCGCGGCGGCCATTCTAACATTTCCTCTGGGCCGGCGGGCGCTCTCCAAAAGAGCGCCCGCCGGCCCAGAGGAAATGCCCCTGCAACGAGGACGCCGGCTCAGAATTGAGCCGGCGTAGTTGCAGGGGTGCGACGGGTGCAGTTTGCACCCGTCGCGTATTTCAGTGTCTGCATGGCAGACACTGAAATACTTTGCGGGGCCCTCTTACGGGAGACCCGCCAGGAACAGGATGGCGGTAGAGGGTGTCAGAATCCCCATGGCTGCGGAGCGCGCTCCGCAGCCATGGAGGATTCCCCCGAGCAGCGGAAAGTCGGCGGGAGACCGCCGACTTTCCGCTTCTGACCGCAGCTGAACCGCCGCGGTCAGAATGCTCGTGGGAGCACCGCCAGCCTGTTGGCGGTGCTCCCGTGGTCGGTGGCCCTGGCGGCCACCGGCCGCCAGGGTCAGAATGACCCCCATAGTCGCCTTTGGGGAACAGGGGTGCTCCGGTTCCAGTCTGCCAGCAGGTAAGTACTTGCGGCCTCGGGGGCAGACCAGGGGGGTTTTGTAGAGCACAAGGGGGGACATGAGAAGGCACACAAAGTACACCCTCAGCGGCACAGGGGCGGCCGGGTGCAGTGAGCAAAGCAGGCGTTGGGTTTTAGATTGAAAACAATGAAGGGACCCGGAGGTCATTCTAGCGTTGCAGGCAGGCACAGTGGGGGGCTTCTCAGGACAGCAATAGCCTGGCTAAGCAGAGGGTCGCCTGGGGATCGCTCTCGCTCTGAAGTTCGGTTCCTTCAGGTCCTGGGGGCTGCGGGTGCAGTGTTGATTCCAGGCATCGGGTCCCTTGTTACAGGCAGTCGTGGTCAGGGGGGAACCTCTGGATTCTCTCTGCAGGCGTCGCTGTGGGGGCTCAGGGAGGTCGTCTCTGGTTACTTACGGGCTCGCAGTCGCCGGGGAGTCCTCCCTGAGGTGTTAGTTTTCTGCAGGTTGAGCCGGGGGTGTCGGGTGCAGAGTGTGAAGTATCACGCGTCCGGCGGGAAACGTGAAGTCTTTGGAAGTTGCTTCTTTGTTGCAAAGAAGTTGCGGGTTTTGAACAGGGCCGCTGTTCACGGGAGTTTCTTGGTCCTGTAGTCCAGGGCAGTCCTCTGAGGCTTCAGAGGTCATTGGTCCCTGTCGGATGCGTTGCTGGAGCAGGTTTTCGAAGTTGGACACAGGCCGGTAGGGCTGGGGCCAAAGCAGTTGTCGTCTTCCTCCTTCTCTGCAGGCTTGTAGGTCAGCAGTCATTTCTTCTTTCTTCAGGTTGCAGGAATCTGATTTCCTGGGTTCAGGGTCGCCGCTAAATACTCAATTTAGGCGTGTGTTTAGGTCTGGGGGGCAGTAGCCAATGGCTACTGTCCATGAAGGTGGCTACACCCTCCTTGTGCCTTCTCCCTGAGGGGAGGGGGGCACATCCCTATTCCTATTGGGGGAATCCTCCAAAATCAAGATGCAGGATTTCTAAAGACAGGAGTCACCTCAGCTCAGGGCACCTAAGGGGCTGTCCTGACTGGTGGGTGATTTCTCCTTGTTTTTTTCATTATCTCCCCTGGACTTGCCGCCAAAAGTGGGGGCTGTGTCCTGGGGGGCGGGCATCTCCACTAGCTGGAGTGCCCTGGGGCATTGTAACACGAAGCTTGAGCCTTTGAGGCTCACTGCTAGGTGTTAAAGTTCCTGCAGGGGGGAGGTGTTAAGCATCTCCACTCAGTGCAGGCTTTGTTTCTGGCCTCAGAGAGCACAAAGGCTCTCACCCCAGGGGGTCAGAAACTCGTCTCTCAGCAGCAGGCTGGCACAGACCAGTCAGTCCTGCACTAAAGGATTGGGTAAAATACAGGGGGCATCTCTAAGACGCCCTCTGTGTGAATTTTTTAATAAATCCAACACTGGCATCAGTGTGGGTTTATTATTCTGAGAAGTTTGATACCAAACTTCCCAGTATTCAGTGTAGCCATTATGGAGCTGTGGAGTTCGTTTTTGACAAACTCCCAGACCATATACTTAATATGGCCACACTGTACTTGCAATGTCTAAGAATAGACTTGGACACTGTAGGGGCATAGTACTCATGCAGCTATGCCCTCACCTGTGGTATAGTGCACCCTGCCCTAGGGCTGTAAGGCCTGCTAGAGGGGTGACTTACCTATGCCACAGGCAGTATTTTGTGTGCATGGCATCCTGAGGGGGGTGCCATGTCGACTTTGCCATTTTCTCTCCACCAACACACACAATCTGCAATGGCAGTGTGCATGTGTTAGGTGAGGGGTCCCTTAGGGTGGCACAACACATGCTGCAGCCCTTAGGGACCTTCCCTGGTTACAGGGCCCTTGGTACCACTGGTACCTTTTACAAGGGACTTATCTGTGTGCCAGTTGTGGAAACAATGGTACATTTTAGGTGAAAGAACACTGGTGCTGGGCCTGGTTAGCAGGGTCCCAGCACACTTCTCAGTCAAGTCAGCATCAGTATCAGGCAAAAAGTGGGGGGTAACTGCAACAGGGAGCCATTTTCCTACACCAAGGTTTGTACATACCTACCTGGAACACCTCACATAATCTTTGTAAATTGTATACTGTACTACACGGTCACCTCCATCCCCCTGACTCTAGAGTGATGGTAGTGTCAGCTGACCTCGAGAAGGCCTTCAACACAGTGAGATGGGATTATCTAGAAGCTACCATGCTATGCATGGGGCTAGGTGAGGCATGGATCAAATGGTTTGGGTTGCTATATATCTCTCCGCCGGCGAAAGGTTAGACTGGGCGACAGGTCTCCGCCATGTACGACATCCACCTCAGTACCAGACAGGGGTGCCCACTTTCTCCTTTATTGTTTGCTATAGCAATGAATCCATTAGCGGAGTAGTTCAGGAGGGTGGGCCATACTAAGGGGATACATAAAGGAGGCGCAACACATATTATATTGTTATATGCAGATGACCTGCTGGTCTATCTGAGAGATGAGAAGCTGAGTCTTCCTTGGGCACTCCATGCGGTAGAGGAGTTTGGTCGGTATTATGGGCTGCGACTTAATAGAAGAAAGACATGTGTGTTTCCAGTGGTTTCGGTTTCTGCCCCGCCCTCTACCTGCCCAGCAGATGTTATGTGGTCACCTCACACATTTAAAAAACTCGATATCCAAATTTACCATAGAGAAGTGGATATTAGGGAGGGCAACCTGGGAAAGATCTATCGATCTCTCCATTCATGTGTCCATTTTTTGCACTCCCTCAAGTTACCCTTAATGGCACGAGTCTCGTTATCCAAGATGATTATGCTCCAGAGATTTCTGTATTTCTTTGCTAACTTGCCTATGACGATCCTGGTGGCATGGTTCAGGTCTTTATATATGCTCTTTAGGGAACTGATATGGGATGGCGGGCGTCAAAGATTCGCTCTTACTACTCTTTGCCTCCCCCTAGCGGCAGGTGGTCTGGGAGTACCAGATTTTGAGGTCTATTATATAGCAGCGCAGCTGCAATGGGTGGCTTAACAATGTTGGTCTGACGAAATTGGACTGGGACCGTGGTGGATAGGGCAGCGACATGTTGTTCACCAGAATACTTAGGCAGCGGCTCAAAGCCCCCCTGGGCTGGGATTTTACTGAGTACGGCCATCAAGGGCTGGTGCAGGGCGCTTAGACGAAAGTGTCTTATCCCCCTCCGGTCCCCCTGGTGGGGCTTCCGCTTGGAGATCCCCCTCGCTGTTTTACACAAAGACATATGTACTTCTGGACAACAGCGGGATTGCACACAGTAGGCGACTGCTACACACAGGATGGAGAAGCCACAGTGGCATGGGCAGAAGGCGACTAAATTTGGAGGCCCAACCAAGGAGAGGGACATGTGTGGCATGACCCCCCTCCCCTGCCGGTATGGCTGGAGACCTCCTGCAGACTGCCGTTAGAGCAGCGCCAGACATGAGAGAGGACCGAGGTGTGGGCCGGAGGGCCTGGGGTCCTTTCTGAGCAATCCCTTACCCTTTGCAGCAGGGAATCTATGTGAGGCCTTGAAGGAATGAAACAAAAGCTTAAGATGTCATGATGGCACCCCTCCTCCCCCCTGCCAGCCAGCGCAAACAGCACAGATCACTCTGAAGGACAGGGGGAAAAATATATAAATGAGAATGAGTACCGCCCGCTATAAATAATCCGTACAAGGGACCTGAATTAATTCGGGCCACTGTGGACCTGTGCTGAATCTTCACGCATTACTGCGAACAACAGCACAGCCCCTTGAGGAATTCCCAGGCTAGGGGTGGCCAACGTAGGTAGCAAAAGGTTGCCCCTGCTATATTTACCAGTGACATTGAGTTGCCCTGTGGCGAACATACCTTGACTAAGCAGACGCCCTCTATACCCCTGGGTAAACAGCGCCTCAAATCCCAAGGGTTGCACATGCCCAACCCTGACCCAGGACAGCCTACTCAGGATGGAGTGTCCTGAATGGAGCCCTCCCCTGCACAAATGCAAGACACCCTCCACAAGATTCTGGGGGCCATTGAAGAATCCAAAAACACTTTAAGAACAGAAATAGGGAAGGTGTCAGTTGAACTGAGCCTACTGCGAACCGACTACAAAAAACGGTCCGACAGGGTGAAAGACACACTGGCTGATTTGCAGTCCTCTCACCAGGCCCTTCAAATTCAACTTACTCACCAAGTACAGTGGCTGGAGCACCAAGTCGAGGATGCCGAAGGGTGCAATAACAGATGAATAGTAGGTCTCCCAGAGGGTGTAGAGGGTCCATACATCGTGGCCTTCCTTTAACAATGGCTGAGATAGTTCACGGACACACAACTCACAGTTTTTTTGCCTTGGAGAGAGTGGATCGAGTCCCGGCTCGACTCCCGGCACTGGGGAGGCTGCCCAGGCCTTTGGTGGCTAAACTGTTTCACTACATGGATCGAGACCTGTTGCTGCAGACAGCAGGAGAAGCAGTCTCCTTTGTGGTGGAGAACGGGAAGGTCACTTTGTTCTCTGACTTTGCAGCAGCAGTGCAGGCAAAGCAGAAGACATTACAAGCAGGGGGATCCAATACTCCCTGTTGTTTCCATCAAAAACTGAAGATTATGTTAGATGGCTACCCTCTCTTTTGCCTAGACCTGGATGAAGCATGGTCTTGGCTGGAGAGCTACAGGTCCGGTACCGATGGACCTAGATGCAAGTAGCCCAAAGCCCGTCAACGCCGCAGGAAGAGAAGACATTCATGGGACCAACCCAGAAACAGCAAAGTAGAGAAACCTACACAACAACAGGTGCACAAAGAGAAGAAGGTCGTGCTGCAAGCTGCAGCATCACTAATGGAGACAGGCCCATCCGACAAAGAACTAAGCAACAACACAGACATTCCTGAGACCAAAGACATGTCCAACTTGGACTCAGTTTCTAGCGTGCTGGGGGGGGGGCTCCCCCATGTGACACCCCAGACTGCAGGAGACATTATCTGACAGGCAACACCTCTATGCACCGGGAATGGTCATCAACTAGAGACAAATGGTCCTGCACTAGAGGCAGCTCACTATTTGTGAACCAAGGCCAATCCGGCCCTCCCAGGCGATGCACTGAATGTCTGTGGCTGACTTAGCCCCTCGATCATCCACGGGGGCAACCGGGAGGATGATGACGTTGGATACCCAAGTATTGGTTTTGCTGGTATGGGTGGCAAGTCGTTGCTGTGCTGCCCTGGGGAAGGGGAGTTCGGGTTTGGTTGTTATTGTTGCTGATGTCCTTGACTGCCTTTGGGACACTGTTGTGGTGCTACTGTGCTCATGGGAGGAGGGACTGGAAGGGGGGATTCTTAGGCAACAGGGAAAGCAATTCTAGAACACATGGCTGACACAGATGGTACCCTCAAACTGATTATTTGGAATGTTTGAGGTTTGGAGTCCACATATAGATGGCACAAAATCCTGACTTACATGAAGAGGGGTGTCCACATTGCCTTGCTACAGGAGTCACACCTTACCACTATCAAGGTGGATCACCTCCACAGGCGGGGACAGTTGAACGCCACTAAGTACTCAGCCTATATGAGGGAAGCATTGCTTTGGGTGAGGGCTGAGGCACCTTTCGAGGCATCCGCAGTAGATGTAGATAAAGATGCCTGCTGTGTGGAGGGACACCTTGGCAGTAAGCCAGTGGTCTTGGGAAGTATATATGCCCCCCTGACCAAGATCAGAGCCCGTTTTTCCACACCTTGCCTGCTTGACTGGCCCAATTTCCCGACAGCCCTTTCCTCATAGGAGGAGGGTTCTTGATCCAGTGCTGGACCACTCTTCCACCGCTACCAGGAGCAGCGACCATTAGGGTGGCAGCTGGACTGGCAACCTGGGTATTACAGTGGGACATGAAAGATATATGGCGTACCCAACATCCACTTAGTAAGGACTACTCATACTACTCCCATTTTTATGAGGTACACACTGGAATAGACCAAATTGTTTGCTTCGCATCCCTTAGTGGCACTATGACACATTCCGAATACTTGGGCCACACAGTGTTAATAGTGACGCTGCAGACGGCGGAGTCACACCCACCTATTCCCACATGGAGTTTATACTCAAAGGCAAAGGAGGATGTGGTCTTTAGAGACACACTAGCAATCAGAGTGACAGAATGCTTGTCACTGAACCCGGGGACGGCCTCCAACTAAGGAACTGAGTGGGAAACCCCCCAAGGAAGTGGTCAAAGGACACTGTCTGGGACAAACAGTGGGGATCCAGCGGGACCTAGAGACTGACCTTAAACGCCCTGAAACTGACCATCACAAATGGGACAACGCACTGGGCAGTAGGCCAGGCGCCCACCGGCGATTATTAGAAACACGAGAACTGTATAACACGGCACTGAAGCGACTTCGCTGCTATGAACACAAAGCATATACAAACAAGATACACAAGAAGGAGGGGACGGCAGGGAGACCTCAGGCCTAGTTGGTTCATCCAGAGGGTAGGGGCAAGCCAAATACCCCGCTTGAGGTCCAAGAATGGAACACCAATGTTCTTGCCTACGCACATCAATGAGTTCAGAACATACTATATGTCCCTGTATAGCGCACTGACAGCAGGACTCCCAGGGACACTGCAAAACTTCCTGGATTGCCTATGTCTGAGGACCCTCCCTGAACCAGACCAGAAGGCCCTTAGGGCGGCAGTGGATATTCAGGAGGAAAAAGCTGCTATTAAATCCCTGGCATCTGGTAGGACTCTGGGAACAGACGGGCCCCCATCGGAAGTTGGGACATCTGGTGCCAAAACTTATAGAGATGTATGCAGAAGCATATGAGCGGGGGGTTTTGAAACCCACCACCAAGGAAGCCTTGGTGATACCGCTCCCCAAAACTACGCTAGCTGATGTGACCGTCTCAGACCTTCGCCTGCTCTCTATGCTCAACACAGATTTTAAAGTGCTCCAAAAAGCACTGCCCACGAGATTGCTACCCCACAAGCAGGTCCTAATACACAGTGACCAAAATGGGTTAATATCCACCCATAGAACGTCCCACGCCCTACGTGGACTCTACTCACTGCTCTATAACACTCACCTGCTGGACCCAGCAGCAATGATACTGTCTGCTGACCTAGAAAAGGCCTTCGCCGTAGTGTGATGGGATTCCCTGGAGGCCATTTTGTTGCAAATGGGACTGGGGCCTAATTGGGCGAGATGGGGTTAAAATGCTCTACTCACCCCACAGCAAGAGTCAAGACAGGGCGCACAATTTCAGAAAGCTGTGAGATTCATAGAGGGACTAGGCAGGGATGCCTACAGTCACCTCTGCTGTTCGCCATAGCAAATGAGCCGTTAGCAGATAGATTCAGAGCAGAGGGTTGAGCGTGGGGTGTGTTACGGGGAGAGACATCGCACATCATCTCTCTTTATGCGGATGATCTCCTTATTTACTTACGAAATGGGGAGGAAACTCTGACACAGGTACTCCATCTGTTGGAGGACTTTTGTAGATGCTCCAGACTCTGCCTGAACCGAAAGCAGACGTTTCTTTCCAATGACGGAGGGTGTGCCTCGCCGTACTTCCTGCCCTGAAGACGTGACCTGGGCACCTCACACATTCCGCTAATCCGGAGTCCGGATTTTTTTTTTTTTTATAAACAAATTTTTATTGTTTTATAAAGCATAGAAAAGAACTTTAAGTAAAGCAGGCCGGCACAGCAGTGGACAATTACAGGGTAATACATTTGGTGACAGACCACCGCTGTAGACAATTTGAGCTTAAGTACAGATCAACCATAGCATTCAGTATAAGTTTCATTACCACTTTCATGTTGTTATCTTTTCCCGTTTCATAATCGTACGACCATCCATCCCCCCCAAATGTTCTCAAATTTCTGGGGGCAGCCTCTAGATTCGTACACCACTTTCTCTTGATTGGCGCACCAGTCCACTTTCGGACTGATGAGCCCTCAGGAGAGATCCAGGTGGCGACAATATCTCTTTTGGCTACCAACATTGCCGGGGCGGCCATGGCTCGCTTCGCTCGTGGACCTCCCATCTCCTCCATTACCCCCAGTAGGGCCAGTTTGGCAGATACCTGAATTTCCCGCCCCAGGGCGGCCTCGATCTCCCGGAATACCCGGCCCTAATATATTTGTATCACGTTACAGGACCATACCATATGAAAGAAGTCGGCAGGGCCTCCCCCACAACAGGGACATTGAGCTGAGGGGCGTAGGCCCGCCCGGTTCAGTCTAGATGGTGATAAATAGGCTCTGTGTAGGTAGTAAAATTGGATGGTGCGGAGTCCGGCCGACACTGCCAGTTCCCTAGGCGCCATCAGGGCCTCCCTCCACTCCGACTCCTCTAGGGCACCTACCCATGACTCCCATTTTATTCTGGTGGAATTCAGGTTCCCGGGTGAGTTATTGATTAACATTTTGTATATTTGGGAGACACCTTTCCCCATCAGGTTGACCATGAGTAGTTTTGCCTCAAGGGGGCTAAACTCCGGTAAGGGGCTGGTGAATGGTAGGTGACCCCTCAGGGCGTGTCTGAGCTGGAGGTATTTGAAGAACTGTGTCTGGGTTAATTGAAAGTCTATTTGCATGTCGTGAAAGGATTTCATAGTCTCCCCTTTCCACACGTCGCCCACCAAGGAGATGCCCAACCAATCCCAATCTGCAAATCCCTCTAGTGATGCTGTTGCACTTAGCCATCTTCCCGCCGCTAATGGGGTCTGGTGTGTAATAGTGGTGGATCAATATCAGTTGGGTGGCTAGGTAGTACAGGTAGGGGTCTGAGGCCCCCAGGCCTCCGTCGTATGTACCTCTCTTACAGTGATGGGTCGCTACTCGGTGTCTGGTGCCTTTCCACAAAAATTGGCTCGTAGCGTTTTCGAGAGTTCTAAACCAGGAGCGGGGGATCGGCAGGGTGAAGTTCTGAAAGATATATAGGAGCCGTGGCAGGACCATCATTTTGAAAAGGGCTACCCGGCCCATTACATTTAGTGGTAGGGTTTGCCATCTCTGCAGATCAGACCTGGTGCTGTTAAATAGTGGTGTCAGGTTTTTGGCCCATGCCAGTTCGGGCAGGGTGGATACCCAAATGCCCAGATATTTGAAGCTGAGCCGGCGCAGCGGTATTGAGTCTTGCCAGTCAAAGCAATCATGTGAACTCGCCAATGGGACCAGTATTGACTTAGTCGGGTTCACCCTCAGTCCTGATGCCCGTTCATAGCGTCGTAGAAGACAGATGCTGCGTGGACCTGTTGTACTAGGGTCCTCCATGTAGAGCAGAACGTCATCGGCATATAGTGCTATCCTATCTTCCTTGGAGTGGCCCCATTTCCACCCACAATACACGGGGTCAGCTCTGATCATTTGGGCCAGGAGCTCAATGGCCAAAACAAACAGGAGGGGAGACAAGGGACATCCCTGTTGTGTGCCCCGTCGAACCTCGAACGCTGGGGATAGAGCCGGAGTCCGGATTTATCATGAGATACGGGACCTCCAGGAGGGCAAACTGGGAAGAGCCTGCTGTTCGCTGAAGACAGTGGTTACTTTCTGTCAGTCGCTACAGTGCTTCATCATGGCACGCATCTCACTCTCAAAGATGGTGATGCTTCCTAGGCTCCTTTACTATTTTGCTAACCTGCTGCTGTCTCTACCAGCATTGTGGTTCCAAGCCCTGGACGTGCTCCTGCGGAACTGCAATGGAATGGAGATCGTCACATGCAGCACTGGCCATCCTTTGCCTACCTCCTGGAGAGAGAGGAATGGGAGTATCTGGTTTTGAGCTATATTATTTGGCGGCCTACCTCCAGTGGCCATTGACGTGGCTCAATTGATTAGGCCTACAGAAATGGGCCCGGACGACAATGTTCTGAATCGGGCAGATTATTGGCTAGGCTATTTCAGCCGAGGCTGAGGACCCCCAGACCGAACATATTGGTGTTTACAGCCCTTACTGCCTGGCGCAGAGCCATCAAGAGAACAGACACTACAGCCCCTTATCCCCCTGTGACTCCATTGGTAGGCCTTCCCCATGGAGCTCAATACTCTTGATTCACAGCAGGACAATTAAAACAGTGGACGGATGAAGGGATACAGGGCCAGATGTATCAAAAAAACGATTTGCATTTCTTAAATAGCGCATTTTAAGAAATCGCTATTTAAGAAATGCAAAATGGTATGTATGAATTTTGCGATTCGGTAATAGCTATTTCTTAAAATTCGTAAATGCTATTACCGAATCGCAAATTGAGAATGTGACCCCATTCAAAGTGCAAATGGTTTTGCATTTCCCAATTTGCGAATTCCACTTAGGAATTTGCAAATTAGGTAATGCAAACCCCAGGGTGCTAGGAGCCTAAGGCCCCCTCTGATGCACCCCAAAAACGTTTTTACTGACATGTGAAGCGAACACATGCCTTAGGGGCATGTGTGCACTACATGTCAATTTTAAAAATGCATTTCTAAGCCATTTAAAAAATTTGCACATGCTTACCACCAAATTGGATTTGGTGGTAATTGCATTTCCTAAATGCCCAATCCGCATTTAGGAAATGCTTGATACATGTGCTTTGGAAATTGCAAATAGGAATTCTCTATTTGTGATTTTCTATTTAGAGAATCGCAATTTGCGATTCTCTAAATGGTGTCAAAATTTTAAGGAATTGCTATTTTAGCGATTCCTTAAAATTGCACAGCAAATGCATTTCATACATTGTGAAAGGCATTTTTGCACTCGGAAACGACCGAATTTTGCGATTCGCACCGTTTGCGAATGCAAAAACGCTTGATACATGTGGCCCACAGACCCTAGGGGACTCTTATAAACAGGGAATGTGGATACCCTTTGGTGACTTAACGGATGGAACAGGATAACCTCATGGCCAGTTTCTAACACATGAGGCCATAGTGAGAGCCCTATGGGAAATTTGGGAGGACAGCGAGGAAGAACCTCCCACAACCACTGTCCTACAAACTATACGGACAATAGGCATGGGATCCCACCTGATCTTGTCATTATAAAGAGCACTCAACGGGATGATGGAAAGGTCGCTGGATGACCTTAGACACAGGTGGGAGACTGACCTGGAAAGAGAACTGACAGACACCGAATGGGCCAGAGTACTAGCTTATGCACATAAGGTATCACGGAACACACACCTTAAACACATACACAACCAACCTTACACCCCCCCCCATAGAATCAACCTCATATATGGTGAAACCTCAGGGGATGGAGGGAGGGGGGAATGGGGGGGGTGCTCATGTTCTCAACTACTGGATGCAGATTTTTGCCATATGAGATTGGGGTGCCCTCGGCTGAGAGACTACTGGGACACGATTGTTACAAGGATTACCTGTACATGAAGCAGGCAGCTGAACAGTACATCAGCAGTTTGCCTGTTAGGACTCTTTAGCAGACCGCAACCCAAGAATGTTGGAAACAGATTTATTGACCTGGCAATACGAAGAGTGGCAATGGCCTGGAAGATGAAGAAAGGGACGAAACTGGAGACATGGGTGGCAGGTGCACGTGCTGGGCGAGGGCAGAAAAACAGGCACTGCAGAGGGAGGAGACGTGGGGGATCAGACGTAGAGCGATCGCCCCCATGTGGACAGAGGTGGTTAACGAGTGGGAGAAACTGGATGCAACCACTGGCACAGATGACGATGTATACCAAGGGGAGGGGATAAGCACTGCAGATGAAGACCCCACTGCCCCGGGGGACAGTGCGTGAGGTGACCATCACACTAATGGCACGTCACCCAGTCTAATAGAGCTGCTGACCCTTTGATCCCCACAGAGGCCTCCTGAGAGAGTGAACCTCAATATAGCATAGTTGATAGAACATAACTCGGACCTCTAACGGAGCACACGCATAGCAGTGGCAGAATAAACAAAGGACTAGATTGCCAGTTGGCTAGTTTAACATGTTCAGAAAAGCTCAGACACTTACCATGGCAATGTATAAAAGATATACCTGGTAGACTCCGGCAACCCAGCCCTGACTGCGGTGACACCACTGCTGACCCAAAAACGAAATAGCAGTCCAGCCAATACATACTACTGCCAAAAATTTGTATATGATGGGGGCTACACCAAGCTTGGAAAAGCATGTTGTCAATGCATTAAGCCCAACTAAAAAATGAGTCCATTTACTATGCCGATTGCTGTATGTTGGTGGGTCACGGAAAGCAGAATGTACTATCGGAAATGCCAATGAAATAAAAGTGTTAACAAAAAAGTGTTGCCCTTGACTATTTGCTACAAATAAGGAAGTATTTTACGAGACTGAATATAGTGGGTGAAATGAAAAATTTCCTAGCTAGTTTAATGGAATATTTCAATTCTATTAAGGACACGGAGGCGAGGATTATGCTTTACTTTCTTTCCTTTAATGAACAACAGCAGAAGTTAGAAGCAAAACAACACTTCCCAGAAAACCCTGGGATGGAACTACCAATTTCAACAGCCAATCCACAACAAGCCAGTCCATATCCTGATGCCCCTCCTCAGGCACTTCCTCTTTCTTGACGTGAGATGAAGATAACGGAAGAATCACTCCCCTTTGCTGGCCTCAACACCTACAAGAAAGAAAAACCACCATATCCGAGTAGAAATCTAGACTACAACTATGTTAATATCCGCTCAAAGAAAAGAAGCCAATAACATCACCAAACAATATCTCAACATCTCATTCCCTTGACATCTGCTATAGTATAAGGATTCTGAAAAAACTTTACTTACGCTTAAGCAGAGTGTTCCGTACAAGGTAACAGCCTCCACTGGGTGGGGAAAAAATTAGCCGTATCCGGGTGGGAATAATCCTCGACTTCGTGTCCTTAAAAGAATTGAAACTTTCTGTTACGATAGCTAGGAAATTTTTCATTCTATGTCAGGACCGGAGGTGAAGGTTATGCTTGTTCAAAGCTTATCCACCACCAATGATGCCATGTCCAAAACGGGTTTGAAATAGAACCTCCTGAACATCGAATCAGATACCGTCTGCAGCATTGATAATATCCTCCAGTCTAGCACCCAGAGAAAAAGCCTGAGATGCCATAGCACCCCTGACGGAATGCGCCCCAAAACGCGCCTGTTAGACCTGACAGCCTTAGGGTGGTCACCCCTAACTTTTTGCCTGCCTCCCTCCACTTTTGGACACTGTTTTTGCTGGTTTTAGGACTCTGTGCACTTTACCACTGCTAACCAGTGGTAAAGTGCATATGTTCTTACCCTTAAAACATGGTGACATTGGGTCATACCCAATTAGCTTGTTTAATTTACTTATAAGTCCCTAGTAAAGTGCACTATATGTGCCCAGGGCCTGTAGATTAAATGCTACTAGTGGGCCTGCAGCACTGATTGTGCCACCCACTTAAGTAGCCCCTTAACCATGTCTTAGGCCTGCCATTGCAAGGCCTGTGTGTGCAGTTTCACTGCCAATTCGACTTGGCATTTAAAAGTACTTGCGAAGCCTAAAGCTCCCCTTTTTCTACATATAAGTCACCTCTAAGGTAGGCCCTAGGTAACCCACAGGGTAGGGTGCTGTGTAGACAAAAGGCAGGACATGCACCTGTATAGTTTACATGTCCTGGCAGTGTAAAACTCCTAAATTCGTTTTACACTGCTGTGAGGCCTGCTCCTTTCATAGGCTAATATTAGGGCTACCCTCATATACTGTTTAAGTGGTAGCTTCTGATCTGAAAGGAGTAACAAGGTCATATTTAATATGGCCAGAATGGTAATACAAAATCCTGCTGACTGGTGAAGTTGGATTTAATATTACTATTTTAGAAATGCCACTTTTAGAAAGTGGGCATTTCTCTGCACTTAAATCCTTCTGTGCCTTACAATCCACGTCTGGCTAGGTTTAGTTGACAGCTCCCTTATGCATTCAGTCAGACAACCCCAAACACAGGTTGCTCAGTCACACTTGCACATCTGCATACTGAATGGGTCTTCCCGGGCTGGGAGGGTGGAGGGCCTGACACTTACATGTCAAAGGACAGTAGCCTGCCCTCACACAAAGGACTGCCACTTCCCCTACTGGGATACTGGCAGACAGGATGGAACTGAAAGGGGACCCTGTCCACTTATAAGCCACTCTTTGAAGACTCCCCCACTTCAAAGGCACATTTGGGTATTTAAACAGGGTCTCTGACCCTACCAACTCAGACACTTCTGGACAAGATACCGCTGGCGAAGAAACCCTGAACCAGAACCTGCCAAGAGGAACTGCTTGGCTGCCCAAAGGACTCACCTGACTGCTTTTATGCAAAGGACTGCTGTCCTGCTGTTGCCCTGCTGCCTTGCTGTCCTCTGGCTCTGCTGAGAAGTGCTCTCCAAGGGCTTGGATACAGCTTGCCTCCTGTTCCATGAAGTCTCAGGACCAAAAAGACTTCCTCTCTGCAAGGAACTCCTTGTGCGGTGAAAATTGATGCACAGCCTGCAAGAAACGACGCACAGCCTGCATTGCGGTGAGAAAACCACTGCACTCCGAACCGGAACGACGCAGCCCGACTTCGTAAGGAGAAGACCAATGCACGGCCCACTGGACTGATGCAAAGCCGAGCCGGAACGAGGCAGCCCGACTTCCTGAGAGAAATCGATGCAGCGCCTGTCGTGCGGCAGAAATTTCAATGTATCGCCCACCGGATCAACGCAGCCCCTGTGATTTTGTCCTGCATGCCCAGGATTTCGACGCATCATCCCCAGGGTGTCTGAAAACCTTACAACCCGAAGAGGATCCCAGTCTACGCGCTGGAAATCAAAGCAAAGCCTGCCCTGCGTGAAAACTCAACGAGTTTTCAACTACGCATTTTCTGTGTGCGACGGAAAAATCGACACACACCTCCCCGTTTTCCACGCATCTCCTCCTCTGCGGTCCCTTGCGGAGGATCTGAACGCAAACCAGGTACTTTGTGTTGCAAGAGACATTTGTTACTTTTTAAAGACTAAAGACACTTTATATAATTTTTACAGTGATATCTCAGCGTACACTTATTTAATCTAGATCGTTTTGACCTGCATCTTATCAGATAAATATTATAAATTTTTCTAAACAATGTGTGGTGTATTTTTGTGGTGCTCTACTGTGTTATTGCATGATTTCTTGCACAAATACTTTACACATTTCCTTCTAATTTAAGCCTGACTGCTCAGTGCCAAGCTACCAGAGGGTGGGCACAGGATAATTTGGATTGTGTATGACTTACCCTGACTAGAGTGAGGGTCCTTGCTTGGAAAAAGGGGGTAACCTGACTGCCAACCAAAGACCCCATTTTTAACAGCACCACATTAATGTCTACCTCCTACATAACCTACCTTATCCATTTGCATATGGTCGGTGAATAGACAGCTTTAAAGGCCTTTCGAATGGAAATAAGCAACTGTTGGCACCCGGGGGCCGAATGTCCTCAGTTGCAATCTCATATTCCTTGAGACATCGCACCACACACAACTTAGGGGAAGTATCAAAAGCACTGTAAGAAATCATTCTAGTATCCGTCTTAGTCCTCCTGGACACATGATAGGTAACCGCTTGTGGTGTAAAAACCCTACTGGAAATATCCAGGGCTCTAATGTCCGAGACCCTTCTGCAGGAGAAAAGGCACAAGAGCATTGCAAGCTTCGCCGATATTCCCTTCCTGGAAAGGTACTTGTTTGATTGCCAGGATTAGAAAAGATTAAGAACCAAACTGACATCCCACAAACTCCAGTATCTGGGTTGTGAAAGGAGAGCCAGGCGAATGCCCCTTAACAGTTTACACACCAGAGGGTGTTCCCCTATAGGTAAAGCCTGAACATGAAAGATGACCAGCTGAAATAGCAGAGCGATATGTATTAACAATAGGATAGGCCATGTCCCTGGAAGCCAAGGAAGCCAAGAAATTCAAGACTGGAACAACGTCGCACCCCATGGGATCCTCTTTGCGTTGAAGACACCAAAGTACCCACTTTGTCCATGCAGATTTGTATCTCTTAGAAGTGCTGTCTGCCCAGGCTGCAGCCAGCAATCTTTCAGCTTCCGGTGAAAGGCCTGGGACTCCATCTTTCTCTGAAATCTTCCAGGCCATGAGAGGAAGACGGCCTTGGAGAACCAATGGGTGACTCTGGCCCAGCGGATCTTTCAAAATATCCGGACCTGGGAGAGAGGGATTGGAAAATCCCAAGAAAGTTCCAGAAGAACCGGAAACCACACTTGAGATATCCAAACCAGAGTGATCACCACTACCTGTGTCTCCTGTCTGCGCACGTGCGCAGCTAGACGCATTATCATGGCAAAAGAAGGAAAGGCGTAACCCTTCTCCTTTGACCAGTCCTGGAGAAACGCCTCTGTCGCCACTGCCAACGGATCCAGATTCCAGCTGACAAACCGGGGAAGTGGATGATCCAGCAGGGATGCAAAGAGGTGCATCAAGAACGGACCCCACCGGCCACTGAAATTCGCGAAAACCCAAGGACCTAGATGCCACAAACTTGTGTCTGGCCATTCCCTTGAACACCAGCTATATGATTCGAGGACTCCGGAAGATATTCCGCTATGAATGAGATATTGTATGTGAGACAATATGCCCAAAGATCTTTGGCCAGTTCTGTCAGAGCCTTGGATTTGGGACCCCTCAGGTGGTTGATGTAGCGGACCGCTTAGCGATTGCCCATTTTGAGCAAGACCGCACAGTTTGGCCTTTCCTTGATTCAGCATGGAATAGCAAAAAACCTGCGAGAAGCTCCAGGCAATTGATGTGGAGGGTTCGCTTGGTGGAAGACCAACTTCCCCCAGTGAGAGTCACCACAGCGAGCCCCACAACCCGAGCCACTGGTGTCGGATTCTATAATTATGTCCAGATTGGATCTTAAAATGGCTCGGCCATTCCAGGCATCTATATGGGAAAGTCACCATCACATCTCATCCCTTGCCTCCTCCATCAGAGTCACCTGATCAGAGTAAGAGAGGCCCTAGCGTAAGTAAGAGGCCTTCAAGCTTTGCAGCGCCCTGTAATGCAGGGGTCCCGGAAAAATCGCCTGTATAGACGAGGAAAAAGACCCACTATCTGAGTCATTTGGCGCACGGATGTCGAGGGCCTTGAGATTGTCTTCCTTAACTCCAGACGGATCTTCGTGATTTTGCAAGAGGATAGTCTAAGAGTTTTGTCTACCGAGTCTATGACACCCAAACCCTCGAAAAAGAGAGATGGCGTATTGCAGTTGCTCCCGCAACCTGAGGGGATACTGATTTATCAGAAAAAGATCGTCCAGGTAGATGATCAGACGCATTCTCCCCGCCCTGAGATGCTCCATTACCAGCCTCAAGACCTTGGTGAAGCATCAGGCGGACGAAGATAGGCCAAACGGTGGAGTCGTGAATTCGTAGACCTGCCCTTTCCATTGACATTGATAAAACGACGATGAGGGGGAAGAAAACAAGTTACTTACCTGTAACTACAGTTATCCAGTAATGGTATCTTTCATAAATTCACATGCTTGAATCATCCCCGTCGTCGAAGTGGGAGTCCCACGGTACATAAAATAGCAATAAATAATAAATAAATAAAATTTGCCATAGGCTATAATGGAGCCAGCAATTGCTCACATAGCCTATCCATGTCCTTTTGTGAAAGGACCCAAACCTGCGTGCTGTCCAATCAGGCACCAGCACCCTCTAGAACCTTCCCAGAGAAGCTCCCTTCCTCAGATTTTCCAGCACGAGAGTGAAAAATTAGAACCTGAGAGGAAATGCGAGCATCAAAGGGGAGGAGGGTGGGTCGCATGTGAATTTATGAAAGATACCAATACTGGATAACTGTAGTTACAGGTAAGTAACTTGTTTTCTTATCCAGTATTGGATCTTTCATAAATTCACATGCTTGAATCTGAATAGACAGCAGTATGGTTGATAAACATTGTATCCAGCGTGGGTGGAGGGTGCGAGCATGAAGACCCTCTATCTCCAATATAAATAATAATAATCATAGTAAACTCATACATTTCTGATCGTGAGTCACGAAGGAATACAGATACTTTAAGTACGTGTCATAAATACTAAAATTCATGCTGTAAATACCGATATAAACATATATATATATATATATACACACATGTATATATATATATATATATATATATATATATATATACATACACACACATCTATAAATACATACATACATACACCTTACATATTCACATGGAAGCATAATAGAAACATGGTTATTTGCATTTCAAACCATATGTCTATAACTAAGGAAAGGTCTCACCTTAATGAAAGAGATGGCGTAGCACAGCTTGTCCTACTAGGGAGTCTGTTCTTTGTGATGACTCCAAACAATAGTGCTGCGTAAAGGAGTGCATAGTTTTCCATGTCGCAGCCTGGCAAATTTTATCAAGGGCAATACCTGGAAACAAAGCAGCCGATGTGGAGACTGCTCTTGTGGAGTGGGCTCTCGGGCGCTTAGTCAAGGGTTTTCCTGCCTTGGTGTGACAAAATTGGATTGTCAAAGAAATCCATCGGGCTATAGTGTCTAATTCTGCTCCCAGGAAAACTCTCCTGCATGCGGGAAGCACGCCTGACTTCTGTAGGTTCACTGTTAGACCCAAACCGTTGAATAGTTTTAGGCAGGCGTTTGTTGCTTTGGAAGCTAGTAGAGATGACAGAGCTTTTATGAGCCAGTCGTCCAGGTATGGGAACACCTGGAAACCCTTGCTTCTGAGGGAGGCTGCGACCGGGGCAAGGCATTTCGTGAAGATTCTCGGAGCTGATCTGAGGCCAAATGGTAGGACTCTGAACTGATAATGGGCACAGGCTACTGTAAAACTGAGATATTTGCGATGCTTTTGGTGTATTGGAATGTGGAAGTAGGTGTCCTGGAGATCTAGAGTTGTCATAAAATCTCCAGGATTCAGAAGGTGCAAGATATCTGACAGTGTGATCATCCGGAAGGATTGTTTCCGAGGGAACTTGTTGAGTTTCCTGAGGTCTAGTGTAGGACGCCCCTCTCCTGACCTCTTCCTTATGAGGAAAAACCGGGAGTAGAATCCGAGACCCCGTTGTTGCAGAGGAACTGCCTCTATAGCCCCTTTGGCCAGAAGGCTGAATACTTCCGCTTGAAGCAGACGAAGATGGAGAGACCTGCCTGATGTTGGTGGGTGAAGCGGTGGTTTTTGTGTGGATTCCAGGGTATGACCTCTTGTCACTATATCCAGCACCCATCTGTCTGATGTTATTTTCTTCCACTCTTGGATGAAGTTGGAAATGTTTGCTCCTATTTGCTGATGTCGTGGGCATTGGGGGAGTATAGCCGGTGCCTGTAGAAGATCATTGTTTTCTGGGTTGATCTCTGGATTGCGAACCCTGCCTTTGTTTACCTCCTTGTCTGGTATAGGAGGCAGTCAATGATTGCCTGTACTGTTGGTGGTATGAAGGCCTGTACTGGGATTGCTGGTATTGTCTATGGAAGGATCCTCTTCCTCTAGCCCCTCGAAAGGGCTGTTTCCGGTACTGCAGGGTACCCAGGGACTTGGCGGTGTCCGTGTCCGTCTTGATGGCTTGAAGTGCGTCATCCACATGTTTGCCAAATAGAGATTCGCCATCGTAAGGCATGTCTAGGATTCGGGACTGCACTTCTGGTCTAAAAGATGTGGCCTTGAGCCAACCTTGCCGTCGTAAGACCGCGGCACCCGCTAGTTGGCGGAAACTAGTAGAGGCTATGTCAAGAGCGCAGTCGATAATTTCTTCCGACGTACGCTCACCTTCCTGTAGGATCTTTCGTGCCTCTGCTTCTTTATTTTCAGGGATGAGGTCCAGGAAAGGTTGCATGTCGGACCACATTTGACGGTCATATCGGCCTAGAATCGCTAAAGAATTTGCTGCCCTGACAGTGATTGCAGACATGGAGGAGAATCTCTTGCCTATATTGTCCAGTCTGCAACCTTCCTTGTCTGGAGGAGTAGAGATAGGCGTCGATGGATTTTTGGAGCGCCTTTGAGCAGCCTGTGAGATCACCGAGTCAGGCTTTGGATGGCCAGTGAGGCATGCCGGAGAATCTTGGGTTGCCTTGTATTTCTTATCCAGTTTTTGTGGAACTGGAGGAACCGTAGCCGGGTTTCGCATAATCTTTGTGCCCTCGCTCCATATGAAATCAATAATTGGAATGGACCGTACCGACTTCCGTGATTGCTCCTTGAAATCATGTAGGAAACATTCCGACTGGGAGACAGATGTTGGAAGGTGAAAACGTACCGCGGCTCTGTCCATAAGATTATGGAAACCACCTATGTCCTCGGGCGGAGAATCAGAGGGGCGAGGAGGTGGTGGAGAAGGAGTGGGGGCCAAGTAATCATCCCATTCCTCGGTAGGATGTTGTGGAGTGGAAATTTCTCCTTCTTCTTGTTCCTATTCCCCTGAAGTGGAACCTTCATCTCTGGGGGGTGCAGCTAACACAGAGTGGGATGTCAATCTTGGAGTAGCTGGAGGAGGAGGAGCATTAACTGGTGTCACCGGAGAGACTGGCGCTGGTAGTTGATCTTCCGCTGCCAGTGGGAACCTTCTCCTATAATCCTGAAGCATGGATTGTAAATCCTGGATTAAGGAGGAAGGCATTTGTACAGTATCTCTATGTTGAGGCTCTCGTGTTTCGTAATATTGTTCCTGATGAGAGTAGTATGGTTGGTATTGTTCATACTCATCCTCTTCATCCTCATCTTGGTACTTGACATGGAGCTGCGAGGGGCTATGTGCATCTCCGAAAGGACCCTCGTCAGATTCCTCCCAGTCAAGAAGATGACTGGGTACTAAAGCCAACACCTTGTTTGGAGATGTGTCAGTTGGATAAATGTCCGGTGCAGGTAGAGATCTGATCCTGACCATGGCTCGGAGATCTGGAGACCTGGAAGAGGCAGGAGTGGCCTCAATCTGTCTACTAGGCACCAGTGCTGTCGATGGCGTGAACGTTGATGCAGCCGTGGACGGTACAGATCTTTCCGTCAACGGTGGTTTCGCCGACAATGGTTCCGCCGACAATGGTTCCGCCGACAATGGTTCCGCCGACAATGGTTCCGCCGACAATGGTTCCGCCGACAATGGTTCCGCCGACAATGGTTCCGCCGACAATGGTTCCGCCGACAATGGTTCCGCCGACAATGGTTTCGCCGACGATGGTTTCGCCGACGATGGTTTCGCCGACGATGGTTTCGCCGACGATGGTTTCGCCGACGATGGTTTCGCCGACGGTGGTGTCGTCGACGGTAGTGTCGTCGACGGTAGTGTCGTCGACGGTAGTGTCTTCGTCGAGGATGTCTTCTTTAACGGTGTCTCCGTCGATGGCGAAAGCGCCGATGACAATGGCGTCGCTGACGTTATAGTCGACGGGGCAGTCGTCGACGGTGTTGCAACCGACGATGTTTTTACTATACTCGTCGACGGAGTTTTGAGAGAGGGGATAGGATCCCTTACCGTCGATGTTAAGGTAGTCAACGCTGACGACGGTCTCGTCGCCGATGTAGTGGAGACGGTAGTTGTTGGTACCGTCGTCGTCGTCACAGTCGTCTATGTTGATCTAATTTTTAGAGTCATTTTTCCAGAAGTGGAAGGCTCTGAGGAAGGAGATAGACGGTAGGACTCCTTCTTTTGAAGAGGAGAGGAAGGCTCAGAGGAGACTGAAGTCTGTAAGCCCTTCCCATGATGTGATTTCTGCCTCTTCCTGGATGTTTCTGTGTGGCCCAGGTCCTCAGATCTGGACCTTTTGTGTGGCCTCTCTGACCCACTCTCCTCACCTGAAGTACAGGATTTGGTCTGTAACCATGTCAGGAGCCTGTCCTCACGGTCTCTGAGGGTCTTTGTGGAGAAGGTGCGACATATTTTGCAGTCCTTAACCTGGTGTTGTGGGTAGAGACAATACAAACAGTCTTTATGTGGGTCAACCACATGGAGCCTTTTCTTTCCACAGGTCTTGCAAGGGCGGAAAAGGCCTTTCCTAGAAGAATCCGACATATTTTCAACTCTTTTGAAAGAAAAAGTTCTGAAGTAGAAGAAAAACTGAGCAGAGCTCAGGGAGACTCCCTTCACAAGACGTGCGGTAGAAAATCTGAGGAAGGGAGCTTTTCTGGAGAAGATTCTAGAGGGTGCTGGTGCCTGATTGGACAGCAGGCAGGTTTGGGTCCTTTCACAAAAGGACATGGATAGGCTATGTGAGCAATTGCTGGCTCCATTATAGCCTATGGCAAAAAAAAAATTATTTATTATTTATTGCTATTTTATGTACCGTGGGACTCCCACTTCGACGACGGGGATGATTCAAGCATGTGAATTTATGAAAGATCCAATACTGGATAAAAATTGGCACTGCAAGGTACGTGTCCTGAAGATCCAGGCGTACCATCCAATCGTTGGGACTCAAAAGGTCGCGCAAGAGATGGATGCCTTCCATCTTGAAGTGCCGGTACAAAAGACAACCGCTGAACTCCCTCAGGTTGATTACGGGCCGCTAGCCCCCGTCCGATTGTCCACCAAAAAGATGTTGCTTAGGAAACCGCGAGGATGAAGGGAAGTTGGAATTATAGCCGCTTTCCAGTGCAACCTCCTGGTCCACCAACAGCTGCTGTGAACGGGTGAACATTAAGGGCCAGGGACAGGAGACCTGAATAGGAGATCCGAAACATTCCAGCTGAAACCCTCTGATTGTCTGAAGAACCCAAGGCTGCGATGTAAGGGACTCCCATTCCTGTGTGAAAAGAATCAACCTCCTCCCAACTGGAAGGAATACCCCCGACATAACACTTGGGTTCTTTGCAAATGCCCCCCGTAAGGGTCCTTTGGCTCCTCTGCAGCGTTGGCTCCTCCTAGTGGGGAAGAACTCTCTGTACCGTGGCTGCTTGGCCGCTCTGCATGGGGCTTGACTTCTAGCGGGGCCTTCAATGTAGAAACGACCGGCCGAGCACCCTCTCCCACGACCGGCAGAGAGAAAAAGGCACGGTTGAAAAATCTTCTTTATTGAGGATTGCACCTTGTTGAGCGATGTAAAGGTAACAACAAACTTGGACAACTCCTTTATGAAAGGGTCTCCAAAGAGTTTTCCCTGAGCCACTGGCCCCGCCTCCACCGAAGCGAGGTCCAACTTTGGATCCACCTTAATCAGGAGTGGCCTAAGCCTCTTCGCCGAGAGGCCACAATTGGCGTTCCCAAGGAATATTATAGCTCTCTGGGCCCAACCAGAGATTACCTCAGTCCGTCGCCTTGGCCTGTTCCGCTAACTCCAAAATTTCTGTAAGAGGGCCAGAAATATCAAGCAGCCTGCCATGACCTTTTGATCCCTTTTTTGGGATACTTAATAAACTTTTGCAAAAAAGTGGCCATTTGACATTCTGCCCTTAACCGTGCCCGGACCTCCTTCTCCAGAGGCTTGCGCAACCTGGCGGCAACATATGACGTGACCTTAACGCAGGGACCCACTCAGAAGAGCGGGGTGGACTAAGAACATGCCAGGCGACCCCATAGGCAAGTGAAGCTCCGAGGGAGTTTGAGCCGGCTGCCAAGGCCTAGAGGGGCCCGCCTCATCATTAGAGTTGTGTGAATCATCCTCCGACGAATCTGTTGAGAGCAACAGGGAGAGAGAATCGTCATCTTGAGGGGAGGGCTCAGCAAAAGCTTATTTTACCTTTTCAAGGGCTGCCATGTCCAGGCCGCCTTCCATCTTGCGCTTATGGGGACGCTGCGCTGATTGCCCCAGTCTGACAGACCTCGAAGAGACAGATTAAGAGGGGGAGGTAAAGAATGTGCCAGCTGGAGCAGCCTCCTCTCCAGTGGCTCAATGGACGCCACCATGACCTGTTGAATGGACGCATCCACTGCATCACAAAACTCATTATCAATGGGAAGAACTGAGATAGTCCCTTCCTCTACATAACCCTCTCCTTGCATTTTGGAAGTTATGACTCCTGTACTACAGGGTCTTGAATTATGCCGGTGAAGCAGAGCCCAGCAATGTCAGGCACAGCATGCAGCTAATGTTTGTAGGACAGAGTCCAGCGATAGTCTGCACAGCGTGCAGCTCAACAGGGGAAAAACCCCTATAGAAACACTTCAGGGGTCCTTAACAAAGGTGGTTCAGGGTAACCGCCTGTGCCAACCTCCCTTCGATCTATGGGAGAAGCAAACGCCCAGGTCTGGCCCCACAGCAGGAGAGTGGAGAAACGCTTGTTTGTGTGCACTACTGGAGAGCCTGAGGCAATACCGACCCAGACCTCCAGGCATCATATAATGATGAAAATGAAAAGTACAGCGTTACGCTCTGTAATTACCGACCCGTGAGGGCATCAGGGCTTCCAGGGTGCGTGGTGTCCTAATCGCGATTCCACAGGCTCACGCTGCAGTTAGAGCAGAGCCCAGAGTGAACCACCGAGACATGCAATGCTTGTCGGAAAACACCGCTCTGCCCTCCTCAGGCGCATTGGAATAACGCAGTGCCTGACGGGCGGCCGAGCCGCATCTGGGGAAGCAATTAGCGCCCACGCGGCTCCCTGTGAGGAAAAAACAAACACAATTAGCGCCCCGCTTTGTTTTGTTTTTTTTAACCTGCGCGCGCGTTACATGTTGAAATAAACTACAGAAAAATAACGGAGAAAGATAAAAGGCACTTATCTTCGCTGCAAGCAGGAAAGAAAAAGGAGGTGCCTGAAGACGGGCATCAGGATATGGACTGGCTTGTTGTGGATTGGCTGTTGAAATTTGTAGTTCCATCCCAGGGTTTTCTGGGAAGTGTTGTTTTGCTTCTAACTTCTGCTGTTGTTCATTAATGGAAAGAAAGTAAAGCATAATCCTCGCCTCCAGTCCTGACATAGAATCCTTTTGCACCAGACACATAAATGTTTCCACTTGACATTATGGCCCTCATTATAACATTCGCGGGCGGTGGAGGCCTCCCGCCAATGCCATACACCCATCAGGCTGCCTGTACCTCGCCGGCCCTATTATGGTTTTCCTGCTGAGCGGCCCAGAGGGGAACAGGCCCTTAACATTATGTGGCGGTGCAGAGGGGAAACACCTGGAAGAACGAGTCCGGAACCACGAAGTTGTGAAAAACGAAAGCGAAACAATGCTTTCGTTTTCCACAGCTTCCTGGTTTTGGTACCTTAACCACGCATGTCTGAACAATGTACATGCGTGTTTAAGGTACAGAAGAAGGGAGTCGGAGTGGACGCAGTGAAGGAGGAGGTAAGTTGGGCTGGGACTGGGGCTGTTTTTTTGGGAAGGGGGCTCAGGGTGATTAGGGTTTGGGGGGGCAGGGTTTAGGTTTAAGGGGTGGGTTGGGGGTTGGGGTGTTTAGGTTTTAGGGACGGGGTGGGGACTCAGGGTATTTTTAGTTTTTGGGGTGGGGTGGGGGGCTGGGGGTGATTAGGGTTTTGGGGGGTCAGGGTTTAGGTTTAAGGGGTGGGTTGGGGTGTTTAGGTTTTAGGGACGGGGCAGGGACTCGGTGTATTTTTAGTTTTTGGGGTGGGGGGCTGGGGTGATTAGGGTTTGGGAGAGGGGGTCAGGGTTTAGGTTTAAGGGGTGGGGTAGTTTAGGTTTTAGGGGAGGGGGTTGGGGTTCTGGTAATTTTGGGGGTGGGGGGTTGGTGTTGTTGTGGGGGTGGGGGGCCCGCGGCCATTTTTGGGGGTGGGAGGCTAGGGGGGAAGCATGCTGGATTGTGCATGCTGATGGCTAATGCCTTTACCAGGAATGCGTTTACAACGGTAAAATCATTGTAAACGCATTTGTGGTAAAGGCATTAGTGGTTAGAACTAGGTTGCTGTTCAAACCTCGTTGTTGAGCCACGGGTGCTTGAAGCACCCGTGGTTCTGACATATAACCGGTGCAGAGGGTGCAGCAGCACCCCTCGCACATTGTACTGCCCGTAATGTGGGCAGTGGAATGCGCGATGGAGCTGTGCATGGGGCCCAGAGTCCCCCATTCTGCCAGCCTTTCCATGGCGGTGTTTACCCCCATGGACAGGCTGGCGGATGGAGACTCGTAATCCCCAGGGCAGCGCTGCTTGCAGCTGTGCCCTAGGGGATTACAACAGCCTGGACTGCCAGGCTGCAGTCTGGGGGCAGCCTGGCGGTGTCAGCGGTTGGACCGTGGTGGCTCCACCACGGTCATAATGTCGCAGTCGGACCGCCACTTGGCGGCGGTCCGACCGTGACCCTGGAGGTCACTAATGACCCCCTATATGTGTTCCTGGTGGTTAGTGCCTATGCGAGGATATTTCGACATTCTGTTGGCAGTTCGAAGTGACTGAAATTTAAGTGGTCAGGTACCATGCTGTCAGGCTCAGCTATTTTTTTATTATCTTTTTATTGTTGCATTTAGAAAGAATTACATTACAGTCTGCACTGCAACAAAATAAATTATGACATTGTGATTAAATTGAATAGTGTGTTATGAATAGGTAGGCAGTACACAAAAATTGCAATCTAATTAACAGTGAAATGGATTTCCGGCAAGGGTCTCTAGTATACTCCTGCATCTCCATAAATCACATTACAAGTATAGAACAACACTTAACTGTGACCTGCAATAACAGCCTGTTGGTCGGTGTAGTAGCTGGTGAAGATGCCTTGAATTAGAAACAGTATATTTCTTAGGGATTCAGGTTTCACAGAAAAAAAGAGGGCAGAAGGGCCAAAAAGTCTTGTGGTCTGGCTGCCAGCAGCAAAGTTGTAGTGTTGGTCGCCGACAAGTCCTCACACATTGACATGTCCTTGAGCCAGTCCTTAAATTTCGGAACATGCCTGCTCCCCCACATCATGGCCTCTCTATGTTTATTCAACAGCAGTCCAGTGGCACTGAACTTACATAAACCTTCAGGTACCTCCTTAACATAACTCATCAAAATCATGGTGGTGGCAAGTTGAAAAGTATTGTATGTCATGTTATGCAGCGCCGCCATAACGTGATTCCAAAACCCGGCCACTGCTGAACAGAACAATGACAGGTGAATAAAATGTGCAACCCAACACCACACCATTTACACTTCATGTCATCAGTATGATAATAACGGGCGAGATCTACCGTAAAGAGGTACGCCCTGCACAGAACCTTTTGATGAATTAGTCAGTATCTACCATAGGGGATACCTCCTTTGTTGACAACAAAATTCCCATATGTCATCTGGTATTTCCTTTCCCAATTCACCCTCCCTCGCCAGGCAAGCCCTAGGGGAATCCACAACCATGCAGTACAATGCATTGTATAATCTTGTAATGAGTTTAAATGATTGTGGGTTAGAAAGCAGGATCGCCAGCAACAGCCATTCGGTGGTTCCTCTGGAAACGTATCGAAGAGGCGATGGGATAGTTTACCATAAGTAGGAACATCCAGCATGGTGGAAGGTATTCTCGGTAGGTTGTGAACTTGTGGGATATGAATAAGTCACCCAGTGTTGCAATGTGCTTTTTTTCCTAGTGATTGTAGCAGCTCAGGAGCACAGCTGACCTGCAACATATGGTAATACATAATGGGTATTTGCGGAGAATATGGTGATGGTACATTACACAAAGCTGTCAATCTATTTCAAGCTCAAATGGTATACCAAACTGTATGAATTTCCAGAGTTGGCCTTAGAAATGACACATATGGGGCTGCAGGGAGTGGTGTGGTGGAAATTAGACCTCACTCAAGAATGACAAGAAGGGCATGTCTACTATTATGAAACCAGTGGTGGATGAACTGCACCTGTGCTACTAGATAATATGCCTCAAAATTGGGGCTTGCAACACCCCCTGTGGTATTGTAGCTGTAGTGAGTGCCATCCAACCCATGGCTGATGACCCGCCCTAGCCAGCTTAATCATAAGGGAAAGCAGTTGAGTAAAAAAGGCCTTATTTAAGGGAATGGGGATATTTTGAAACAAATAAAGTAACTTGGGCAAGACAATGATTTTCACCAATGCAATCCTACCAGCTAGTGACAACGGTAACATGACCCATCTATCAACTTGGGAGTGCAGAGTCATGTGACAGCATCTGTAATATTCACCGATAATGGTAGGAATTTCAGTGTGGTAGATAATACTCAAATATCTAGTTAGTTCAGAGGGATAGGACGTGTCTGGTTTATGGTTGCCCTTATCAAAGGGACCATGATAGATTTGGACCAATTGATCCAGAGGCTGGACGAGCTACCAAATTCAAATATTTCCTCGACAATGGGATTCAGCTTAACTGAGGGAATTGAAACCACTAGCGGTGTATCATTAGCGTACATGGGCAATAAAGTATATTGACACCCCATATTAAAACCCCGTCTATGTCGGTTTAAGTCATTTAAGCGCAGTCTTGCCGAACGTTCAGGTGCCCTCCCATTATTCAATTGTTTGATAAAGTACTTAATCTCCGCTGCAGGCTGCAGTTGACCTAGGATCTCCCGTTTAGCCTAATCCAGCCAAGCCATGGTCAATTTATCAAGGTAAGCAGTCACATCTTCCAGGGTTGCCATTGACTGTGACATGTATAGCTGTTGGTAGAAGATGACAAATTACTGCAGTATGTCAGCAAGGTCATACAATAATTGCCCATCGGGTGCCTCTACTCAATGAGCATTGTTAGCAGATCAATTGGGTTGAGCAGAGTAGCGAGTATGAGTTCCAGTCTGTCTCCCTCTCCATAACTCTTAGCCTGAGTGTGTTTGCTAAAGAAATTCTCTTACCTTTCTGCCTCTTTCCGGAAGGGAACGCATAAGGCTTAATAGGCTATTTTGTTTAGTCTCTTCATATCGGAGTTCTAGGCCACGAATATCGCACTCTAACTTGGTCTATCTGCCTCTTATGGATTTAAGAATACCACCCCCCTTAGCTATACGCTCACCCGTTTGACAACCTTCAAAGCCTTCCAGAAGGTAGCAAGTGAATTTACAGAGCCTTTATACAATTTAGTATAATTCTTTATAGCAGTTTGTATCTCTTCCTGAAATACTGAACCTAGCAAGTGTTTGGGTTGTTGTCGCCACAGTGACACCAGTTCCCACCCATCAGGTAGGGAAATCTGTAAGGTCACTGGGGAATGGTTCAGAGAGAGTTCATGGTAAGTGTTGAATACATTTTGTCCGTTCCACCTCATCCGTGAGCCTACTCAAAAGTCAAGATACGAGGAGGTGTCATGTACAGATGAGTGGAAAGTGTACTTCTGGGCATCCCCATGCAACAATCACCAGATGTCAAGCAGATCGAGCTGCGCCATGACGTCTAGAAAGGCTGCTCCAGCCTTAGTATGGTGTCGCTTGTGGCAGTCTGAGCAGTGCAGGTCAATGTCCAGGACCAGATTATGGTCTCCTCTCCAGATAAATATACATAGGTCAGTCGTTAGACAGTGCTTGAACACAAAGTGAAAAAAGCCATGGAAGGCTCAGCTGTCTGAGGTTTTAATGAAGTTATCTCCCCAAAATGTCTGGAGAGGAGCCTGTGGCGTGAGTGATGAGAATCAAGGTGCAGTGATCCACCTTTGCTTTCCTCAGAACCTTGCGGATCAATGAAAATGGTGGAAAGGCATATGCAAAGACAATGGACCACAGGATCGTAAATGCACTGCCTATTGTTCCTGGTTGCCAGAATCTGCTGCGTAAAACTAACATTTCTTGTTGGTTCTGATTGGCCAGTGTGGGGTGATCACCACCTTTGGAAGATGTAGCTGACTTGATCCTTATGGGGGTTCCAACTCGTTGCAGTCTGACAGTGTTTGGCTGAGCATGTCCACTTGATCGTTTTGATGCCCTGGCAGATGTTCCAAGGCTATATCGACTTGATGAGAAATTACCCAGTTCTACAGCTTTTGCACCTCTTCTGAAAGAAGCCAGTAGCTTGATCTGCCAGTCTTGGGAGGAACTCTTGTAGGACCACTCATATGACCTGAAGCTCCAGGACATCAATATGGAGCATCTTTGTCGTTCTCGTTGTTTTGTGCCCCAACTTGTGAAACTGACTGACGCAGGATTTCATAGACGTTTTTGCTTCTTCCCTTGACGGGGACTTGACGAATCAGATGTTCAAGTATGGGTACACTTGTGACCCTGTCGTCTGAAGAAGACAGCAGCTGGTGCTAGACATTTGGTAAATGCTAATCTGAGGCCAAAAGAAAGCACCCTGAATCGGTAGTGCGCTGCGTCACTAAAAAGTGGAGGTATTTCCTGTGCTTCAGGAGTTCGGTGGTATGGAAATGTCAATCTTGAAGAATCAGGGGGGTCAGGGAATCTCCTTCCTGGAAGCACAGCCATGCAAAAAGACTGCTTTTTCGGGAACCTGTCAAGTTTCTGAGTTCTAAAATCCGCCTCCGTGGCCCAGTTTTCCTCTTTATCAAAAATAATCTGGAGTACAGTTCCTGGCTTCTGTGGGATCTCTAGACCATCTCTATCACTCTCCTGAGGAGGAGAATTTCCTGGTGTAGCGCCCTCAATCGAAGATGATGTACTTTCATGGGCGGGCAGACAGGTGCTTTTCATAGAAACTCCAACATATGTCCTGAGTGTACAATCTGTTGCCCCTATCAGTCTAATGTTACAAACTCCCAAGCAGGGGCAAACATTGAAATAATCCCCACCTACTGAGACTAGGATGGTGGGGTGGCTAAAAGGAGTAAACATTCCTTTAGACAGGCAACATTAGCTGCGGTTGAAACTTTACGGTCTAATTGGTTAGCAATTGTGTATTCAGAGCTCCAGATTCTGTAGAGATGTTGAATAATGGGAAAGTGAAAGACAAAAATCAATCTGAGGCATTCTGCACGAGTTGAGAAGAGGATCAGCTGAAGCAACACCCATCTGAATCTTTCAAACAAAAAGGTGTAGTACACAAAACAGCACCAAACTCTGAATAATGCTCTTAGCCAAGACAGAAAAGAGACAATGATGTCTGATAGCAGGGTTGAAAGCCAATGACAAATCTAGGGACAACCTGGAGGCACACCTCCCTTTATCCATCACTTTAAAAAAACAATTTTAATCGCTTAAATGGTAGCAGTGTTGATTCAAACACCAGCAACAGCCTGACTGATGCATTCAAAGAGGGTGAAGTGAGAGCGTTATGTGGAGAGAAGCATGATGATGTGCATTTCTTACAGTCTTTTCACAGGAAAGACAGAATGGGAAATCCGCAAGACGTATGTGGTCAATAACATGCTTAGGTATGAATCTTAATGTAGACCTATTCAGGAAAACTTTAAAAAACCCATTAATTGAGTGAGCACTTAAAATGCATGAATTGACCTGCACAACCCTTATTACCTTGGTCGGTTTCTTCGAGTCGGTCTGCAGCGGGCTTGGAAGCAGCTGGCCCAGTTCTCGTAGAGTGGTGGTGTCATTACTATGCTTCTCCCTGCAAAGGGACAATAAATTCCTGGTTGGAATGTTTTGGTATGAAAAGTTAATACTCAATCGAACTTTACTGTTTGTATTAAAACTTACATCACGGTCTGCAATGTATGTTGCCTCTTACAAACACATAGACTATTTGGTTTTAATCTACTCCACAGAGAATATGAATATTTTAACAGAAAGCAAATGCTTAATTTCGTAAAAAGTACAGATTCTGAACAATACAAGAGCCCACAAAGGAATGGAATAATTAACAACCATGTCCTTCAATCGAACAAGTTACTTTACCTGTAACATTCCCTCTTTCACAGTGAGTGAGCAGAGTCTGCCCCCTAAACAGAGATTTAGTGCAAAGATAAGAGAAAATGCTGGTTGCGAGTCTTCCACCCAAGATTTCGATATAACACAGCTGAAGTGCAGCCTCTGCAATTACCTGTGACGAACGAGACAAAAGCTGAAAGCCAGGAGCTCTTTACACAGGACAAACTCTACAGCATTTAGGGTGTCAACTGCAAGGATGTTCGGTCCTTGTGTGAGTACCATCCCAGGGATCACGGAGGTAGAGGAGGGCAGCTTTGGTCTGGTAGTAAGGGGCTGATTGCACCCTTGGACCTTATGTTTTTTGATTTAGTAATTCATTTTTTTCCATATTAGGTTTCTACTTGTGTTGCAGTACTATCGTAAGAACTTTGGCATCATACACTTAGTTGGCAAGGAGTACTTTTACTCTCTTAGTAAGGAATAGGATTTGTTCAGGTCCAGATGAATCGCCACTAGATCTTTTACACTGTTTGAGCAAGAAACATGCTGACCATATTTATGGGTTCTGTAGAGTAGGAATGACCTGCACACAACCCCTGTATGCAGACACCAAGAGTCAAGTTGTTAGGCACACACACTAGGTACAGATTAGACGGAACAAGACTATTATACTCTATTTCCCCTTACTTAGTTTTTAACTTTTAACGTATCAGGTCATAGTAAAGATTGTCTATTTGGCACCCATAGTGTGTTCTTTGTTCAATCCCTCACTCACCTCCGGCAATTTCAGCAAAAAGATCTCTGGTAAAGAACCCTCTAGTGGGGCACATCAGGCATTGCAGCACAGGCCTGACGAGGAGCATTGCCTGATCATGAAGCATGTCACCTAATGGTGAGGGAGGGCTATTGTTCCTGGTAAACAAATGCGTGTAGCGATCACACAGCTCCTGCCATAGTACGTAGAATGGAGTATTACTCTTTGGAACAGTGCATCTTGTTTTTTCACCACATTTAAACATGGAGACTGATGCACTGGACCCTATAAATCTCCCATTTGTTTACCCCCTTTTCTCTTTTTTTGTATTGAGTATAAAATACTGAGCAAGGTCCTGGCTAATAGGTTACTCCCACACATGTCCGCAATAATACACCCTGACCAAACAGGCTTTAACCCAGGCTGGAACACAACCATTAATGTGGGATTACTGTCACTCCTAGATGCCTCCAGGTACGACAAGGAGAATGCAGTCAACCTTGCTGTAGACACAGAGAAGGCCTTGGCAGCCTAGAGTGGGACTACCTATGCATGGGGCTAGGGAGTGACTTTGTAGACTGGACGCATCTACTACATACTAAACCCACAGCCCGAGTCAGCACAGGGCAGACCATCTCGGATAGCTACACAGTGGAACAGGGAACACAACAGAGTTGCCCTCTATCATCCCCCCTCTTTGCAAAAAGCTATGGAACCCCTTGCATGTATGGCTTGATCAGGGGCCCATTACAGAGGTGTCAGGGTGGCCACTGCTGCTCAGAGGATAGCATTATACACAGACGACCTACTGCTCTTCCTTGGTGACACCCGGGGTGATCTGGCCGGGGCCAGGGCACTATTGGAGGGATTTGGTGCTTCATCGGGTCTTAAAGTCAACTGGCAGAAGACTTGCCTTTTCCCCACTAGTGAGGATAACCGGGCCCCTGATACTCTGAGTAGCCTCATTTCGGAAGCCCGCTCCTTCTCCTACTTAGGGGTAAAAGTCTAACCATAACCAATCGGATAAGTTTGTGGGGAACCTGATGCTTGCGGTTAGGAAACTAAAGTCCTTTATGGATTTTTGGAGGACCCTCCCATTGTCTATAGCAGGACGGATAGCCATATCGAAGATGGTGGAATTACCTTGGTTCTTATACCTCTATGGTACACTCCCCCTATGGATACCCAGATCGTTCTTCATAGAACTCAACACTTTACTAGGACTTTTATTTGGGGCCACAGGCGGGTGACCCTCACCACACTGTACCATCAGACCTCTCAGGGAGGACTTGGGGTTCTGGATTTTGTATTGTACGATCTTGCTGCCCAATGGATGGCAGGCAGACAATCCCCAGATAAGGAAATGGACCTTGTAACAACGCTGTTACAGATCTGCAGCACTCCAGCGACTGGCTCAAGAGTTTTTGGTCATTCAGAAATGTTGGATCCTAACTCTGAGAAAAATACATAGCCGAATCCCTACTCCCTGGACCAACCACTTAACATGCTTACATCACTCCCACATGGGGGGGAATGGGGTGGCCTTTGGGAATGGTCGGTTGTTGGGATTGACAGAGTGGGACGATTGTTCCGTGACTCGGCCCTCCTTCCTTTCAACAATATCTGGGCAGACTTCTACTTTTCCCCAGGTAATTTCCTGCTTCATGGTTCGATACCGGCGGCCCTGCACAGCCAATGGAAATTGGGAGGCATGGAACCTCAGTCCCAGCTCTGCTGTCAATACATAGCACTTTCAGCGGGCACTTATAAGGCGATTGCATGCCTATAGATCACTGCAAACATATACCCTACACCCACTTCATGCCCTGCGGGCCCGCTGGGATAAGGATTTGGGAATCTCTAACAGCGAAAAAGACTTGGAACACCATACTAGAACAACTCCCAAAGATTTCCAGAAATGCCCACTTTAAACTTGAAACTAACTGGCTTTGAATCTTACACAGTGTCTACCGTACCTTGGGTAAAATTAACACATTTTTTGTGGTAGCTGACGCTTCCTGCCCTAGATAAGGGGAGGTGGGTACCAAATTTCTCCATATGACTTAAGAGGATACTGAGAGGGAGTCATATGAACATTAGCAGAACTATTCGACAGAGATGTACCCACTACCCAGGTCTTTGTCTGCTCCACTGGTTCCTGCACACTTCTAAAACTAGAGTAACCAGTAAATTCCAAGACTTAGCACTCTTATTGGCCAAACGCGAACTCACCCACCACTGGATAGATCTGTGTAGTCTGTGCCTCTCCAAGTGGTACATGGAAATGGAGAAATGGGCAAGCTGCGAGGGGACCCTGCTGCCACATGAGGCGCGCAGAGGAGCTGGGAAGTTAGAAAATGACCATGCGTGGGAAGCATTAGTCAACAATTTGCAAAGTCCAGACCTGCCTTTGCACAAAGGTTCACCTGCAACCTCACCTCCTAGGGTACCCTCGCCACCACCCCTACCTAAATCGAGCCCAGTGGCTGCCCCCCTTCCTACTCTAGCACTCCATTCATGTCAGCTCACCCCCATACCTCCACTAAGGGTGGCCTGCACAATGATTTTATACACCAGGCTCTACATCTATAATTCATCACCACTGATCAAAGACAGTGAGATTCTGACTCAAAGGGAGGGAGGAGTGGGATAGGGGAGCAAAGTAGGGGAATTCTGTGACATTATGACTTGCTAATACTAGAGTGCAACAATGCATGTTACCCCTTGCTTTGCATTGTTATGCTTTTGTTGTTGCATAATAACCAATAAAATCTGTTTACAAAAAATAAAAATATTCTCAGTAAACTTTATGAACTAGTTGTTAGCCAGCTTCTCCAGCATCGATCCCATCGCTGGCAACAAAGAGATTGGTCTATAATTACTTAGACAGTTGGAGTCAGCATTTATTTTTTTAAAGAAAGGTAGAACCAAGGCCCTTATCCAGGCGCTGACACCAAAGTGTGCACTCCCAACCTCCACATCAAACAGCAACCAAGCAAATGGGCAACACCAGGCCTTATATGATAAACTGAGAGACTATGGCCCTAATTAAGTGCCGCCTACTGCCGTGGTGACGGCCACCAAAAGAACGTCGCCACGGCTAGCACCCGTCTGCCATAATATGACCACAGACGGATTTCCGCCACAAGAAGGGTGGAAATCTGGCTGTGGCCATGCTGGCGGTTGGTGTTAAGGTGGCACTGCTACCACCACCAGCAGCGCCAAGCCAGTAGACCGCCGCCAGCCATATTATGAAACATAATATGGCCTGGCGGTGTTCTGCTGGTGGGCTCTGCTAGCGGTAGCAATGCCCCTTCCTGTCCCCTGCCGGAAGACCCCCTGGATTCAGGTAAGTCGGGTTTCCGACAGGGGAGGAGGGTGGAAGTGTTGTGTGTGTGTGGGGGGGAGGTTGGGGTGGTGTGTATGACTGTGTGAGTGTGTGCGTGTATGTGCATGAGTGTGTAGTGTTGCATGCGTGTTAGTGTGTGTGTGTGTGTGTGTGCATGTGTGAGAATGCGTGAATGAATGGAAAAGTGAATGCCTGTCTGCATGTAAGTTTGGATGTGTGTACAGATGTGTGCATGAATGGATGGATGGATGCATGTATGAATGTGTGTGTGCCTGTTTGAGTGTGTCAATGTGTGGTGTGTGCCTGTGTGTGTGCGTGTATGGGGGTGAATTGGAAGGGGAAGCTCAGATGGAGGAAGGGGTTGTATGGGGAGTGTTGGTGGGGGGTGGGCCTCCTACCAGTGACAGGGAAGGAATTCTCTGTCACTGGTATGGCCACCATGGTTTTTGTGGCGTTACGATCACCATGAAAACCATGGCTGTAGGCAGGGTCATAATGCAGCCGGCGAGACAGTTGCAGCCGTCGCATTGGAGATTGTTATCTCCAGCCCGGAGCCTGCTACCGCCATGGCGGTCGGTGTGGTACATTGGTGGGTTGGCTTCAACCTGCTAATGTCATAATGTGGCGGTATGTACCACCAGCCTGTTGGCAGTACTACCGCCACATTTCCACCGACTGCCAGGGTCATAATGACCCCCTATATCTTGGACTCACAAAGATAATCCTGCAAGTTAGAAAGATTATCAACTTTAATAATATGGTGTGAACTCGTTTTGCTCAACTTATGATAGAAATGGACTCCCAGAGTAGTTGCTCTCACAGATTAACTGCAAGATCGCACCTTTGCCTGATTTTTGCCTATGATCTTGTTATTGTTGCTAGAACTCCCTAATTGGATTGAAAACTGTAAAATATTGCAAGAGCCCAATACTTGTACTTTGAAGAACACTGTACCTGGACACCCATGACTGTATGTAATATTCAGTTTTTATGTGAGATTACAGTAGCTCTATTTTTCCTATGACAAGCTCTGTGATGGTAAACGAGTTCCTGTTTCTCTTGTACAACTCTTTTAATTCTGAGTCTCTACCCCATCCACACATTATCACCCTGAAAAGTCTTGACTGCTTGCCCACGCCACCCTGAAAGTCCTGTGCGGAGAGGGTGTATTTGGTCTGGTTTGTGAAGTTTGCATCCACTCATAATCATTCAGGGCCATATCTTAGTCCATCATTATTTTGTACACAAGCAACCCGGGACCACTGGCTGAGATTAATTCAAGCATTCCATCACTCTCTTTTTTGTACACTTGAGTTTGTCGCCTTAAGTGGGATGCGTATGCCAAGATGTGGGTACAGTCCACATACTGTCACTGGGACCAAGCTATAGCAGGCCTGTTAAACCCAGCATCCTTAGGGTGGTCTTACACCAGACTTTTTGACTTTACATTGTGTTTTGTTGCTGTATCTTTTTGCTTACCTTAGGACACTTTACCACTGCTAACTAGTGCTAAAGTGCACATCCCGAAACATGATAACATTGGCATATTCACAACTAGTATTTTTAATTTACATGTAAGTCCCTTGTAAAGTGGTATGCCATATACCGAGGGCCTGTAAATTAAATACTAATAGTGGGTCTGCTGCACTGATTGTGCCACCCACTTAAGTAGCTCTGTAAACATGTTGCAGGCCTGCCACTGTAGAGCCTGTGTGTGCAGTCTCACTGCCACCCCGAATTGGCATCTAAAACCTCTTGCCAAGCCCAATATTCCCTTTTCTTAGCTATAACATACCCCTAAGGAAGGCCCTAGGAAGTCCATAGGGCAGGGTGCCATGTAAGCTAAAGACAGGAAATGTACTTTTAAGTTTTTCATGTCCTGGTAATGAAATACTCCCAAAGCAATTTTTCATTGCTGTAAGGCCTGCTCATTTCATAGCCCAGCATTGGAAATTCCTTCAAATACTTGTAAGCTGTAAAGTCTGATCTGAAAGAAGTAGCTACATCATGTTTAGTACAATTTGAATGGTAACAATAAATCCTCTTTTCTGGTAAAGTCGGATTTATTGCTACTATTTTAGGAATGCCACTGTTAAAAAGTGGTCATTTCTCTGCACTCACTGCCCTGTGTGCCCACTCCAATACATGACATGGGCTAGGTAACAGCTACACTTGTGCATTCCCTCCAGACACTCACAACCCAGGATACTGAACTGCATCTGCATTCATCTGCATACTGATGGGTCTTCCTGGGCTGGAGGGTGGGAAGGGCTCACACGTACGCCTCAAAGGGTAGTGACTAGAGTCCCACTAATAGTCTGGAGCTGGGGCTGACCTCAAAGGGGGACCTGTGCACTTCACAGAAATTTTTGTAGTCATTCCTCCCCTCACATCAAAAGCACTTTCTCGTGTAAGTACTTGGCCCCTGACCCACTTAAAACAGTACACTTCTGGACTCAAGGAACTGCTGCTGGAGTAGATTGCTGTGTGCCAGGATTGCCACTCTGTCAGGATTAACTGTTTCCAAGAACTGCTGCCCTGCCCTGCTGCCTGCCGATCTCAGGACTAATCCACCAACCCCAGAAAGACTCACAGCGGCTTCTGCTTTACTTTGCCACTTGTTTTCTTCAATCATCCTGAGCGGCTTTGCTGGATTAGCTGCCCGCTTTCTACCATCACCCTGAGTGGCTCTGCTAAACTTTGCCGCTTGGGTTCTTCAATCATCCTGAGCGGACGCTGATGGACTTCGCGGCCCGCTTTCTACAACCACCCTGAGAGGTTCCATGAAACTTCGCCGCTTGTGTTCTACAATCACCCAGAGCGGCTCTGCTAAACTTTGTCACCAGCTTTCTACAATCACCCTGAGAGGCTCTGCTAAACTTCACCACCTGCTTTTTTCAATCCCACTGAGCGGCCTTACTGAACTTCGCTGCCTGCTTGCATCAAGCACCCGCCTGCATGCTCCGATCAATAACTTTGAGTGGCTTTTCTGAACTTGGCAACCCGCTCTTGTCAAAGGTCCCCAAGCGGCTTCATACGTTGTGCTCTACGCTCATTCCCCAAGACCCATGGCCGCGGCAGTGACTTCTCTCCTTGTGTCATCAGTCTCCACCTCATAGTTCCCCTTGCGTCCCCCGTCTCCTTTCCTGGTGACCGCGCCCGGGAACCATCCACTCAGCTGCTCTCTAAAAGGAATGCACCTAAGACATTAACGTGATATGTGGAGACAACGTGCACTTGTGCAAAGGGGTCCCCAGCACCACCTCTTCTGTCCCATCATCATTTGCCAACCTTGTTTTACTTAATCCTGCAAAGTAAATAATTAATAATTGACGAATCGGATCTCTGTTGTTATGATCTTGATTTATGCAGATAAACAAGCTTTAATTTTCTACAGTTGTGTGGAGTCTTCTTGTGGTGAACCTCCTGTAAATATTGTGTGTGTGTTGCATAAATACTTTACATATTGCCTTCCAAGTTAAGCCTGCCTGGTCTGCGCCAAGCTACCAGAGAGTGAGCACAGGTTAATTCAGGTTGTGTATTTTGACTTACCTTGACTGGGACTGCGGTCCCTATTTGGAGAGGGTGCTTACAACTGCCAACTAGAGACCCAATTTCTAACATGGCCCTAATGAGGGAGAAGCAGCTCCTGGGTTTGCTTGTGTTCTGGTTCAGGGAAGACCTGGAGACGTAAGGCCCTCAAGGCCTGACTTTATTTTCAGTAGGCCCTGACATCATTTTAGCTAACAGACGTCGCCTTAGTCACACTTGTATGAAGAATTACTGTCATGTCTGCCACTCTTGCAGATGTTGTATGGCTTTATCTTTCTAAGAATCATGAACATGTAAGAGATTCGACTAATGACAGATATAACACCTGATGTCACATCAGTCTAGGACAGGTGTCCACTTATCAACATGTCAATATCAAATAAAAACAAATACAGACAAACAGCCATACTCTAGTCTTAACTGATGTCCTTTCACCTTTTATATTCATACGGAAAGATCAGGGATCTTTACCTTGATGCACATATTCTATGTCACACATTCCTAATCTTATGTTAGAAATTCCAATCTCTAATAAGATTTAATACATAGGGGCTGCCACTTGACCACTTGTCAGGAGAGGTCCTTTGCCCTGAATGTCGCACAAGATTATTCTGCCAGAAAACAGTATCATCTACTGCCAGCACACCTCGAAGATGCAGCATTTCACCTGATGCTGATAAGGCAGAGTCGCAGAGGAAGGCCACTACCGTAGCACGTTTCCCCTTCGCAGTGGACACTGGCTTCACACCTATGATGACAACTTTTGCTGTCAACAATGTATGCAATGAGTTGCTTCTCCCCAAGAAGCACTAGACTGCAAGTTGCTATACTCTCTATGCTCTCTTTATGTAATGCATAGAAGTAGGATTTATGGTGTTAGGTTTTAGATGACATTTTAACCATGTTAGAAATGTTCATTTGATTCTCATTTTTCACAACGTGCCTTCTTGCTGTTTTTATGATATCCTGTATAGTTATTTTAGGTGTGCTGAGAAACAGGTTTGCCCCGTTGTAATACATGTTTTTAGTTAGAAGTAGCTATTCTTCTTAGTGCAATGTGTGAGTGAGTGATATTTAGAATAACAAAATAGGTTTGTTTCTGTAACCACAGTGCCTCTGATCTCGTTGCAGGAATTGTTTGCAACCCAAAAACAATAACTCTACTTCAACTATGTTTTTGGTAGGGCTCGTCAGGGCAACAATATCCTGTTTTTTTCCGCATTCAGCGCAGGTGCATTGAAACAAGTTCTTCTGTGTCACCCATGGAAAGATAACCTTGCTGAGCTATGCCAGAATCGTAGTTTACCCAACACTGGCTTGGCAGTGCAGGCTGTAGTGTTCTTAATGGAGCAAGGTTAAGACTGGTTTGCATATAGCTGGGTGCAAACTGAGATGCATGGTGCACAAAATAACGATGGACTAGGAAGAGCTCAGAGTAATTACCCGTGGCTGAGATTAATTCAAGCATTCCATCCATCACTTTATTGCCCACTTTAGTGTGTGTCGTAACTGGGACAGGTATATCAAGACATGGCTCCAGTGCACACTGTGTCACTGGAACCAAGCTATACCTAGCTGTTAAGCCCTACCTATGGTAAAACCGGGCATGGGTTGCCAGTTCAGCAAGGTCCAGGCGTGGCAGTATGGACTAGACTACTCCAAATGGCGCAGAGCCAAGACCGATTTGCATATAGCTGGGTCCAAACTGAAGTGGCATGATGTGCAAAATAACAGTGGACTGGGATGCGGCTCAGAAGAATTACCAGTGGGTAGGAATAATTCAAGCACTCCATCCATCCCTTTTTTGTACACATTTCTGTACACTTTAGTGTTTCCTTCAATGATGTTGCACAACTAAATGAAGGTAGCTCTTTTAATAATTTTCTTGAGAATGGGCCATTGATGATTAGCCAATACTACCAGCGTATGCTAGATGAAGGTTTTTCGTTCAAGATAAGGGGTTTTACGTGAAAGATCTTGAAGTTCGAAGAGTAGAGAGGTTTTTGAAGGGGATCCTGCTGGTGTGGCTGCATTAGTTGAGAGAAGGATGTCTGTGTCAGACAGGGCACCCATAGGGAGCCAACTGACGCTCGTCATGACCAGTTTCTTGAAGTCAAGTGCACAGCATTGATTGAACGCTCAAAATGTGTGTTAGTGGTTGTAGTCTTTTTAGTTTTGAGTATTTTTAGTTTTTAGGTAGACTAGATTTTAGATGTCTTGCTCCTGAAGTAATGTCTCGTTGTCCTTGCTTTTGAGACCAGGTGCTCTTTATTGGCACTGCAGAACGTTTTTGAGCGGAGGTGAGAGGGGTTGGGATGGTGCACCCTCAAAATGTTCTGAGAATCATGTGGAGCTTTTTCAAGAGGCATTTGGATGAGTCAAATGGACTCCACCACTTATTAAGTCTATTCACAACATAGCCCATGAATAACCTTCATATGTGTCCCAGAAATCAGGGTGGTAAAGGACCCCAGTTATTAGTGACTGAACAGATACTTACTGTGGACAGCCTGTAGGAAGTCTCCCTTCAGGGCTACAAGTAAAGAGGACCTGTGCCTTCTACTACAAACAATATAGCCTACATCAGACTCTGTGAAGTATGGGTTGAGAGGACAGTGGTCTTCTCACACATCTGTGCGTGTTCCCTGACATCATGGCATAACTCTATTGACAAAAACAGTGCAAAAAGGAACCTTCAGTGGGCTCATATGACTGTCAAGCTCACTTAGGGCAATTAGACAGATGCTCAGAAAGAGAATTATATGTCGGCAGGGCAGTACAGCTTAAACAAAGCCAAGCAGTCTCATTCCAATATTTGGGCTGAAGGAGGTTAGGAAAATGGCAAAAAAAGGAGAGCAAGGGAGTTGTTTAACCACCTTCACTTGCTGGATCAAGTGAAGAAGGGAGGGGGTGCTGAGGAAGGAATTACATTTGATTAAAGTTGAATTGTCTGAAAACAGCTGACAACTGTGATGTATGAGGAGTGCAATGATGGGGCTGGGAGAATGGAAGGAGATAAAGGTGGAGAAGGATTAGGGGTGAAAAAGTGCATGAGAGCAGAATTGAGTAAGAAGTGAGGAATGGTTGAGAGTCAGATTAGGGTTAAACAGTTATCTGAGTTGACAGCAATTTCGAGAAGTATGAGAGACCTAGGATCAGTGGCAAGGGAAAGGCAAATGGGAGACAAGGGAGAAAGCAATTTACCGGAGGTGGAGTGGTTTGGAGGGATCATGCTAGTGCAGGATGGGGAGGGTATATGGTGAATGAAAGGCTAGGGAAGAAGACTGGATAGGGAACAGGTAACAAAGGAACCAGGGAAGGAGACTTAGTGGAGAGGGAATGGTTACAGGAGAAGGTCAAGTAAAGGGGATTAGAGAAAGAGCAGGAATGAAAGCCAAGAGAAAGACAGAAGAGGTGGAGTAACAATGAAAGGACAGGAGCAGGCGCAGTATAGAAAAGGCAGTGCATGGTGGGAATTTCACCGCATGAATGGGGTGGAGAACCAGAAGCGCATTAACTCATTAAAGCGGTGTGCATCACCCAGTCATCCACTGCTTTAGGCAAGAAATTGCCCTGATACAAGCACCAGAGGCATTAAAAAACACAATATCACTAGACAAGGTAAAAGCGTCCTTTCTTTACCTTGCTTTGTTTTTTTGTTTGATAAGATGCACAACACAATAACGACACAAAGTGAAAGCAGGCCACACCATTACTCGTGGTCAGCTTTCACTTTTGAGCAATGCAGGAGAGGCATAAAACTGCCCTTAGGTCACCGATCAAGATAGGAAAGGGAGAAGTGCTGGTATATAACGATATCACATCAAATGTGACCTGAAACTGTACAGTGTCATCATAGTGTATGCTTTCAATCGTCCTTATGTCTTTGATTTAGGACATGTTCCTCATAAAATCAAATTCTTTTGGTCCAATCTGGCCTTTGACTGAGGTAGTACATTGTACATCTTTTTTAAGTGGTTGAGAGTGGTCATATCCAGTTTATGGTAATATTCACAGTTACTAACTTGGTGATGTCCTTACATTATGGGGGTGATTCTGACCCCGGCGGTTCCTTACCGCCGGGGCCAGGGTCGGCAGGAGCACCGCCAACAGGCTGGCGGTGCCCCGCAGGGCATTCTGACTGCGGCGGTTCAGCCGCGGTCAGAAGAGGAAAACCAGCGGTCTCCCGCCGGTTTTCCGCTGCCCTGGGAATCCCCCATGGCGGCGCAGCTTGCTGAGCCACCATGGGGGATTCTGACAGCCCATACCGCCATCCTGTTCCTGGCGGTTCTCCCGCCGGGAACAGGATGGCGGTATGGGTTGTCGTGGGGCCCCTGGGGGCCCCTGCAGTGCCCATGCCAATGGCATGGGCACTGCAGGGGCCCCCATAAGAGGGCCCCACTTTGTATTTCAGTGTCTGCATTGCAGACACTGAAATACACGACGGTGCCACTGCACCCGTCGCACCTTCCCACTCTGCCGGCTCAATTCTGAGCCGCCGTCCTAGTGGGAAGGGTTTTTGCACTGGGCTGGCGGGCGGCCTTTTGGCGGTCGCCCGCCAGCCCAGTGCAAAAGCCAAAATACCCTCAGCGGTCTTGCGACCGCGGAGCGGTATTTTGGAGGGGGGAAGTCTGGCGGGCGGCCTCCGCCGCCCGCCAGACTTAGAATGACCCCCTATGTTCTTTATTTAGAATCACAATATCACTCCCCTTGTCAACTGCCTTGATGACTATTTCTTAATTCTTTCCAGTTCTAAAATGGCATTTGAGATACTGTTGTTTGGTTTGAAATGCCTCATTTTTTTCTTCAAGTGACTAATGGCTGATGGGACTGTCTTTTCAAAGGTCTGGACCTCATTTGACGTTTCTGAAATTGGTGGCGTGAATGTAGATTTTGGTCACAGTCCAGATGTTTTTTTAATTGTTGTGGGACGTCTCTGGTCATGGAGAAGGTTTGTCATTTAAGTTTTTGGGAAAAGTTCAAGGGCTTAAGCTCTTAAGCTGAATTGAGTCAGTTCAGCAGACTGAAACAAAGGTCAATCCTTTAGAAAGGGCCATCATGTAATTGTCTTTTCAGGCAGAATAATAAAGATTCAGAATAGGATTAGCCATGTCTTGTAGTTCTGTCTTCTTGTTTGCATTTCCCATTTGTGTCTTTTGCTTAATTTGTTACAACCTCTTAATAAAAAGGCTGGTTGTTTGAATGTCTCTTGTAGTTGAAACTGGATCTGCTTTCACCAGGGTCTTGGTGAGTCCCTGACTCACATGCTGTTTTCAGGAATATTAGGAAATGTTACCTGGATCATCCTTAGAAATCTATTGATGATTGACTGGCTTTTGGTCTTGTGCAGACTTTGACCTTTAGATATGGATATACTGGGTCACGTTTGTAATTCTGTTTGTCTTTTTCCAGTCTGGTAAGTTTTTGATTCTGCTTAAACTCTCAAAATTCCTCAATTTGTTTTTCAGTTTTGGTTAGTACCTCCTTTCCATCTATCAATATCTCATTGTTCTTGGGTTCACCTTCAATTTTCTGAATTTCTGCCAACTCTTTTTTGTAGATCCTTTGAGCAGTATGAATGACACCACCATTTAATCACAACTTACTTAGTTACAATACAGTTAAAGTATTTTTTGTAGCCCAGCTTCTTACCTAAACCAATAGCAGTGCAGACACCATATTTAACCCACCATAAAATACCATTGGACCTGATCAGAGATACTTTAAAAAATGATACAGCAAGAGCTGAATGCTGCATCCTGTTACTAATGCCCGATATCAGGATAAAATCTAATTTCTGAGACCATAACTTGTTGTCTGGCAGACTTAAATCACTCAGATGAGGAGTGTTGTGATGGGAATGTCCCGGCACAGTGAACTTCTCCTGCCCTGAGTGCCCAGCTGCCACTTTTATTAAGGCCATGTTGTCATGTTAATCAAGTGTACAGAAGTCTAGGCTGTCCTAACAATACAAGGTCAATGTCCTGTTACCTTGAAAGGGGTGCAAAAGGGCATGCTCACAGTGGACAGAGGACTACTATCTCTGTCCTGGTATTAGCATACAAAACATTGGTATCAGTGAGAAGGCCTCCTACTATGACCCTTTGTGTGAAGTTCTACAGTGAAATTTAATTCAGAACCTTGCACTGACATCCTGTGTGTATATACTGAGTGTGCAGGCGTGCATAGTATGCCCTTGGTATGTGTCGAAGGCTATGTTCACAAGTCAGTGTACTGAAGCGAGTCACATCCATTTGGGATGCCCTTGTTTGGCATGGACCAAGATGAAAGAAGAGGACAGTTCCCCTAAATACTGGAATTGCCTGCATGCCTCTTTCTTGTGGGTGGAGACGCAAACACTATAGTGAATAGGATCAAGACAGTGCTACCCTTAGAAACTCCATGAAGATTTTGATAGTAAGGGGCTGCTGATTAGTTTTTCCTGAACACTGCCATTTGGATTATAAGCGTGAGGTGCAGGACTACAGTTCAGATTTTCAAGGTGAGGAAGTTTCTAGGTCAAAGCTGCCCTTTTATCTTTCTCAGATTCCTGTTTCAGAAAGACTGATGACAGCCAGGTGCAAAACAACTCAGACTGCATTGTACCCATGTTGTGGGTGCTGCTGCATGAAGAACATCTGCAGTCCGAGCAACACTTTAGATAAAGGCAGTGTCTGGAAACTAGTCAAAGAAGGGCACTTCAAAAGTGAACCAAAGCAAACTGGTTCTGAAGGGTGAGAAAGAAGATTTGCTTCTCCGATGAAAAATGTATATATAATGTAAATATGTATATACAAGTGAGATCCAAGGGCATGGCTGCTGCTGAGGAAAAGATGGCGTCTCGGTTATGAACTCCAACCACATTTCTAATCCAAACCACATGTAAGCAGCCATAAACACATGGCAGCCTCTAGAGGTAGTGGTGTGGATGCGCAAATATAAGAAATAGCATTCTGCTTCACCCACTGATACCTGGTGCCATGGGCCTATGTCGCCATGGCTGAAGCTGTGCATGCCATCTTAGAGCCTTTGGACGCATCACTGCAATAAAGCCGGATCGAGAAGGTGTAGAGTCTTACCTATTAATGATAAAATGAGTGGCAAATGATTGCCATTGGGGGCTTTAGATAGGTGCTGAAAGAGATGCGTGATTACCCACACATCTAAACAAAGCAAGCCAAAGCGTCTAGGTCAACTGTAGGGGTGCTCTTCCATGGAGAATGAGACAAACCTACTTTTATTCCAGCAGAATTCATTAACATTGCAAATGATTCTGCCTCCTAGGCATCACATCCTTTTGTTATGGGGCTTTTCCATGATGATGACGTTTGAGGGCAATGACCTGCCATTATACTAAAAATGGCATCTAGGAACACAATGTTCAAAATCTAGACACCTATGATCGCTTACAGAGACTGTGGTTTCCCCATAATAGAGCAAAAGGGTGAGCTGCAGGTTCACACTAGATGGCAAAACCAACAGAAGCATCCACCAAGAAAGATCTCAGAGTATCTAGGGATGTTACCCTAAACTCCCATCAAGTATAGGCTAACACAACAAAGAAAACAGATAGCGTCTCTTCCATCACTAAGAAAATACTTAAGATATGGCTTACTGAATTGCACTTAAACATTTCTGATGCTTTCGCCACCCAGCTACAAAATCTGAAGACTGAAATGGTGGACACTAAAGCTGTCCTTATTAAAGGCATACAAACTAGAAAAGACAGAGTTGTTACAAATGAAGAGGACATAGCTCCAGTGAGTCAGGAAATGGTGACCTCACAACCGGTGAGATGATGTATGAATGAAGATGAAGGATGTGAAAGATAAATTAACTGACTGTAAGGACAGGTCACGCAACATTAGAATTTGCAAAATAGGAAGCAGCGGAAGGCCAAGGGACTGTAAACTAATGCCGAGATCTGTTCAGAGATCCTACAATATCACAGCTATGGAATTCGGATTGCAAGAGAACATAAAGTGGACAGTCTGATCGAAACCCCTGAGTCTCGTCCCCTTGATATTCTTGCTAAGCTTGGGTATTTGCAACTGACAGACAAGGATCATCAGAGAGTCAAGGAAAATAGATGACTTCACTTTTAAAGACCATTCGGTGTCTGACAGAGTAATGGAAGAACCGAGCCCACAAGGCAGAACAAGAGGTAGAACTTGCCAAACCATTATTCAAAGAAGTCTAGCAGATTAGATAGAATGCCATAGGAGGAACACTAATCTAAAACATGTTACATATGATGACAGCAGCTTGCATTTTTCTTGTGCATAATGAAAATATCATTACTGTATGGATAAGTAGGATCTCAGGGGCTAGGGATCCTAATGGAAGGGAGAATGTTGGGCCACGACACACTTCATTATAGTGTCTGGAATGGATTAAGTCCCTTTCCATGTGATTACTGTTAATGCTGGGTAGGGACGCTCCCCTGCATAAGGCAAGGTAGTTTTGGAATGAGTGGGGGAGAAAAGGGGATCGCCCGCAGAGGCTGGGCACCCCTAAAGAAGGGATACCACAATTACGTCATAAATGCTTAAAGCAGCACTTTCTCAACAATGTAGTGCTTTTGCAATGGTGAGGCTACTCTCTTGGAAAGTTAAAGGTTTGAATTCACCAATAAAGTACCGCACAGTATGGATGGCAGTGAAACCAGAACATCCCGATTTAATTTGAATTCAGGAAACCAATGCTCTTACAAAGTACGTCCTAATGATGGGCACATCAGAAACTAAGAAATGGGGTAACGTGGGACTATACTGGGACCTCACATTTGTAGCGTACAAGTAAATCTGTGAACAAAACGAAGCAGATCTGTGTTTCTAATTGGAAAATGGGAGGGAGGGTCCTTGCTATTATTGCCACATAAGCATCTAATGTGATTATCTATGCAAAACAAAGTAAAAGAGCAGCCCCCAAAAGAGAAGAGCTATTACGAGGAGGAGACTTTAATCTGGTTCCAAATTCTACATTTGATAGACATCTACATTACAGGTCCTTACAAGAAGCAATGTCTAAAAAAAACCAAAAAACTAAGGAGTCTATTTACAAAGGTAAACAAACACAAGAATCAATCTACAAGTGTATGTTTATATTTACCCTTTTGAGTATGTTTACTTCTTTTACAAGTTTAAATTACTCAAACGTGTAAACTTACATGTCCCCATCTCCTGAAATGGGGTAGAGTCACTAAAAATGTGATATTGGACTGAAATGTTACCTTTAGTAGTGATTTTACAACCATATTTGATGATCAACACAATTGGAGGAGACCTCAGCTATCAGTAGGAGATCTCTCTATTGTAAAGTATAGGGGACTTTGTAAGATTATTTGAAGTTTAAAATAAATAAAAAAAAGTACACTATTTTTATGTTGGGGTGTGGCCTAACCGCCGAGCATGGATGGCACAAACAGGAACTGGTCCGCAAGGCTACATAGAATCCAATGCTATACTTCCTTACATCAGCGAAGAAGCACCGCCATCTTGGGTGTCGGTGCCCAGAAGATGGCTGCTGCATTTGCACCACCGGCAATAAGAGAGCAGATGCTGCGGCCTCTGTGAGTGGCTGGGCAGAGGGAGCCACCATTGTAAAGAGGCCTAGCAAGCAACGGGCCAGCCTGGTCTGAGCCCTGGACTTTGCAGGGCTGGAGTGGAGACTGCCCGGCACTCCCTGGCTTCCTCAGCTCCCCTGATCCCACACTGCTTGATGCCGCTGGGGTGGCCCAGACGATTTCGGGAACACCAAGGCCTATGTGCATCCTGTGGGGCGCAGCCCAAAGTTGCAAAGCCTTAGGACCCTGGAGAGGGCTAGATTATCAGTAGACCTGCCTCGGATCGCACAGATTGTGGTTGATGTGCAGTCGTGGACATGCTCACAGAGCCTCCCAGGATTATGGTAGGAGGGCGACAGACCCCAGGGGACATGCTCTGTTAACTGCAGCCAGGGAGTTGGACACAGGGGGCCTTACTGGACCTGACCCCCGCTTCCATTGTGCTGAGCCCCTGGGGGGTGCAGAGGTCCTTGCTGTGAGGTGCTACGGCCTGGTGGGCGAGGGGTGCGACCAAAGGCCTGACAGTGCCCCACTGCCTCGGGCCCTGAGTGCGGCTATGCTGCCCTGCTGTTACAAAAACCAAGCGGAGGAGCAGGCGAGCAAGCACCGGCGGCAGTGGGGACTGCACTAACCAGGAGAGGTGAAGAGGTTCAGTCAGCACACATGTGGCTCCTGCTCTGCAATTCAGATTAACTGGATGACGCGGATGTATCACGCAGTGTCCCTGACACAGAGCCCCCCCTTGTAGTCTGAGAGGTGATGGGCTAACCCCTTCAGCCCCCTAATCGCCCTGGGGACAGTGGGCTTCTTAGGTCCTTAGGGCCTGGTGGACGACAGCATGGACCACCTCGTAGCCCTACTGGGGGCATGATTTAGATATTGGTGGATAGGTTACTCCATCACAACGGTGACTGATATCCCACACGCTGAAATCTAAATCCATTATTTCCTACAGAGATTTAGATTTCAGCGGACAGGATATCTGTCACTGTTGTCTGCAATATCTAAATTAGGCCCTTGGTCGGGGGTCCTGGGGTACAAGACATTATTTGCAGACCTCTTTGAGCACTGTTGCCACCCTTGTTCTCCTTGGCAACACTACATTTGCCCCCCTCTTCTGAAAGTATGGTTGACTTGGTGCACATGGGCAATGGACTTCCATCACCCCCTAGGGGACTGCCTGGGGGGTAGATATTCTTGCTGAGGAAATGACTGGACTAGGTTTGGTGCGGTCTGTGGTGGCGCACTCCTCCATCTCTGCTCCTCCTAAAGTTGGTCCGACTCCCGAGCCATCGAAGGTGGCGCATTTTCATTGTTTTTCCTTGGGATTCTGACTGTTAGTGCCACCTCCCACATAGGACGACAGCGAGGGTCAGGCAGGTCAGCTACAGGATATAGCTCATCGTCAGTGGGATTGCTGGACCCAGACCCGCCACCACCAACATGGCCAAAGACAAGGCTCTGTCTGGGGCCAAACAAAACACCATGGACAAATACACTCAACCTGGGGGGCCCTCAGTGCTCCTGGGAACGTGTGGCCAGGACAACTGAACCCCAGCCAACATTGTCCTTCTAGCGGCCATCACATAGTCATGGGACATGCTTGACACCAAGATTGGTGCAGTGGGCATTGAGATAATCTCCTCCGCCAAGACCTGCAGAATGTAATTAAGAGGATCACTGAGGCGGAAACTAGGATCTCTGATGTCGAGTAGATTCTTTGCAACAGACTATGATGAAGCTCTCACCAGTAAGTAAGGAACTAACGGCAAGGGTTGAAGATGCTGAAGGTAGGGCCTGCCGCAACAACCTACAGTTTGTTGGCTTCCCGAAGAGATGTGAGGGCCCATCGATGGAATGTTTCCTGATCACTGGTCCAGCAGCAACAGCAGTCATTCCAGGAGGCTGATCAGCGTTGCAGGGAACTCAACTTTCACTATACGCTACTCTATTTGGCACACATCAAGGTCCTGAATCAATCCCAAACATTATTCTTTGAGGCGCCCAAAGAAGTTTTCCAATGGATGGACAAGAGGGTGAGTGTGAAACCCCAAACATGTCCGTCGATTGACTCGGATTAATCCCAGGGAGACAGAAGCAACAAATCACCAAAGACCCCAGAGAAACATTGCCATCAATTGCGGGTGGAGTGCAGTACTCTAAATAACACTGTTGACATCTTTCAATCCTGGGGGTGTTCGCTCTAAACGCTGATGTGCCTATGAGCTACGTGTAGCCATAAACCTTTGCAGCGATTGCCTACATTCCCCACTGTTCCTCCTTATTTTTCATGTTGGATATGGGGAATCATTGGGTCAGATCTGACTGGGTTCCCCGTTGGGGCATGCTGGTGGCCTGCCTCACGACTGATATTTCATGTTTCCAAAGTTTATTTGGGGGGTCCCCTGTTCTTGAAAGACTTGGTACCTGTTTTGAGGGATTCTGTATGTGTTGTTTTTTTCATTGTGTTATGTCTGCCGCACACTTTGAGTATCCATACACTAGAGCTCCTGAAACTCATATTCTCCTCCTTTATGAATGACCATTCATCCAATGGTCATACACACCATCTGCGGATAACATCATAGAATGTAAATTGCCTGCTCAACAAAGTTAAGAGAGGGGCGGTACTGCGACAGGCCAAACGGGTGGGTGTGGATGTCCTCCACCTTCAAGAGACACCTTCTTGGCAACAAAGTCCCATGCCTGGCTAGATTTGGTTACTCTCAGGTCATCCACTCTGGGTTCATGAGGGGGTCCAGGCGTACAGACACACTGATTAGGAATACTGTCCCATACCAACACACTAAAACATGGTCAGACTGTCAGAGCGGTATGAGGAATCCGTAACATTTATATCTGTTTACACCCCTTCCCCCTCAGTCCCACGTTTGTGGAATAAATTACTAAGTTATGGGGAGAGCTTTATGTGGAACTAACAGTGTTGGGTGGGGACTGGAACGGGTGGTGAACCCTATCATGGATCAGTGGTGCCCTGTTGGTGAGCTCCCAGAGTCAGCTGTGATGCCCTTGTCCTCCTTTATTTCCGTGTTGGGCTTGGTGGACATGTGGAGGACCTGTCACATTGCCAAGGAAGGTTATAGGTTCTCCTACGCTGCCCATGGCTCACTTTCTTGAATGGATTATTTCCTGGTCCCGCAGCCTTATCAACAGAGTTTCTGACATCACAGTTTTAGGCAGAGGGCTGTATGATCGCTCTCTGATCGCCATGCGCCTCTAGGTGAGGCGTTGCTGCCAGGCCTTCCACTGGTGCCTTTTGTCCCAGCACCTTCAAAACTAGGAATGCCGTAGCCATATGGAACGCTCCATTGTGGAGTATTTCTTACATAATGTCCGGTCTTTGGTCTCGCCTGAGATGTTGTGGGTAGTTTTGAAACCCACATTGAGAAGGACTGCCATCAGCTATTCCACATGCTGACACAAGATGTGCAACCTAGTAGATCTTGAAACTCGGATAACAGTGCTAGCAGAGCGAGGTCGCAAGGCAGATGGGTAGATAGTTTGTAGGCAATTGGGCCTCTTACAACACCAATATCAGCAAGCCACGCTAGACGAGACCAAAACAACATGACAGGCGGCCCAGAGTTGCATTGATCAATGGGGAGATAAATTTAGTAAAATGCTCCATAGACTGTGCCACAGTATACCTCACAGCGTGTGGCTCACATATCTCAAAAGGCAGTAGACAGCTTTGCCCCACACTTTGAGGGCATGTATGTCCGCCGCGAGGTCCTGTCCCTGGAACAGCTAGTGGACTTTATGCAGGGCCTGCCCATCAGGGCTCTTTCTGTCACTGACAACGAGTCACTGGACTGCACACTGACTGGGGCCGAGTTATTATCTACAATAGTGGATCTAGGGCCAGATGTATCAAGCGATTTTGCATTCGCAAACGGTGCGAATTGCAAAATTCGGCCGTTTGCGAATGCAAAAATGCCTTTTAGAAAGTATGAAAGGCATTCACAGTGGAATTTTAAGGAATCGCAAAAATAGCAATTCCTTAAAATTGCGACCCCATTTAGAGAATCGCAAATTGCGATTCTCTAAATAAGAAATCGCAAATAAGGAATCCTTATTTGCAATTTCTTAAGCACACGTATCAAGCATTTCCTAAATGCAAATTGGGCATTTTTGAAATGCAATTACCACAAACAAAAGTTTGGTGGTAACCATGTGCAAATAAAAAAAAAAAAAATTAAATGCTTTTTTAAAATTGACATGTAGCGCACACATGCCCCTAAGGCAAGTGTGTGCTTCACATGTCCGTAAAAATATTTTTGGGGTGCAGCAGAGGGGGCCTTAGGCCCCCAGCACCCTGGGATTTGCATCTCCTAAATTGCGAATTCCTAACTGGAATTTGCAAATTAGGAAATGCAAAACCATTCGCAACAGGCCCACAGGTGCAAATGGGGTTGGATTCTCTATTTGCGATTCGGTAATAATATTTGCGAATTTTAAGAAATCGCTATTACCGAATCACAAAAATCATACATACCATTTTGCATTTCTTAAATAGCGATTTCTTAAAATTCGCTATTTAAGAAACTCAAATCGGTTTTTTGATACATCTGGCCCCTAGGCACTGTGAAGACTCTAGGACACACAGGTTCCCGTGCGATTTTTCTAGAGCTTATGTGTTCACACTGAAGGACAACATGCTGGGAGCGATCCACTCTGGAACCCGCCATGCTGTACTCCCACCAGACTGGTCCCACACAGAGAATGTAGTATTTCCCAAACCTGGCCGGCTGGCAGACAAACATTCCTCATACTGCCCAATCTCTTAATTAAACCTGGATATAAAGATTATGGCTAAACTTGCAAACCAGCTGATGCCCTTGATCTCCAATCTCCATACAGACGAGGTGGAGTTTATGCCCCGTTATGCAACTCACCACAATATCCGATGCCTCTATAATGTGCTATCGCTCGCTGACTGGCTGGAGAGCCCAGCAGCGGTCCTGGTGGCCGACAATGACAGGGCCTTTGACTCAGTCAACTGGGAATACCTCTTTGTCTTACTTCAAAGCCTTAACTTTGGCCCTCAATTTCTCTCTTAGCTCAAATGATTGTACTTAAATGCATAGGTCCTAGTGGCAGGTGCCCGTTCGGTTTAGTGCCCTGTGCAGCAGGGAGCATGGCGGAGTTCCCCTCTATCTCCCTTGCTGTTGCTCTCGCCATGGAGTCCCTGGCGGTGTGGGTGAGGATGGATGCCTGGGTGCAGAGCTTTGAATGGGGAGAGGGGCTGTCAGATAAAACAGCGTTATACGTGGACACGCCTTTTTCGTTCTCTCCGCCTCAGCAGAATGTGATCCCCATGAGATGCAGAGCCTGTACATTTTTGGGGGAAACATCGGGTCTATACAGCAATCCGTCTATGTCCACGGTGTTCCTGGAGGTAGGGGGACCACAGGTCCTCGACCGGGCTAATGGCCTGCGGGTGGCCGTAGACAGGTTTAAATATCTCAGTGTATTTATATCCTCTAATGAGACACTAGCATGGACACGTAATCTGGAGCTGGTTCTGGCTCATCTGTGGGAGGATATCCAGATATAATCCATCTTGCCATTGTCACTGACAAGCTGTTCTGCTATCTTTAAGATGGTGTCCCTGCCTCGGTTTCTCTATCAATTTCCTGAACTTCCCCGATGACATGCCGCGAGGATGGTTCCGGACACTGAACACCATCCGAACTGCCTTCCTTTGGGACGGGGGTGCCCCAAGTTTGCACTGAGCAAAGGTTTCCAATCCATCTACTGTGGCGGAATCGCAGCAGCGGATGTCAAACCATACTCAGGGTGACCCACCTATGCATCTGAGAGGTGGGAGATTGGAGACACACATATCCTTTCTTAACTGTACGGTGGTGGAGATAAAAAAAAAAAAAAAAAGAGTCTTACCCCAGTGACCAGGGTGGTCTTTAATTTGTGCCGCTTCACCCTCCAACAGATAGGGTGGTGGAATAAATTGACAGAATGAATGCCTGTGTGGAAAGGTAGCCAACTTTCGAAGGTAACCACAGTGGAGGGTTTCCGTAAGAAGGACTTAATTGGGATTCCCACACTGTGTGATGCACAGGACAGATCTACAGTACTTCCAAACAGAATATCACCTTCATTATAGCAAGTTCCATAGATATCTCCAGCTCCACCATGCTATGACCCTCTCTATAAAAGACCTGCAGACCCTACCCCAATTCAATTACTTAGAGGGCAAACTACTGATGGACAATCTGGGGGTCCACAGGGTGGCACAGATATATCAAACACTCATATCCAATCAACTCGACGTGTTTCGGGCAGGGTGGGAGGCAGATGTTGGGGTCCTTGAGAATGAAGTCTGGACAGAGGCACTGAGGGGGTCATTACAACCCTGGCGGTCGGTGTTAAAGCGGCGGTAAAACCGCCAACAGGCCAGCGGTTAAAAAAATGGAATCACGACCGTGGCGGAAACCGCCAACATAGACAGCCACTTTAACACTCCGACGGCGGTACAAACAAACACCGCAGCGGTAACCGCCAACAGACAGGCGGAACACAATGTACCGCCCACACTACTGTATTACAACCCACCAATCCGCCACCTTTTCCGGGGCGGATTCACCGCGAACAAAAACACGGCGGAAACAGGAATTGGAAGGGAAAACGGTCACCTCTAAACACCCCACGAAGAATCAGGACGCCATGGAGCCTGAGCTCCAGATTCTGCCAGCCTTTATCTTCCTGCTTCTCTACCAGGAGCACGAACGTCGGCGGCGAAGACAACGTGAGTACTGCACCTACGACACAGGGGATGGGGAAGGAAAAAACAGTGACACACACACGCAACACCCCCACCCTCGCCCACTACAACACACACACACAAATACATATTGATACATAACAGTTACAGCCCTCAACCCCCCCTTGAAGAATGCAAGGACAAAAGGAAATGAGTTGAATAATTATGATATATTCAATTACATAAATCAAAAATATTTACAAATATATACATTTATACTATATACAATTATATACACTGTGAGAAAGTAGCCTCTTTCTAGCCTTGTTACCCCCACTTTAGGCCTGTTTGTGAGTGTATGTAGGGGGGTTTTCACTGTCTCACTGGGATCCTGCCAGCCAGGGCCCAGTGCTCATAGTGAAAACCCTATGTTTTCAGTATGTTTGTTATGTGTCACTGGGACCCTGCTAGTCAGGACCCCAGTGCTCATAAGTTGTGACCTATAGGTATGTGTTCCCTGTGTGATGCCTAACTGTCTCACTGAGGCTCTGCTAACCAGAACCTCAGTGGTTATGCTCTCTCTGTACAAATTGTCACTAACAGGCTAGTGACCAATTTTACCAATTTACATTGGCTTACTGGAACACCCTTATAATTCCCTAGTATATGGTACTGAGGTACCCAGGGTATTGGGGTTCCAGGAGATCCCTATGGGCTGCAGCATTTCTTTTGCCACCCATAGGGAGCTCTGACAATTCTTACACAGGCCTGCCACTGCAGCCTGAGTGAAATAACGTCCACGTTATTTCACAGCCATTTTACACTGCACTTAAGTAACTTATAAGTCACCTATATGTCTAACCTTTACCTGGTAAAGGTTGGGTGCTAAGTTACTTAGTGTGAGGGCACCCTGGCACTAGCCAAGGTGCCCCCACATTGTTCAGGGCCAATTCCCCGGACTTTGTGAGTGCGGGGACACCATTACACGCGTGCACTACATATAGGTCACTACCTATATGTAGCTTCACAATGGTAACTCCGAATATGGCCATGTAACATGTCTATGATCATGGAATTGCCCCCTCTATGCCATCCTGGCATAGTTAGCACAATCCCATGATCCCAGTGGTCTGTAGCACAGACCCTGGTACTGCCAAACTGCCTTTCCTGGGGTTTCACTGCAGCTGCTGCTGCTGCCAACCCCTCAAACAGGCATCTGCCCTCCTGGGGTCCAGCCAGGCCTGGCCCAGGATGGCAGAACAAAGAACTTCCTCTGAGAGAGGGTGTTACACCCTCTCCCTTTGGAAAATGGTGTGAAGGCAGGGGAGGAGTAGCCTCCCCCAGCCTCTGGAAATGCTTTCTTGGGCACAGATGTGCCCAATTCTGCATAAGCCAGTCTACACCGGTTCAGGGGACCCCTTAGCCCTGCTCTGGCGTGAAACTGGACAAAGGAAAGGGGAGTGACCACTCCCCTGACCTGTACCTCCCCTGGGAGGTGCACAGAGCTCCTCCAGTGTGCTCCAGACCTCTGCCATCTTGGAAACAGAGGTGCTGCTGGCACACTGGACTGCTCTGAGTGGCCAGTGCCACCAGGTGACGTCAGAGACTGCTTCTGATAGGCTCCTTCAGGTGTTGCTGGCCTATCCTCTCTCCTAGGTAGCCAAACCCTCTTTTCTGGCTATTTAGGGTCTCTGTCTCTGGGGAAACTTCAGATAACGAGTGCAAGAGCTCATCCGAGTTCCTCTGCATCTCTCTCTTCACCTTCTGCCAAGGAATCGACTGCTGACCGCGCTAGAAGCCAGCAAAACTGCAACATAGTAGCAAAGACGACTACTGCAACTCTGTAACGCTGATCCTGCCGCCTTCTCGACTGTTTTCCTGGTGGTGCATGCTGTGGGGGTAGTCTGCCTCCTCTCTGCACTAGAAGCTCCGAAGAAATCTCCTGTGTGTCGACGGAATCTTCCCCCTGCAACCGCAGGCACCAAAAAGCTGCATTACCGGTCCCTTGGGTCCCCTCTCAGCACGACGAGCGAGGTCCCTCGAATCCAGCAACTCTGTCCAAGTGACCCCCACAGTCCAGTGACTCTTCAGTCCAAGTTTGGTGGAGGTAAGTCCTTGCCTCACCTCGCTAGACTGCATTGCTGGGAACCGCAACTTTTGCAGCTACTCCGGCCTCCGTGCACTTCCGGCGGAAATCCTTTGTGCACAGTCCAGCCTGGGTCCACGGCACTCTAACCTGCATTGCACGACCTCCTAAGTTGTTCTCCGGCGACGTGGGACTTCTTTGTGCAACTTCGGGTGAGCACCGTTTCACACATCCTCGTAGTGCCTGTTTCTGGCACTTCTCCGGCTGCTACCTGCTGCTAAGAGGGCTCCTTGTCTTGCTCGACGTCCCCTCTACCTCCTGGTCCAATTTGCGACCTCCTGGTCCCTCCTGGGCCACAGCAGCGTCCCAAAACGCTAACCGCACGATTTGCAGCTAGCAAGGATTGTTGGCGTTCTTTCGGCGGGAAAACACTTCTGCACGACTCTCCACGGCGAGAGGGATCCGTCCACCAAAGGGGAAGTCTCTAGCCCATTTCGTTCCTGCAGAAACCTCAGCTTCTTCTGTCCAGAAGAAGCTTCTTTGCACCCAAAGCTGGCATTTCCTGGGCATATGCCCATCTCCGACTTGCTTGTGACTTTTGGACTTGGTCCCCTTGTTCCACAGGTACCCTAGATTGGAAATCCATCGTTGTTGCATTGTTGGTTTGTGTCTTTCCTGCATTATTCCTCTAACACAACTTCTTTGTCCTTAGGGGAACTTTAGTGCACTTTGCACTCACTTTTCAGGGTCTTGGGGAGGGTTATTTTTCTAACTCTCACTATTTTCTAATAGTCCCAGCGACCCTCTACAAGGTCACATAGGTTTGGGGTCCATTCGTGGTTCGCATTCCACTTTTGGAGTATATGGTTTGTGTTGCCCCTATCCCTATGTGTCCCCATTGCATCCTATTGTAACTATACATTGTTTGCACTGTTTTCTAAGACTATACTGCATATTTTTGGTATTGTGTACATATATCTTGTGTATATTTCCTATCCTCTCACTGAGGGTACACTCTAAGATACTTTGGCATATTGTCATAAAAATAAAGTACCTTTATTTTTAGTATAACTGTGTATTGTGTTTTCTTATGATATTGTGCATATGACACTAAGTGGTACTGTAGTAGCTTCACACGTCTCCTAGTTCAGCCTAAGCTGCTCTGCTAAGCTACCATTATCTATCAGCCTAAGCTGCTAGACACCCTATACACTAATAAGGGATAACTGGGCCTGGTGCAAGGTGCAAGTACCCCTTGGTACTCACTACAAGCCAGTCCAGCCTCCTACAATACACCAAGAACACAAGTCCAAGGGATTCCACCATCATAGTCCGTGGATCACTGGGCCCAAACGGCATGGGCGAGGCCCACACCCAATACCTGAACAAGACGGAGAGAACACTGCAGGGGCATCAGTTAGAAATACAACAGGCACCTCAGGGGGAAGGGAAGGGGGGGCACCTCAGCCGGTTGAGTGCACGACGCCAGATACACGAGGGGGCTCCATGCCCACAGTTCAATCCTGGGGAGTGCAAAGCCACAGTCTCTCAAGTCTCTACAGTGGGTGGTTTGCCCACTGTTCAATCCTGGGGAGTGCAAAGCCACAGTCTCTCAAGTCACTATAGTGGGTGGTTTGCCCACTGTTCAATCCTGGGAAGTGCAAAGCCACAGTCTCTCAAGTCTCTACAGTGGGTGGGTTGCCCACTGTTCAATCCTGGGGAGTGCAAAGCCACAGTCTCTCAAGTCTCTACAGTGGGTGGGCTGCCCACTGCTGCATCCTGGGGAGTGCAAAGCCACAGTCTCTCAATTCTCTACAGTGGGTGGTTTGCCCACTGCTGCATCCTGGGGAGTGCAAAGCCACAGTCTCTCAAGTGGATAACATTCTCCACTGGTTTCTGGAGGGGACCTTGTGCCCAGAGTGCTTCATCCTGCCAAGGACTGAGGTAGTGGATGTATCTCTCCACTGGTTCTGTAGGGGGGCCTTGTGCCCAGAGTGCTTCATCCTGCCAAGGACAGAGGTAGTGGATGTAACTCTCCACTGGTTCTGGAGGGGGCCTTGTGCCCAGAGTGCTTCATCCTGCCAAGGACTGAGGTAGTGGATGTATCTCTCCACTGGTTCTGGAGGGGGCCTTGTGCCCAGAGTGCTTTATCCTGCCAAGGACAGAGATAGTGGATGTAACTCTCCACTGGTTCCGGAGGGGGCCTTGTGCCCAGAGTGCTTCATCCTGCCAAGGACTGAGGTAGTGGATGTATCTCTCCACTGGTTCTGGAGGGGGCCTTGTGCCCAGAGTGCTTCATCCTGCCCGTAGCGGACTCAGTAGCGTCGGAATCATTGGCGCTCACTGGCCTGTGGTGCTCCTTTCGGCGGTGTCCTGGGCAGGGGTTCAACTGGTGGCGGTCTTGTCCTGGCCTGCGGTGCTGCTGGCAGCGGTGTCCTGGGCAGCGGTTCAGCTGGTGGCGGTCTTGTCCCGGCCTGCGGTGCTGCTGGCGGCGGTGTCCTGGGCAGCGGTTCAGCTGGTGGCGGTGTCCTGGGCAGTGGTTCAGCTGCTGGCGGCGGTGTCCTGGGCAGCGGTTCAATGGGTGGCGGGCTTGTCCTGGCCTGCGGTGCTGCTGGCGGCGGTGTCCTGGGCAGCGGTTCAGCTGGTGGCGGTCTTGTCCTGGCCTGCGGTGCTGCTGGCGGCGGTGTCCTGGGCAGCGGTTCAGCTGGCGGCGGTGTCCTGGGCAGCGGTTCAGCTGGCGGCGGTGTCCTGGGCAGCGGTTCAGCTGCTGGCGGTCCTGTCTTTGGCAGCGGGGCTGCTCCTGGCGGTCTTCCCCTGGGCAGTGGGGCTGCTGCTGGCAGTCTTCCCCTGGGCAGTGGGGCTGCTGGCGGTCTTGTCCGCCGTGCTGATCTTCCCAGACTTGCTGGTTTTACTGTGCCCCTTCCCCACCTTAGATGGTGTCGCAGCTGTCTCCACACTCCCAACTGGACCCCTGCGAGCGGCTTTCGTGGCTGATTTCTTTCCCCTCTCCCACCAGGAACTGGCCAACTTTTGATGCTTGACAGGTGGGGGACTGTCCGTGCTGTGGCTCCTTGCCACACTGGCTGCCCTGCTGCCTGGTGCACTCCATAATCCGGTGACTACTGGCACCACTGGTCCCGCCGATGTTGTTGGTGAGGTGTTAAGTTGGGGCCTGGAGAGTCGGGCCGTAGGAGACTGAAGGGGTGGGGGAGGTGAGGGAAAGAGGTCAAGGCTGTCCAGGAAAAGTTTCTTAGGAACACTGGGACGGGTAGCTGGAGGGGGTTTGGGAGTGGAGGAAGAGGTAGTGGTTGTAAGAGGTGTACGTTTGCTGACTTTGGGTGAAGGTGCATGGGCCGGAGGCTGTTGTGAGGTGGATAGCTGTTGGGTGGGGGTGGGGGTGTGGCTGCGTTTGTGTACCTTGGGAGGTGGCCTCACAGACACACTGGGAGAGGACAAAGGGGATGTGTGAATGGTAGAGGGGGTGGTGATTGAACGTGAGCGGGGTGTGGTGGTGGGTGTGCTGGTGATGGAGGTAGTGGCTGAGGATGTACTGCATGCAGATGTGAGTGGAGACGAAGACAGGGAGGGAGGAGGGAGACGAGGAGGAGGGGGGAGACAGTGGATGCTGTGGAAGTTGGGGTGTCTGCATCTGTGTGATGCTTGCATGAGTGCCTGTGGGATGTGTGGTGCTTATGTTTTCCAGAGCTTCCCTTGTGTGTTGACGTGTGTGCATGCGGGTGTGATGGTGTACTTGTGATAGGATGAGGTACAGGGTTGTGGGTCTGGGTGGAGGAAGTTGGAGGGGGGAGGCTAGAGACAGGGACAATGGCTGCCATCAGTGCTGAGGCCAGAGTCTGAAAAGCTCGCGAAGGGCTGCCTGACCAGAGTGAATACCCTCCAGGTATGCATTGGTTTGTTGCAACTGCCTCTCTACACCCTGAATGGCATTCAAAATGGAAGACTGCCCAACAGTGAGGGACCTGAGGAGGTCAATGGCCTCCTCACTGAGGGCAGCAGGGGTGACTGGGGCAGGGCCTGAGGTGCCTGGGGCAAGGTGATGCCCACCCTCCTGGGTGAGTGGGCACGGAGCAAAAGCTGAGGGGCTGCTGGGGGGGGGGGGGGGGGGGGGGCGGCTCTACCTGTAGATCCGGTGGCACAGATGGGGCCGCCACCGCAAGGGAGCTCCCATCAGAGGAGGAGTCCGTCTGGCTAGTGTCACCTCCTGTCCCCGCTGTGGACATCCCCTCGCCCTCCGTCCCACTGGTGAATTCGGAGTCCGTAGTCTCGCCCTTCAGGGCCATGTGGGATGCAGCTCCCTCCTGCTCCGGTGCCACTGCTCCTCCGCCTGATGATGCTAATGCACACAAGAACAGGGAGACCACAAAAAGCGGGGGGAGACAGAAGAAAGACATGTTCAGTGCATGCAATACCGCTACCGTTGGCAGACACGACAGACACAGAAGCCCCATGCACTACGCCGCGCACTTGGGGTCCAGTATTCAATCCCTGGGACATGGCTTACAAGGCTATGGCCGATTTCTGCACACATGGATGTCACAGGAGCCTGACTAGGTGTAGTTGGCACTGTACACAGGTGGGGTGGGGTGGGGTGCCACAGGGCCTGCCTGAAGAAGGGAACTTAACTACCAAACTCGCCCTGGCATAAGGGAACCCACAGGCCACCTCCCCCACCCAGACACCTACAATGCGCGCTGAATCAGCAGAATGAGTGTGTACTCACCCCCTTGTTGCTGCTGTGATGCCCTCAATCGCCTCTCCAACTCTGGGTACGCCACCGCCAGGATCCTGAACATCAGGGGGTCATGGTGCGATGGGCACCCCTCCCAAGTTGGGAGGCCATCCCCAGCTGGGCCTCCGCCGTCTTCTTGCTCCAGTGGCGAATGTCCTCCCATCTTTTCCGGCAGTGGGTGCTCCGTCGGTGGTAGACCCCCAGGGTCCGGACTTCCTTGGCGATGGCATGCCAGATGTCCTTGTTCTAGTGGGCGCTGACTTACAGGAATTGTACAGGGGAAAAAGAGTAGTAATTACCAACTGCAACATCACAGTCATTGGCCCACATCCCTACCCTTGCCATGACGCACATGCACTCACCGTTGTTTCATGCACGCCTCATTCTCACCCCCCCTATCTTTCATCCACCCCAATTCACACAGCCATTGCCCATACAGCATGCTCACAGTGTACTTACCTGTTTGTCTGGAGGACCGTAGAGTAGCGTGTACTGGGGGAGGACCCCCATCCACGAGTTTCTCCAACTCCTCCATGCTGAAGGCAGGGGCCCTTTCCCCAGACACACGAGCCATTGTCTCTTCCAGACTGAGGTCACAGCAGCACTTGCAGTGTAGGTCCTCTCCTGTCGAAGATCAGGTATCGAGTGATTGAACAGAGAAAAAATGGATGTCACGTCGGGGGCGGTGCGTACCGACACGGCCGACATACATCGTCATTGGCTCCTGGGACCCATAGGGTCCAATGTTCACCAATGCAGGATTGCGCGCGGTCTTCGACCGCCTACCGCGACGGTGTACAACGCCAGCGCAGTTACCTCATATCCCCTTGTCCCACCTTACAGGTCAGGCAGCCGCCATTTCAGGGGCCCACACGGCTTTATTTTTGACACACATACCTAGGCCTTGCCTAAACACTATTACAGGTAAAATTCAATTTATGAATATTTACAGAGTAAGCTGGGTTTACGTACCTCAGAGTTGGTTGACTCTCTGCTCGCTGTTCTCCTCCACAGGCACCATCCGCTGGGGCATGTGAGGAGATGCTGGCATCCTCCGGTGTACAGACCGCTGGTGGACCTGTCGACAATGGAGGAAAGACATGTGATCATCACCTACTGGATTGATCGTGCCACAATCCAGGAACTGTGTGCCCAGTTGGAGCCAGTCCTGATGTCAGCTATCCGCCATCCCACAGGAATCTCCCCTCAAGTGCAGGTGCTGTCAGTACTCCAATTCCTAGCAAGTGGGTCTTTTCAAACAGTGGCCATAGCATCAGGGATGTCCCAGCCTATGTTTTCCAACGTGTTGTCCAGAGTGTTGTCTGCCCTGCTGAAACACATGCGGAGCTATATCGTTTTCCCTCAGGTGGAGGATTTGCCTACAGTGAAAGGTGATTTCTATGCCCTGGGACATATCCCCAACATCATAGGTGCCATTGATGGGACACATGTGGCCTTGGTCCCCCCACGCAGGAGTGAACAGGTGTACAGAAACCGTAAGAGTTACCATTCCATGAATGTGCAGATGGTGTGTTTGGCAGACCAGTACGTCTCCCATGTTAATGCAAAATTTCCTGGCTCAGTGCATGACGCTTACATCCTGCAGAATAGCAGCATCCATTATGTGATGGGGCAACTCCAGAGGCACCGGGTGTGGCTATTAGGTGAGCACATGCACCCAAATCAGTGGGAATAGTTGTCTGGGTCTGTGGATGTCCCTATGAGTTAGTGCGTGTCTAACAGTTGTCCCTCGCCATTTGCAGGTGACTCTGGTTACCCCAACCTATCATGGCGACTGACCCCAGTGAGGAATCCCAGGACAAGGGCAGAGGAACGCTACAATGAGGCCCATGGGCGAACATGGAGGATTATAGAGCGGACCTTCGGCCTCCTGAAGGCCAGGTTCCGGTGCCTCCATATGACAGGTGGTTCCCTATTCTACTCACCAAAGAAGGTATGCCAGATCATCGTGGCCTGCTGTATGCTTCAAAACTTGGCTTTGCGACGAAAGGGGCTTTTTCTGCAGGAGGATGGTCCTGATGGAGGTGTTGTGGCAGCTGTGGAGCCTGTGGACAGTGAAGACGAGGAAGCAGAAGAAGAGAACATCGACAACAGGAACACGGCGATCCTGCAATACTTCCAGTGAGATACAGGTAAGAAGAAAAACCTGCCTGCTACATCTAATTTAAATCTAATACCTCTCTACTGTCTGTCATTTTCACCCAGTGTATGGTCACTGAGCTGTCACTTTCCCTTACGATTTCACAGATGTGGGTCCCACTGTGTGACATCTGCTTTGTTTCCTCAAGGACTAGAGCTGTGTGACATAGGTATGTTGACATTACATATGACAGAGCATTTTGGCACTGTAATTGCTAATACACTATTTCGAAATCACAGACAGACTCCAGATTGTTTTGTGCTGTAAGGGTGGTTATTTAAGTGCTCAATATTGGAGGGGGTTGTAAAATGGTGAGGGGTGATGGTGGAGGAATGTCCATGGCAGAGTCCAGTCTATTAGTCTCACAGGGGCATTGTCCAAAGGGACATAGGAAGTGGAGCTGGGGCAGTTTAAGGATGGACAGGGTGACAAAGTGGGACAAAAGGATGACAATCAGGGTGGTCTCATTTCTTGGTGGGGTCTTGGCATCGTTCTCTGTCTTTGTCCTGGATCTCAGGGACCGTTTGCGGGGTGGTTCTCCGTCTGCAGGGGGTGGGGTGCTGGTGTGGTGGTCCTGTGGTGGTGCCTCCTGTCCACAAGCGCCGGCTGAGTGGTGGGCAGTTCATCGTCCAGGCTAGTGTCAGGGGCCCCTTGTTGTGCCACAGTGTCCCTCCTGGTGTTGACGAGTTCCTTCAGCACCCCTACAATGGTGCCCAGGGTGGAATTGATGGATTTGAGTTCCTCCCTGAAGCCCAAATACTGTTCCTCCTGCAGCCGCTGGGTCTCCTGAAACTTGGCCGGTAGGCTCCCATGATGTTGGAGAGGGCCTCAGGAGAGTGGGTTCCCTGGGCCTGTCCTCCCCCTGTCGCACAGCAGCCCTCCCACTTCCCCTGTGTTCCTGGGCCTCTGTCCCCTGAACCGTGTGCCCACTGCCACTGCCCCCAGGTCCCTGTTGTTGTAGGGGTGGTGGGTTAGCCTGGGTTCCCTGTAGTGGTTGACACACTGCTGATTGACGTTTCCTGGGGACAGAGGTATGGGCCCGCTGGGTTGGTGCAGTGCTGGTGTTTCCAGAGGGAGGAAGCCCTGTAGTGGCTTGTGCCAGCGTGAGGGGAACCGACTGCCCCGAAGTCCCAGATGGGCCGGGCTGGTCGTCTAGATCCAGTTGGACAGAGCTGCTGTCATCACTGTGGGCCTCTTCTGTGGGTGGGGTGGACATGTCTGGACTCTCCTGTCCGGTGACGTTGGGTAGGGGTCCTGCAGGGGTGTAAAAGCATGATTATTGCATGTGTGTGTGCCATACTGTGCAATGGGTGGGTGACCGTGTACCCCAGTGCTTGAATTCCTGTGTAGGACCTTGTGTGATGATGGTTTAGGGGGGTGTGTGGGTATGTGCAGTGGCCATGCTTTGGTGATGGGTGTCCATGCTTTGGTGTTGCATGCAGGGCTTGGGTTTGGGATGGGTGGTTTGTGATATTGGGACATGTGTGAGGAGTAGGAGTGATGGGGGTGAGGGCGGGGGTATGTGATGGCATGCAGGTAGGGTGGGGGATATAGTAGTAAAGATTTGACTTACCAGAGTCCATTCCTCCAGCTACTCCTGCGAGGCCCTCAGGATGCAGAATAGTGGATGTGTTTTGTAAAAGTGTGTGTATTTTGAGCACAACGGTGTGTACCGTCAATGTAATACTGCGGTTGAAAGACCGCCGCGTGGATTCGTGGGTCGTGATAGTGTGGGTGTATTCCTGTTGGCGTGACGGTGGAGGATTTCTTATCACCAGTTTATCACTGACCTTTGGTTTGGCGGACTTGTGTGGGTGTCTAGATTTTGGCGGATTCCGGCCTTTGTGTCATAATAGCCGTGGCGGAATTCCGCGGCAGTGTGTTAGCGGTCTTTTGCATGGCGGTAAGCAGCTTTTACCGCCAATGTTGTAATGACCATCTGCGTGTGTGTGGCCGGACTCTGACTAGTTCTGCTAGGTGTCTTCACAGAATATACTTTACATGACACAAACTCTGCTGAATGGGTGTGGCGGCATCCCCCAAAATGTCTTCGGTGTGGTGCACAGAAGGGCACATTTATTCACACAGTGTAGAGCTGTCCGGCTCTACAGAAATACTGGTGTGAGCTGATAGCCTGTTTGGGCGGAGTTCTTGCCTGGTCGATCCTCATGGATCCAAAACTCACCCTTCTACATCTTACCAATGTTTAGGTGGTAATAGATATCGATTGTCTCTCCTATATCTAGGCCTTATCTTAGCAAGGCGTGATATGGCAGTGTGGAAGAATGGTATAAACCATTGTATTGGGTTGGAGGTGGCAGTATATAAGGCTAGAGGATGCCCCCAGACGCACCCCAAGATATGGCAGGGATGGGGGACTACCATGGAATTGAATTGGAACCTGTTTGAATAATGTGTCTATTGCTTGATGCTGAAATCAAGGAATTTACGGGTTCAGAGTGGCTGGGGGTGATTGTGGGACATTACTTATTATCTGTCGATTTTCACTTTGTTCAGTTGATGGCTGTTGGGTGTGGACTGGTGGATATGAATGTGAAGACTCCTGTTTTTCATTTTAAGTGGTTTCTTTGTCATTATTTGGACCTTTGTTGGCCTCATAGGCTTTTTCCTGTTCAATTTGTGAAATCAATCAAATATGTTTGTAAAAAAATATATATATTTTTATGTTAAATGTTAAATTTTTTATACTTATATAAAAAATACTACACATTTTAAAAACATGCTACAGCATTAACCCAATTTTGAACTGAACATTTAACCCCTTCTGTGCCGCGGACGTAATGGTTACGTCCTGCGGCACAGTGCTGCTGTGCCCAGGACGTATCCATTACGTCCTGGGCACACAGCCCAGAGGGAGCGCTAGCGCTCCCGCTGTGGGGGTCCCCTCCACCCCCCCTCACCCCGCCTAGTCAGGGATGGAAAGGGAAGCCCTTTCCCTTCCACCCCGACCCCCCCTCACCCCGCCCTGTGACATCAGCGCACAAGCACATGCTGATTGTCACAGAGCCTCCCCCATTGCGCTAGAAGCTCAGCTTCCAGCACGATCGGAAGAGAAATGCTTTGCATTTCTCTTCCGATCACGTGGGGGAGGCCGAGAGAAGCTTCAAAGGGAAGAAAATGTATTTACTTCCCTTTGAAGTCTCTCTCTGCGTTTTGAAAGCAATCCGGCTGTCAAAACGCCCACTAGACACCAGGGATGTCTTTTTCAAAAAGGAAAGTGGCATAAGGGAGTGACCCCTTAGGAAAGGGTCGCTCCCAGGGGGGGCATTTTTTTTAAGGCCTTTTCTGCCCCCAGGGGGGGCAGAAATCTCTAGGCACCAGGGATAAAAAAAATTGTTTTGTTTTTGTTTAGTTTTTTGTTTTAGGTGTGGGGAGCGACCCCTTAGGCAAGGGTCGCTCCCATAGGGGGCAAATTATATTTAGGCCATTTCTGCCCCCCTTGAGGGCAGATTGGCCAATTTTTATGAGGCCAATCTGCCCCCAAGGGGGGCAGAAACCACTAGACACCAGGGAGTTTTTTTTTTGTTCGTGAATTTCACATAAGGGGAGTGACCCCTTAGGCAAGGGCCGTTCCCCTGGGGGGCAAATTTATTTTCGGCCATTTCTGCCCCCCTGGGGGGCAGATCAGCCTATTTTTATTAGGCCGATCTGCCCCCAAGGGGGGCAGAAACCACTAGGCACCAGGGATTTTTTTTGTTTTACAGATGGTGAGCGACCCCTTAGGCAAGGATCGCTCCCCTGGAGGGGCAAATTGTATTTAGGCCATTTCTGCCCGCTTTGGGGGCAGATCGGCCGATTTTAGGTCAATCTGCCCCCAAGGGAGGCAAAAACCACTAGGCACCAGGGATCTTTTTTTTTGCGCCGTCAGGCAAGGGGAGCGACCCCGTAGGCAAGGGTCGCTCCCCGGCAAATTTATTTTAGCCCATTTCTGCCCCCCCTGGGGGCAGATCGGCCTATTGGTATTAGGCCGATCTGCCCCCAGGGTGGGCAGAAACCTCTAGGAGCCAGGGCAATTTTTTTTTTGTTTTTTTAGAGATGGGGAGCGACCCCTTAGGCAAGGGTCGCTCCCCTGGAGGGGCAAATTGTACTTAGGCCATTTCTGCCCGATTTGGGGGCAGATAGGGCGATTTTAGGTTAATCTGCCCCCAAGGTCGCTCCCTGGGGGGGGTGGAGGGGCACATATATTTTACGCCATTTCTGCCCCCCTTGGCCTATTGCAGAAACCTATACGCGCCAGGGCTAATTTTTTTGTTTGTGTTTTTTTTTTTGTTTCTTTGTTTTTGTAGAGATGGGGAGCATCCCCTTAGGCAAGGGTCGCTCCACTGGAGGGGAAAATTGTATTTAGACCATTTCCAGGCAAATCGGCCGATTTTAGGTGAATCTGTTCCCAAGGGGGGCAGAAACCACTAGGCACCTTTTTTTTGCGCTGTCACGCAAGGGGAGCGACCCCGTAGACAAGGGTCGCTCCCCGGGGGGGGGGGGGGGATTTATTTTATGCCATTTCTGCCCCCCTGGGGCCGGCTGAGCTAGAGGCCAAAATCCACAGGTAGGCACTTTGTAAAAAACACCTCTGTTTTCTGTGATAAAATGTGATGTGTCCACATTGTGTTTTGGGCCATTTTCTTTTGTGGGCGCTAGGCCCACCCACACAAGTGAGGTACCATTTTTATCGGGAGAATTGGGGGAACGCTGGGTGGAAGGACATTTGTGGTTCCTCACAGATTCCAGAACTTTCTGTCACCGAAATGAGAGGAAAAAGTGTTTTTTGCGACAAATTTTGAGGTTTGCAAAGGATTCTGGGTAACAGAACCTGGTCAGAGCCACACAAGTCACCCCATCTTGGATTCCCCTAGGTCTCTAGTTTTCAAAAATGCACAGGTTTGGTAGGTTTCCCTAGGTGCCGGCTGAGCAAGGGGCCAAAATTTACAGGTAGGCACTTTGCAAAAAAACACCTCTGTTTTCTGTCAAAAAAAATTGGGATGTGTCCACGTTGTGTTTTGGGCCATTTCCTTTCGTGGGCCCTAGGCCTACCCACACAAGTGAGGTACCATTTTTATCGGGAGACTTGGGGAAACGCTGGGTGGAAGGAAATTTGTGGCTCCTCTCAGATTCCAGAACTTTCTGTCACCGAAATTTGAGGGAATTTGTTTTTTTAGCCAAATTTTGAGGTTTGCAAAGGATTCTGGGTAACAGAACCTCGTCAGAGCCCCACAAGTCACCCCATCTTGGATTCCCCTAGGTCTGTAGTTTTAAAAAATGTACTGGTTTGGTAGGTTTCCCTAGGTGCCGGCTGGGCTAGGGGCCAAACTCTACAGGTAGGCACTTTGCAAAAAACACCTCTGTTTTCTGTAAAAAAAATGGGATGTGTCCACGATGTGTCTTGGGCCATTTCCTTTCTTGGGCGCTAGGCCTACCCACACAAGTGAGGTACCATTTTTATCGGGAGACTTGGGGGATCGCTGGGTGGAAGGAAATTTGGGGCTCTCTCAGATTCCAGAACTTTCTTTCACCGAAATGTGAGGAAAATATGTTTTTTTTGCCAAATTTTTAGGTTTGCAAAGGATTCTGGGTAACAGAACCTGGTCAGAGCCCCACAAGTCACCCCATCTTGGATTCCCCTAGGTCTCTAGTTTTAAAAAATGTGCTGGTTTGGTAGGTTTCCCTAGGTGCCGGCTGAGCTAGAGGCCAAAATCTGCAGGTAGGCACTTTGCAAAAAACACCTCTGTTTTCTGTCAAAAAATGGGATGTGTCCACGTTGTGTTTTGGGGCATTTCCTGTAGCGGGCGCTAGGCCTCCCCACACAAGTGAGGTATCATTTTTATCGGGAAACTTGGGGGAACATAGAATAGCAAAACAAGTGTTATTGCCCCTTGTCTTTCTCTACATTTTTTCCTCCCAAATATAAGAGTGTGTGTAAAAAAGACGTCTATTTGAGAAATGCCCTGTAATTCACATGTTAGTATGGGCACCCCGGAATTCAGAGATGTGCAAATACCCACTGCTCCTCAACACCTTATCTTGTGCCCATTTTGGAAATACAAAGGTTTTCTTGATAGCTATTTTTGACTCTTTATATTTCAGCAAATGAATTGCTGTATACCCGGTATAGAATGAAAACCCGAGGCAGGGTGCAGGTCATTTATTGGCTCTGGGTACCTAGAGTTCTTGATGAACCTACAAGCCCTATATATCCCCGCAACCAGAAGAGTCCAGCAGACGTAACGGTATATTGCTTTAAAAAATCTGACATTGCAGGAAAAAGTTACAGAGTAAAATGTAGAGAAAAATTGCCGATTTTATCACCTCAATTTCAATTTTTTTTTTTTTCAGTTGTTATTTTCTGTAGGAAACCCTTGTAGGATCTACACAAATTACCCCTTGCTGAATTCAGAATTTTGTCTACTTTTCAGAAATGTTTCGGTTCCTGGGATCCAGCATTGGTTTCATGCCCATTTCTGTCACTGACTGGAAGGAGGCTGAAAGCACAAAAAATCGTAAAAATGGGGTATGTCCCAGTAAAATGGCAAAATTGTGTTGAAAAATTGGGTTTTCTGATTCAAGTCTGCCTGTTCCTGAAAGCTGGGAAGCTGGTGATTTTAGCACCGCAAACCCTTTGTTGATGCCATTTTCAGGGAAAAAAACACAAGCCTTCTTCTGCAGCCCCTTTTTCCCATTTTGTTTGAAAAAAAAAAAAAAAATCACTGTATTTTGGCTAATTTAATTTCTTGCCCTCCTTCTGGGGAACTGATAAAATCTGGGTACCTCTAGAATCCCTAGGATGTTGGAAAAAAAGGACGCAAATTTGGCGTGGGTAGCTTAAGTGAACAAAAAGTTTTGAGGGGCTAAGCGCGAACTGTCCCAAATACCAAAAAAAGGCTCGGCACAGAAGGGGGAAAAGGCCTGGCAGCGAAGGGGTTAATTAACATGTATTAAAATCAAATCATTTTAGAGATCTATTTAAAGAAAAATACCTTAAGTAAATTTTTTATATTTATTAAGTATTAAACATTATTAAAAGTTATGTATTTAATTCATTATTCTTTTATTTTTTTTGTTTAAATAAACAAATTTATTTTAGCATTACTTCTTATGGGGTTCTATTTTAAATCCCAGCCTTTATTATTGTCAAAGGGAAGGTGTTGCAGTACCAGTGGTTGGCCATTAGTGGTGCTGAACTTGTTACAGCTCTAAGCTGAAGTAGTTACAACTGTGTGGGTACCTTTTGGCTGAAGTAACTAAAGACATGCAGTTTTGTGAATAGAAATGGTCTTACACTTTTTGTGGGTGGGTGCATATCCCACACTCAAAAATCTCTCTAGTCTTCTCTAAACCCCTTCTTAGCCTGCCCTTAAATTCTCCACTTTAGACGTAGGTATTCCCCATTTTCCAGCCTACATGAGCAGTGATCTTCGAAGTCGGGGAGGACAGTTGCGCACAAAAAACAACAGGAAAGGCGGAGACCTAGATCTCCACACATGTGTATATGAATTCTATTTTGTAGTAGGTTAGTAGTATTATTGTAGTAATACTAAAAGCACTACAAAATGCAGTCCGTGAATACACCCCTTAGAATGAAACTGTAAGAGCAAAGATGTTTAGATATTTGGAGAGGGACATACTCTCAAGAAGGGCAGAATACTTACTTTTCCAATGTTCACAGATCATATTCGAAGACTCATCTCTGTGGTTCCCCAGTCAATCCTACAGGCCACCACTAATAAATGCATAAGTGATGTCAGATCATGCAATGGTTACATGAGAGATTGTATTAAGGCCTACAATTCTACAGAAGAGAAATTTGAAGGTTTGATGATAGGCTCATAATACCGAACTTTAGAGATGAGATAAAAGAGTAAATTTAGAACAATGATAATGGAGACATGCTGCAAGACTTTTCAGAGAAGCATCTTAGCAGGCTCTGCAAAACACCGCCGCTCTCTTGCTTATGAACACGCCCAGACATCTGTCTGCTAAACCTGCATTGGCCTCACTTTGGCTTCCTCTAAAACAACGGATCAGCTTCAAGGCCATTTGCATGAGACACAAAGCCCTCCATAACAAGTGTCAGCGGTCCTCAGGCAATGTATTTCCCCTTATGTCCCTCAGAGGGCACTTAGGTCCTCCACTGCCTCGTTGGTCAACACACCCTGTTTCAGGAAAGCAACATGGGGAGGCAGTACTTTTTCAGTCAAAGCTGCATACCTCTGGAACTCACTTCCATTGGAACTCCGACAAGAACAGCTGGAATCTTCCTTTCGTAAGAAATTGAAGACATTTTTATTCACAGCATAGGCGCCGCTGAGTTTGATGGTTTACCTTCAGCGCTGGGAAGCCCCCGGATAGCCATTACTGGCATGACATTTCAAGATGGCAACTGCTAACCACAGAATATCCAATGCAGCATCTTTTTCCACCAACAATCCAGAAACCTCAGCTCTGCAGGACTCCTACTCGCACACATCTCACATATACAAGTAGCCAGATCAGGAGGATGGGGGTTCACTTACATCGCTCATAAAGCTTGGAACGGCCTTTCACTCCATGTCAGAGCCTCCTCCTTGCTTCCTGAATTCCACAAAGAGTTGAAGACTGCTATTTGATTAACCAACCTACCATGATCATGGCGAGACACACACCTGCTCAGTGCCAGGATACTCTCACAGGTGATATCGCACTTCACAAATACACATAATATACCATGTTTACAATGCTAACAGGAACTTTCAGCAAGAGAAAAATACAAAAGAGGAAGTATTCATGAGGTTTTGAGGAAAAAGGCAATCATGTAAATTAAGAGGTTTTCTTAAAAATCCGTTGACCTTATCTAAACTGTTGCCAGGAATTGGGGAATCATTAGCGATCGCACGTCTATGTAGTGATTAGAATTCTAAATACTAATAAAACGCCAAGCCTGGATAGTGTAACAAACGTTTTTTTTATTTACAGTTTCGGAGTGAGCTCAATCCAGTACTAGTGAAAAACATTTATTCAAGTTCTTCAAACTAGAACTGCCACACCCTTGGTGCCCAGAGGGCGCTGCATGAGCACTAGGGCCTGCCTCTCAGACTCACGGCGAGGACCGCCTGAACGCCATGAGGCTGGACTGGACTGTGAGGATGTGCGACTCAGTGAGAGGAGAAGCTGTGACTAAAGCCTACACCTGGAGCAGGGACGGGTGCATGAAGGAGGAAGGATCCTGGCACACTGGTGTGTAAGAGAGCAGCCGATGATGCAGCAGTGCCAGGAGCCTGACTGGAGTGCTTACTGGGATGTGCCAGAAAGCGGGACCAGCAAGAAGGTGGCGGGGTGCCTGACACAAATTTACATGAGTGGTGTGAAAGCAAAAAGGGGCATACTGGATGCCATAGACTGTTGCCACCATCCAAGGAGATGCTCTAACCCTGCCCTTCTTGGGGGCCATGAGGCAGAGGAGAGTGGCCCTCTGGTGACTTTGACGCAGGTGAGTGGCACTGCACCGCGAACTACAGAGTTGCGCAACTCTGCCGGACAGTGAGGGGAGGACTCTGCTTGAGGTGCAAGTGTTTGACCTGTGTTGACTCCTAGTGCCTGTGGTACCTTGCTTCGGCAGGGTCCAGGGCGGATTGAGCCCGCGGGATAGAAGTGTGGATAACAGGAGCACCAGCGGGACCTGAAGCACGGGACAATAAGCGATCTGGGAGTTCTGTGTCCCTAGACGACCACAAACAAGTGTGAGCGAACAGCAGCCCACAGTGAGACGGTCCACGAACACCTGAGCAGACTATGGGGAAAGACAGAGTGACTAAAGGGCAGCAGAACAACACAATTACTCAGTGCACCCTGCCACACAGACTGCTGCGGCGCACCACTTGTCATATAGGCGCACTGATGCCAGAGCCAGGGGACAGGGCAGTCATGGGCAGCATTGATGGAGTTAATTCAGTTATCCTGCACTATACTAGAAGGAAAGATAGACACAGGGGAGATTGAGCTGGAGCTCCTTTGTGCAAAATGTGTCGAAAATAGGGAAACAATGGATAAACATATGACTTTGAAGTTTGTAACTCCAAATAAAAATGAGATAATGTGTTAAAATACACATTGGAGCAAGTGCGGTCAGAAAACCAATAAACTACATGTGGAGGACAAGCCCTCCATTACAACTCTTTTGGAAGGAAGAACCAAGCTGTGTAAAAGGAATTTTGGATATCCAGTGCCCTCAACCCAGCAGTAGTGATCACAGAAATAAACCTCTGGACTTGAAAACCTTATCTAAATCTGACTGGAGAGTAATTGTTGAATGTCATTGTTAACAAAGCAACTGACTGCTCTGAAAAAGGAAAATCTAAATATTACCAAGCATACAAGAGTGGGTGAATAAACAACGGTCATTGATAACAGTGGAAATGCCATCCTGGGACTAATATGATCAAGAAGGCAAATTTGAGAGGTTATGAAAACCACAGAAGCTATGGGTCCGCCCACCCAGAAGCGACACGAGTGAGAGCTACTGGCATTCTCCATAACCAGAGTTTTGTCTCTCTTGTCTGCAGTGACCTGCGCCATGGCACTGTCCTAAAGTGTGCCGAAGTCAACTATGCCGCTGTTTTTCTGAATCAGCAGGGTCCTGGAACTATCAAAGTGTGCCCAAGTGTGCTGATGTGTCATAAACACTATGCACCAAAGGAGACCAAGTCATTGTGTCACCAACAGCAGCAAATACCAAGGCCTGCTGACAGTCAGTTCCAGGATAGCAGCCTCTTAGCAGATACTTCCAAGACCGCAGCTGGAATGCCACTACACCAGCAGCTAGTGTGTGATTGGTCTGGAAGGAGGAGGAGATCAGACCCATACAGAAGGCACAGCCATGGCCGGCAGAGGGCTAAAAGACTCGCACTCTACAAGATAGACATGGAGACTAAGAATTTTAAAACTGAGAGCGCAAACTTAAAAGACGAGAGGAGGAACAGTGCACCAGTGTCCAAAGCCTCCCTCACTATCCTCACATAAAGGTATGGGAAAGGTGGGAGGAGAAGGAGGCTTCATATCCTGAGTACGCTGAACCAGCACCAGTCAGTGGCTTAGTGCCTATATATTGCAGTGTGCAGGATCTTGTTTAAGGCATATTAAAGTACTTTTTTTCTATTTAAACAGATGAGCAGTGGGCTGGACAATTACTTATTAGCTGCTGTGCGATTCTTGAGTTTTGAGCTTGATGTACCTCCTCACTACCTCTCTGAGAAGCTTGTGGCTTATCACTATTGCTACCAGTGACAGTCACGTGTGGAACGGTGTACCCGACCCAGTTTGTAGAGCCATAGTAGAACAGACCCTAGGAAACAATGGTTTTGGCCCAGTAGCCCGCTTGTCCCATGTCCCCAGAGCACAATCTGACAACTGACCTACAGGCAGTGTGAGATTCAGCTAATCCAGTTCCAACTTTCAACTACAAAACAGGAAGTTTATCTTTAAGACTTTAACACCTTAGCTGCAGAAGCTTTTTCACAGCAAGTGCTGAGCACTGTTTTTGAATTTCCAAGTGATGAGCCCTTTCTTTGATGTTTGGGGCACTTTGCACTTAGGCCTTCAAAACGTTTTCTTACAAAAGGTATCAAGGTGACATTTGCATCCTTCTTTTCAAACATCTGCGGGATACTTAGAAGGAACAAAGAAAATAGCCAAAACATAGCTAGTTTTTTTTTTTTCTGGGAAAAAGTACTACCAACAAAGCATATTTTTTACTTCACAAAAGGTTTGATGTGCTAGGATCACCATTTCCCCAGCCTTTCAGGAAGTTACAGATTTGTTTAAAAAAAATCATTTGACCAAATTTTTTGCATTTTCCTAAGAGGTAGTCCATTTTTTCCTATTTTTGTGGCTTCAACCGACTTGCAGTTTGTGAAGAAAAAGCGTGAAACTCATGGGTGATGCCAGAAAGTTATACATTTCAGAAAAGTAGACAAAATTCTGAATTCAGCAAGGGGTCATTTGGGTAGAACTTTGAAGGTTTTCCAAATCACTTAAATGAAAAAATAATACAAATAAGTAGTGACAACCTTTTATCTGTAATTTTTGTCTCAATAGCTTATGTAAAAAAGCAATATGCTTTCAAGTCTGTCAGATCATTGAGGTCGCCAGGAAATCTAGAGTTTATAGGTTTTCCAACAACATGCAATACCCAGAGCCAACAAATAAGCTGCAGCTTATAATTAATTTTTCACTGTGTCTGACCATGCAGCAATTCATATTGTAAAATCTATTTAATGAAAAATGGTTTCGAAAGAAATTGCTATATTTCTGAAAAGTGCACAAGATACTGAGTTTAGGAGCAGTGATTATTTACATTCTTATGAATTTTCAGTTATCTTTACTATCTTGTTATTTAGAGGGTGTTTTGCAAAATGTGTTCTCTCTTCCATACTGGCTTACATTTGGAAGACAAAAATTCAGAGAAGTCCAATTCGTAATAACAGACAAATTACTTACCTTCGTAACGCCTTTTCTGCTAGAGACTATCTTACCACAGCGTCTTAACTTTGTGAATATACCTAGGCACCAGACTGGATCTGGATGATTTTCATAGCAACTCACCTGCGTGCAGACAGTGGTGTTATGCAGCAACACATTGGGTCCATACTGCCATGGATTTAATGTGAGGGCCACTAAAACCAGCCCATTTCCACGTGCAGACGTCAGTATCTTTCTGATCTTTGTCCATGCCAGTGGACGCAGAGCCCATAGAAATCAAAATATGCCCTTGCTCAGATCGCTACATTGAGACCTTATTAACTGAAAGTGAGAGTACTTTCCACAGAACAGGGGTAGGATCGGTTGGTTAGAGTCTATACCAGAAAAGCTGTTACAGAAGGTAAGTAACTTGTTCTTCTGATAGAGACTTCTAACTGCATATTCCTCACAATGTGTATAGATACCAGAGTAGTACCTCTACCTCTACAGGTGGTGGGTCTGGGGACTGATTCAGATCAGGAAATCCTGCAGGGCAGATTGGGCAAAGTGGCAGTCCTGCAGGACCTAGCTGTCAAGGCAACAGTGATTCATGAACATGTGGAGGGATGCCCACATAGCAGCCTGGCAGATGTGAAAGGCTGCCACACGGCACACCAGCGCAGTTATAGCACCCTTTGCTCAGGTGAATATGTGTACAAGCCTTCCAGGGGTTGCATCTTTGCCAGCCCATGGCAAATCTTTATGCATAAGACAATCCATCGAGAGTTGGTTGTCTTTTGTACCACTTTTCCCTTTTTAGCTCACGGTAAGCCCACAAAAAGGTAATCATTAAAAAAATGGTCTCTGATCTGACTGATGTAAAAAGTGAATGCCCTCTTTGGATCAAGACAGTGGAGCCACTCCTCTTCTTTGGAGGGATGAGGTGATGCGTGAAAAACCACAAGGTGATAGATTACCCTATGTCCCGTTTTTGTCTAAATGACCTGCTTGTCCTGAAAGAAAGCTGTGAATGACTGCTGGATGGATAAAGTATGGAGTTCACTACTCGCGGAGCAGATGGGACTGCAATGAGAAACACTGTTTTTATGACTAGCACGCGTAGAGAGAAGCTGTGCATCAGTTCAAAACTAGTGCACATCAAGTAGGTTAGAGACAAATTAAAGAACCACTGAAGAATTACATAAGGTGTTGCTTGGAACATGTTGATCAGCCCCTTTTAAAAAAGGCATCACAAAAAGTGATTTGAAAAGGGATGGCTGATCAGGCAACAATTTGAAGGCCGAAAGATGATCCTTAACTGTTACCAAAGCAAAGCCTTGCTGGGCTAGACAGAGTCAAAAAAGAACATGTCGGACATCTTTTGCCAGTAAAGGCAGAATGTCACAGGATGAACAACAAACTACTTCGGGAGGAAGATCAAAGGCTATCAACTTTCATCATTCAATCTCCACAAAAGGAGGTGTATTCTTTGCAGGCTTAGGAGCTCAGCCCTGCTGCTGTGACAGAAGTTCCACCCCAAAGAAGCAGCCGAATTGGAGGACATATGCTTGTGGACAGAAGTTTAACTCACCACGCTCTCCTTGCAGAACATGCATGTGCCACCTGTCATGGTCCACAAGCAGGAGGTCAAGAGGCTTAGAAGCCCCAGATCCACCCTCATTGAGGCCATGATCAAAGGCTGAAACATCGAGATCACCGCCCAACTGTCATGGAGTCGTTGGGGCGAGGGAAAGCTCTGAAGCGCACCTCGTCCAGGATGGCTTTGATGAACGGGAGCCGTCGTCAAAGAGTCAAGTGTGACTTTGGCACGCTGATTAAAAAGTGCAACAATGTCAACAGGTTAGTCATTGTCTGGAGGAGTTTCAAGACTGTATAAGGCAAACCTGCCTTCAGCAACCAGTCACTTAGGTATGGGAAGTCTGGTATACCTGAACTCCACAGATAGCAGATGGGCTGCGACCAATAATATCACCTTTGTAAACACCTTTGGTGCAGTGATGAGGCCAAAGAGGAGCACCGAGAACCGAAAGTGCTCTTGGCCTACTGGAAAGAGCAGGTAACGCCTGTGGGATTGCAGGGCAGAGATGTGGAAATAGTAATCCTGCAAATCCAACTCTTCCATCCCTTCTCCTGTATCCAGGAAAAACAAACTTGGGCCAGGGTTAGCATTTTGAAGTTGTCCTACTGGAAGAAGAAGTTCAGAAAGGGAAGATCAAGGATGGGACAAAAGCCTCTGTCTTTTGTCGATACCAGGAAATAACAGGAGTAACAGCCAGCCGCTATATCTGATGGCGGTACCCTCCCTTTGGTTCCCTTGGCCAAGACAGCTTGAACTTCTCCTCGGTATACAGACAACTGGTCCTTCAGGAGGTGTTGTGGTGTGGGAGACATATCTAAGGAATGTGGCATGAAAGATAGGGAGTAGATATGTTCCACAATCTGGAGCACCCACTGAGGTGATGCTCCTCTACCCAGGAAGGTAAAAGGTGATGCAACCTCCCATAGGGTGATTGTGTGCTGCCAAAAAGGACATAAAGAGGTTTTAAAGTAGCTTCAGATGTGGGCAGTGGATCTGTGGTTTAGGTAGAACGTTGCCTCTACTGGCCTGGATGATGTCTTGGATTTTCCTGAGGAGACGGACTCTGATGAAATCAGTCACGAACGCAGCTACGGGACCGCTTCTGCACCTATGACTTCAATTAAAACTGCAATTTTTGACACTGTTCGCTGTTTCATTATGTAGAGCTTGGCTTCCCAGATCCTTTCACCATTTGAAACCTGTTGTTTTATGTGAAGACATGTTTCTAGCACAATAGAGAGTTTGAAGAAAAAAATCACTGCGAGAACTAAGACAGAGCTAGAGAGCAAGCTCTTGATCTGAATTGGAAGGCACAGAAAGAACTGAACAGTGAGCAGAGGTGGCGCAGATATAGTAGCCCCGATGTCGAATTAAGGTATGGAGGCACGTGCCCAACACGCAGCAGCAGGACACCACCTACCAGGGGGCAGTTAGTATGAAAATCTTCAGGATCTAGTCTGACTCCAAGGGAAATTTCAGAAGCTGAGAAACTTGTAGTTAGAAGTCTATATAAGAAAAATTATCTTCTCTTTTGTCTTCCCACACATCTACTGATAACAAATTTATACCATTTGTGTGGCTCCCTAGCACCTGCAAAACACCCCAAAACAGGACCCAGAATCATCACATACCATGCAGCAAAATCAAGAGTTTTTTACAATTTGGGTAGCAGAGGAATATGGGGCCTAACTCAGCTGCAACCCAAAAAAAAGCTATTAAGCCCCAACATTTCTGAATAGTAGACACCCAGGGGGCGTTGAAGGTCGAGGACACAAAGTTTTCTTACCCACATTGCCTTGCAAACCTCAAACGTTCACTAAAGACAAGCATTTGCCTCACATTTCTGTGACAGAAAGTTCTGAAAGTTGCAAGATCTACAAAATTCCTACCAACCAGCATTCCCACTCTTCACCCAATAGAAAATGCTCCCCTACTTGTGTAGGAGGGCCTAGGGCCAAATACAGATTACACATTTCCACTCAAAACCACCACTTTTTTTTGCAGAGTGGGTAGCTGTGAATCTGGATCAGGGGTCATCTATCACCCAGGTATTCCTACTAAACCCTGATATTTCTGAAAGCTAGACACCCAGAGGCTTCCATGGTGGTCTGTAGAGTGAGGTTCCACCTTAAGCTTTCTTATCCATATGCCCTTCAAACCTCAAGCATTAGCAAAAAGCATGCTTTCGCTTACATTTATGTGAGATTAAATTCCAGAATCTGAAGGGATCCAGAAATTTCCTACAATTTAGTCCCTATAAAAACATGACCACACTTGTGTGGTTGGGCCAAGTGCTGGTGACAGAACTGGTCCCAAAAAGCACTGTGGTGCCCTCAACATTTTCTACTACAAAAATGGCCCGACTTGGCGACTGGGGTAGCTGTGGTATTCAAGTCTTGGCTCGGCCTCCAGACACTGAGGCCTACCAAATCCAGACATTTTTGAAACCTAGATTTCCAGGGTAGTCCAGGGCAGCATGCCTTGTGTGTGATCCAGCAATTACCCCAAACTTTCTCTAAAATTATGTTTTTTCCTTCTATTTCTGTGCTGGAAACTTCCTGAATCTGCCCAATAAAAACGTTACCTCAGTTACGTGGCTGGGCCTAGTGTCTTTATCCTGGCTTGATCCGTTCCTTTCGGGGGCACTAGGTTCACGCAGGATGGGTTGCATTTTTATAGGGACATGTGTGGGAATGCTTGGTAGTATGTATTTTGTGCATCCCCATAAAGTTGGGCAGTTCAGGTAACAGAAATGTGATTTTAGGAAAAGCTTGAAGCTTGCAGGGAATTGTGGGTAACAAAAATTCAATGGCTCCACACAAGGCACCTTGGACTCCCCTCTGTGTCTAGTTTTGAGACATTTCTGGGTTTAACAGGTTACCCTGGAAGATTGCTGAGCAAGGGTCAGAATAATACAGCCATCCCGGATGGCAAATGAGAGAAAATTTGGACTTACCCCAGTTTGCCAGTTCATGTCAGAACTACACCCAAATGCATCCAAATTACCTCTTGCTTGGCATGGGAAAGGGGGGTTCTGCACCCCCAGGCAGGCATAAAGACTCTTTGGGTATTATTTGTGAGGGATAAGTCCAATGCCATGGCAGTCCATCTGCACTGCATATTTTTTGTTCCTAAAACAAAAAATATATCCCTTGTGTGTAGTGGGCTTTTATATTTCCCCAAGGGCACAACTGTGTTAAAGCCCCCAGTCAAACACCAGGGGGTAGAAATTATGTTGGACTAGCTTGAGGTCACAGCTCAATGCATGGGCGGGCACCGCCACCCCTTGTTTTGGTTTTGACCATTTTTTTCTCTGGCGAACTAGTGGGCTTTCTGCTACCAGAGGGGTGGGGTGACATCGTGTTGAGCCCTTTCTGAGGAGGGGCAAAGCCTGATGCGTGGGAAAGCCACCCCACACTTATTCTTATCTCTGGCATCTAGTGGGCTTTCTGCCCATGAGAATGGTGGATTGTAGGTATACACACTCTACCCTCTCCCTCCCAGGAGGAGCAGAAAGACTATTTTACCCAGAGGAAGAGGAGGGCCTCAGACCCATGTCAGTAGCCAGTAGCCACCCCCCTAACAAAACAGTACACAACATTCCCTGGTGCCCAGTAGGCTTTTCGACCACCCCAGGGGTAGATTAGTGGGGGTCTACATCCCCCTCTATACCTCAGGCGAGCAGAAAGATTGATTTGCCAAGACCAGTGAGGAAGCACAGGCCCATGCCTAGGCAGACCGATCCACAGACAAAGGTATGTCACTGGTGTCTACTGGAGCCGATCCCTGCTTGGGATCACATGCTCAGTGCAATCCCCAAGCAGGCATCTAGTAGGAAAAGACAGCTGAGGAATGTTCCCTTTCTAATGATGCCTCTCCCCTGTTGATCGGTGCTCAGGCAATTATGCCCCCTGTACAGATCAAAAGTAAAAGGAAAGAGCACCATTAGCGTAGTCTGCTTTGACTTTTGTTTTGCTTTGAGGTTGGTGCACTGTGACTCTGGTGTTATAGCAAAACAAAATTTACTCAGGAGAAGAGGGAAGCTCTTCTATCATGCCCAGGGATCAATTTCTAAACAAAATGCTTCCGATCTTCAGAACAGAGGTATTTTCTTTTCAGGTATAGAGGACGACCAGTTGACATCCTCCACAATGTGAAAGTTGAATGGAAGATGTCAAAGGGTCCTCCTCCACACTTAAGTGGTTAAAAACCTACACAGCAATATGTTAGCTATTGCAAGGTTTATATGGTTCTTCCTTGACACACTCAATCCTTAGATCAGGTGAGGAATGTACACTTGTGTGAAGGGCTCCCAGGAAGGAGGACTGGAAGGCCCCTATGAGTTACAGTAGATACCAGTTAGTGTAACTGAAAAGGAGGAAAGGAACTGTGATGGACTCTGGGGACGGTACCCAAACAGAGGAAGTGCTATAGTGACAGGCTTTCTTAGCCTCTTAGCACAGGTTATCTCACCATTTTATTTCTAGTATTTCCCCAAGACAATAACCACAACCGATTTTTAAAGTGCCATTGTCACCAACTTCAGGAGTTATTCCCCTGGAAAATTTAAATGCAGCAGTGACCCTTAACTTGCAGTAGGATGTCCAGAAAGCTAAGGCTGAAGAAGAGAGGAAGACAAGGGAGGTTGAGGGAGATAAGTTGAAATTAGCTCACCAAGAACAAAAGAAAGTGGGAGAGACAGGAAGAATAAGGCAAGGAAACAAAAAGGGAGTGTGTGCAGAGAAAAATAGGAAGGGGTGCAGGGAGAAGAGAGAATATTGGAGAGAGACCAAAAGAGAGAGGGCATACCTTTAGAGAAAAAGATGCTCAGGATGGTAGCTTAGACAGTAACACATGGGAAGAGTGATTCCAACTCCTCAGGAGTTCCTGCCAAGATTTGAAAAGAGCTGGTGCACATGTATGTGGAGGGACAAGACATTTTGAAATTCTTTGGAAGTTTTGAAACTGCTTACTATTTGAATGTGTCTACAGCAGCCACTCTCATGAGCTGCTTGCCCATGGAAGGTACAGCAGTCACCGGAAAGATGCATGTAGTGGGGCAAAAGATTTGTGAGTGAATATAAGTTGCTCTAATCAGAAGGTCTGAAGCCAGCTCAGTATCTAAAAAGGTTTAACAATAGCAGATGGTGGATCATTTGACACTTGGATGCATGGCAAATTGCATGGCTGGAATGAGTAGGTGAGAAGGATTTTCATCCCCTAACCTGTTACTGGTAGCAGAGAATCTCAAGGACATGTGCTCTATTCCACTTAAGCAATAGCTGTCAAATCTGACAGAGTAATCCATATAAGCTTGCAGTCAAGTGGTCAGCCAACAGGGTTAACAACGGGCTGGAGCAATATGGCTTTAAGCTAACAGAAAATAAGAACTCTAAACATACTGTTTCCAACCCACAGGCAGGAAAAACTCCCAAGGTATCAAGCGGGGGAAGAAAATATAAGTGCACAGTGTTTCGAATCAAGAATTTCACAGGAAAAAGAGAGGATAGGAAGGTTCTTCCAAACCTCAGTATGATTACCTCCATTACGTGTCACTAGGAGGAGCATTTCAATAGATATTGTTGGGTGAAATACCCTGTGCCAGCTGTGCCTATCACAGCTAGTGTGTGACAGAGCTCAAGCGTAACTTTCTGGGATATGGGAAAGAGTCACAGATGCCTTGAAGCCCATACACCCAAAAACAACAATATGTGTGTTAGAAGCTAGTATTAATGGTTGGAAGGGTCCGGCCCTGAGAGATATCAAAGTACATAGTGCGTGGATCTGATGAAGTATAGCTAACCAGAGGAGATTCTCCTTGGTGCCAGTGGCACGGGCCTAGTAGTCAGTGGAGAAGACCTGGAGGATCTGATTGCTTGAACTGAGGTAGAAATCAATGGCAAGTCAGCCATGGTTGATAAAGGGGTAAGACTAAACTAATGTGCTAAATGTCTCCTGGGACAATTTTTTAATTGTTCCAGGTTTGGTACCAGGTTCTGCAGCCTGTATGACCTTGACAACATCAGCTGTGTAGACCAGAACACAGGCAGCATGTCAGTCTCAGGATGAGACTAAGACCATTCCCATTTTGCAAAGACCTGACCAGGGTAGCAAGTGATATCCACGACCCCTGTTCCAGACAGAGAGGAGAGTGATATACCCAATGCGGACTAGCTGTCAGGAGTCTGGGTCACTGCAACAGCTGCAGGTATTGTTAGCTGCCGGAGAATCGACCCAGGAGTAATTTTGCATTGGCATAAGATGAGTGTCTTACGCTAGTAGGTCTTCGGAAGCGAGCCCATTAACAGGTCAGGAAAGCAGTGATAGGAAGACAGTATATGGCTGGGAGGATGCTCGCTGTGTAGTGGGCCAGTGAATCCTGAGCCAGGTGATGGAAAGAGGCTAATGCTTCAACTAACGCACAGGACCTTCCTGTTGTCACTGGCGCACGAAGTGCAGTTGGTAGAACTCTTGGATATTAGAAAGATCCAAGTTGTCGTTTCTGTTCTACATCTCTGAGATATACAGTGGTTCTGCAGAATTTGTTCTGCATGTCAGCTGAGTGGTAAGAACATGGGTAAGACCAAGACACAACTGTGTGTGAGAGTGGATGTGAGAATAACTATCTGGGTGTGAGAGTATCTAACTGGCTTTGTGAGTTAGTGAGAGATTATCTAACTGAGTAAGTATGTCCATGTGTGTTAGTGGGTGCTCAGTCCGGCTTAGAGTGTGAGAGTGGGTGTGAGAGTATATATTTGGGGTAAGGGTAGGTGAGAGTCTGTCACTAACTATAAGTGTGGGTATGAGAGTGTGTGCCTGGATGTCGGAGTTGCTGTGAGTGTGTCTAGTGTTAGAGAATGTGTGAGAGTGTATGTCTGATTGTCACAGTGCCTGTGCGAGTGTGTGTCTGGGTGTGAGACTGTCTGTCTGAGTATGACACATAGTAAGAGTCTGTTTGGGTGTGAGAGTGGGTGTGAAAGTATCTGTGTGTGAGGGTGGGTGTGAGAGGGTGTGTCAGAGTGTGAGAGTGGGTGTGAGAAAGTGTGCCTGGGTGTAAGTGTGGGTGTAAGACTGTGAGTCAGAGTGTGACAGGGGTGTGAGAGAATGCATATTTGAGTGACAGTGGGTGTGACAGTATCTATCTGGGTGTGGGAGTGGGTGTGAAAGTATCTGTGTGTGAGGGTGGGTGTTAGAGGGTGTGTCAGAGTGTTAGAGTGGGTGTGAGAAAGTGTGTCAGGGTGTAAGTGTGGGTGTTAGACGTGGAGTCCGAGTGTGACAGGGGGTGTGAGAGAATGTATATTTGAGTGACAGTGGGTGTGACAGTGTCTATCTGGGTGTGAGATTAGATGTGAGTATGTGTGCCTCGTGTAAGAGTAGGTGTGAGAGGATGTCTGTGGGTGTGAGAGTCAGTGTGAGAGTGTCTGCCTGGATGTGAGAGTCCATGTAAGAGTGTCTGCCTGGGTATAACAGTGGGTGTAAGCAGGTGAGTGTGAGAGTGTGTGTCAGAGGCTGCGTCTGTGTGTGAGACTTGGTGTGACACACTCTATGACTGGGTGTGAGAGTGTCTCTATGGATGCTTGAGTGGGTGAGTGAGTATGTATATTTATATATCTATATCTATATCTATATCTATATATACACACACACACATATATATATATATATATATATATATATATATATATATATATATATAAAATGTTTTTTTAAAAAAAAATTTTTTACATTTTGTCAAATCTGGGGATCCACCCGCGGATTTACACCAGGGTCCACGCGGAGTCCTGGAAAAACAAAAAAAATATATATATATATGTATACACTTTCTATCTTTTACTTCTCACTATAGCACATTGATATACTCAGACTGGGGTCAGGGAACCTATACCCTGAAACCATCATCTTCATTCCCACCAACATTTCAACCCCAGGGACCATTCTCTAAACAAGATGCTGCTTGCCAGTGGTCCCTGGGGAAACAAATAGGGTTGGCAATTTAGATGATGGGGCCTGGGTAAAGGCTCACTGCCCCAGTATGAGTATAACAATGAGCAGTAGTGACAAATTAATATGTATGAAGTGTATAATTATTATAATTATTTTTTTTTTACATTTGCTAAAATCCGCAGATCCATCCACGGGGACCAACGCGGCCCTTGATGTAAATCCGCGGATGGATCTGCGGATTTCGCCAAACATAGAAAAAAATATTATTTACATTTTCTACCTATTACTTCTCACTACTGCACATTGTTATACTCACTCTGGGGTCAGGGAACCGCTACCCTGACCCCATCATATTCATTTCCACCCCCATTTCTGCCCCAGGACCATTCCCAATATAAAAAAATGGCAGCCACAACTTTCCTGCTAGGTTGAGGCCAGCCAATCAGTGTGTTCCTGTGCCTCGCAGATCGATGTGCAATAGACCTGCAGATGATCTGCGGCCCTTGATATAATTTTTTTTTGCCCTTTAATACCACTGAACGGGTTTACACCAAACCGCAAAAAGCTAAATCTGTGTACCAACATCTACCTTCCTGCCAAATTTGGTGTAATTTCGCACAGCGGTTTAAGATGTAGGCGTGTCTAAAGACCATATGGGAAAATGAGTGGGGATAACACATTTTGGGACTTCCCACCCAATTTTTCGATCACCCCAAAACTTCACAGCTGACCTGACCCAAGTATAAGTTTTGAAAATGTGATAAAGACTCATCAAGAGGGGCAAAAAAAACAAAAAAACACTCTTGCTATGGAATCTAGATCCTAACTATAACTACCAGGTGGCGACCGTCAGTAGGCAACTGCCAGTAGGCTATATATATATATATATATATATATATATATATATATATCCTCACACTCAATTTCCTGGGTTCAGGAAAAGACAGCACTCTGTGGGTATCGTCATAGATATGGGTTTATTTGCACAAAAGAAAAGAACGCAGGAAATTGAGTGTGAAGTTATAGGCGAGGTAGCGCTCGCCACGAGATGAGCACCGCTGATGGTCTGGAGCAGTGTTGGCACGCTAACTAAAAGTGTTCGATATTTATATATATATATATATATATATAGGGTCATTATGACCCCAGCGGACAGCGTTAATATGGAGGAAAGTACTGCCAACAGGCTGGTGGTACTTTTCTCCATATTAAGACATGAAGCCAAACCGCCAATGTACCACACCGTCTGCCACAGCGGTAATGACCGCCAGGCTGGAGACTTCAGTCTCCAGCCCGCCCGTCACTAGCCCGCTTGCGGGATTATGACCCCGCCTACCACCATGGTTTTCGTGGCTGCCTTACAGCCACAAAAACCATGGCGGTAGGCACTATCAATGACAGGGAATCCCTCCTCTGTCATTGATAGGGGTCTTCCCCACCCCCTCCCTCTCCAGACCCCCTTCTTCACTCATAGACATTCATTCACATATGCACACACGCATTCACACACCCATTCCCACATTCAACCATGCACACAGACATCCATTCACACACACAATCACACAGACATACATACACACACATACGCATTCGCACAAAACAACATACAAGCACTCACACATCCATACATGCACACACATACAACACGCAACATACACCTGCATTCACGCACGCACAGACATGCACACACACGCACACAACACCCCCCGCTTCCCTACCCTGTCGGAGCACCCGATTTACCTTTTGTGAAGTGGCCCTCCGGCAGGAGGCAGCAGAATACTGCCAAGCCATATCATGGGTCATGATACGGTCTGTGGCGGTCTACTGGCTTCCGGCTTTGGTTATTATATGGCTGACCGCTGGTAGCCACGTTGACAGTCTTTTGGCGGCCAATGCTGCGGCGATAGGCGGTATTTACCGCCAATGTTGTAATGAGGGCCATACAGTTACAGTTACATCAATCAATTATAACTTGTGCCCTAAGGTATCTATAACTTGTGCCCCCGCCAGGCACAGTTTTCTCATCAATAGTGTTAATGTCACTGTAACATTTGCAGTATCATTATAATGATGTTATGTCATGAGTGCTGTAATATCTGAGGTCATTAGCAGTGCATGGCAAGGGCACGAGTTGTTACCTTGGAACACAAGTTATAGTTACTTGAAATACCTAACTATAACAGCGGAATTTCTATGGCTTTGTACATTTAAAATGTGAGCCTAACTATAACGCTCTTGTAACCTTTGGTTAAGGGAATTTCTATGCTTTAAAAAAAAATCTTTTTCCTAACTATCACGTCCTTGTAACCTTTGTTTTTTCGGTGAATTTTGATGTTTTTTTTAACATAAAGTAATTTTAATTACTATACATTAATCCAGCCACACCTGGCCCTGTGGCGAACCCCCTATAACCACACCCACACACCCACCCTGCGCCACGCACTGCCAAAGGCCTTGCGTGGCACGAGGGTTGGAGCTTAAAGGGGGCAACACTGAATAAATATATATTTGGGGGGGCCGCCCCAAAGGACCACCACCTCCCTGGGACATCATTAAGTATATGGGAGGGTCGCACAAACCCCCCCCGGTCACCACCACCTCCCCAGGCCAACATAATAATTGTTAGGGTGGACCATGTGGACCGACCCTGGGCCCCAGGGACCACCACCTCCCCGGGGCTACAAGATTACAATAAAGCGGGGGCAGCCGCATTGACCCCCCCGGGCTGTATGGATCACCACCTTCAAGGGCTACATTAACTTAATATAAGGGGGGCCGTGCAGACCCACTCCAGGTCCCGGGGACCCCCACCTCCCCACGGCCAAATAATTATTTAAAAAATGCAGGAGGGCCAGGTGTTCACTCTCGCTAGGCCGATTTTGGCCCCAGGGACCCCATCCCCTGGCCTTGCCACATGTTCGTGAGTGCCCTGGTCCCACCAGGGGAACCCAGTGAAGACTTGAGGGCACCGCACAGGTGGAGCCTCAAGTACCCCGCAGTTCCACCGGCTCCAGTCTCCTGCAGGAGCCGACATTGCTCCCACACAGAGGGAGCTGCAGCAAATAACAGCTCCTTGCATGCGGGAGCAAAAATATAATCTCGTTCCCTGCCCACATGTCTGTGGGGAGGGAAAGAGATGAAATCTCCGCTTGCGGGAGCATTTTTAAAGCTCCCACTTGCTTGAAGTGGAGTGTTTGTTTTTTGCTTGGCAGGAGCTATCATAGCTCCTGCCAAGCAAAAGCAAACAGCTACCTTCCGTGTGTGGGCATCTCGGGAGGTAGCAGGAGCCAGCCCTGGGGGTAGCGGTCCCCAGGGACATATGTGCCCTTGCAGAGGGTCCCCATGCGCCACCTCCATTTTTTTTGTATAAATGTGCGCAATGCACTGGAGGCCTGGCCCACCCGGGGACAAAATTAAAAGCAAGCGCAGGAGACTGCAGCTGCTCTTTTAAAAATAATTCACAGCGAAATTTTCGAATATTTCCAAATCTTGCAACTATTTTTTTTTTTTAAAAGGCATTTTTGCCCTGGCAGAGTCCCAATGGGAATCCTCGGCCAAGGCTGGGGGATTAGGGTAAACGTACCCTGCCCCACTTCTTTTCCTTTTTTTTTTTTTTTTTGCAGCCTAAGGTAACAATAACTCGCGCTTTCGCCATGCACAGCTAATTGCTCCACATATTATATCATTGATGACATCTTCTATGGCATCTTTGATATTATCACTGCAACATTTGCAATAAAATTATTGATTTAAAAAAACTGTGCATAACAAGGGCACGAGCTATAGTTACCTTAGGGCACGAGTTATAGTTACTTGAAATAACTTTAACTGCTGAATTTCTATGGTATTGTATGAGTAAATTCAGAACCCAACTATTAAGAGATGGTGCATGGCAAATGCACAGCTCTGATTGCCTGCCATCATGTCAAACCAGGAAGTGTTGGCAGCCCTCTTGGGACTCAGCTTCAGCCGAGTCTCAGAGGGGCCAGTGTAGAGTCACCCTGACTCTTTAGATCTGGTGCTTGGGTCCCAGAGGGACCATCCCAGAGCTAAAAAGCATTTTTTTTTTAATTTCACTGCGATTTGCACCAGAATCGGCAATTAATATTTTCTTTTAAAAAGGATGGGCTCCTATGCTTGTTTTCTATAGAGCCCCCGGGTGGGCCAGGTCCTGGGGGCACTGATTCATATAGGTGGGGGTACACAAGCCCCCCACCCCCTGCAGCCCCTGGGGACCGCCACCCCCTGGGCATTAAACAAATGTGGTGCGGGGGTTGAGACCCCACGCAGCCCCGGGGACAGCCATCATCCCAGGGCAGACAATGAATATGGTGTGGGGGCCATACAGCCCCCTCACAGCCCAGGAGACCACCACCTTCCAGGGGCTATGATAAAAAAGTGATGGGGATCAGTTTTGGAGCCCCAGGGACCACCACCTCCCCAGGGTAGCTTCACATTGTGGGGGTGGGGTGGGGGGGGGGCGCGCAACCCCCCACGTGGAGCCATACATGGCCCTGCGGACCGCTACCCCCAGGGCCGGCTCCTGCTATGTCCCGGGGTGACCACCTCTGGGACATTGCTGTTTGCTTTTGCTTGGTGGGAGCTGACAGTTCCCACCAAGCACAAGCAAACAAATTCCGGTTTATGACATCTCCCACGGTCAGAAAGCGGAGTTTTCATCTGTCTTCCCTACAAGAAAATATGTGTGCAGTGAAGACACATGAAAAAATTGCTCCTCCAAGCAGGGAGCTGCAATTAAAAGCAGCTCCCTGCTTGCAAGAGCAATGCAGGCTTCTGCATAAGTCAGGAACCGGATAGGAACGCAGGGCCGTGAGACACTCCTCCCCCCCACGCCCTGACCAGTCACTCTCTCTCTCCCTTCCATCCCTTAATGGGAGAGGGAAAGATTGGTATTTCAATGTTCGCTCCAAACAATGACTTGAAAGTATGACACCAGCAAAACTTTTCATGCACATCAACACAGAGTCAGTTCTAGCCTACTGATAAAGCTCTTGGACTGTTATTCAGTGGGTTGAAGGTTCAAATCCTGGTAGCTCAAAACAATGTGTTGTTTGTTTACACGTGTTTTGAATGTTAAACATGCCTAGTGATGGAACATTTACATCTTTTCCGCATCGGAATCTGTAGCTTAACTGCCATCATTATATCTGGACAATGTAGAAAAGAGTCACCTGTGGCCTAGTGGTTAATGTCTCAGGTTGTCACAATGAAGATTGTGGGTTGCAGTCTAAGGGGGTGATTCCGAAAGTCGAAAGACCGCGGAGGCCATTCAGGCTTTCCCGCTGGGCTGGCGGGCGACCGCTAGGAGGCCGCCCGCCAGCCCAGCGGGAAACCCCTCCCCACGAGGAAGCCGGCTCCGAATGGAGCCGGCGGAGTGGGTATGTGCGACGGGTGCAGTTTGCACCCGTCGCGTATTTCAGTGTCTGCATTGCAGACACTGAAATACTTTGTGGGGCCCTCTTACGGGGGCCCCTGCAGTGCCCATGCCATGCAGCCTGAGTGAAATAACGTCCACGTTATTTCACAGCCATTTACCACTGCACTTAAGTAACTTATAAGTCACCATATGTCTAACCTGGGTGCTAAGTTACTTAGTGTGTGGGCACCCTGACACTAGCCAAGGTGCCCCCTCATTGTCCAGGGCAAATTCCCCGGACTTTGTGAGTGCGGGGACACCATTACACGCGTGCACTATACATATGTCACGACATATGTATAGCGTCACAATGGTAACTCCGAACATGGCCATGTAATATGTCTAAGAACTTGGGGAGACAATTCCATGATCCCCCGAGTCTCTAGCTCAGACCCGGGTACTGCCAAACTACCTTTCCCGGGGCTTCACTGCAGCTGCTGCTGCTGCCAACCCCTCAGACAGGTTTCTGCCCTCCTGGGGTCCAGCCAGGCTTGGCCCAGGAAGGCAGAACAAAGGAGTTCCTCAGAGAGAGGGTGTTACACCCTCTCCCTTTGGAAAAAGGTGTTAGGGCTGGGGAGGAGTAACCTCCCCCAGCCTCTGGAAATGCTTTCATGGGCACAGATGGTGCCCATTTCTGCATAAGCCAGTCTACACCGGTTCAGGGACCCCCCAGCCCTGCTCTGGCACGAAACTGGACAAAGGAAAGGGGAGTGACCACTTCCCTGACCTGCACCTCCCCTGGGAGGTGCCCAGATCTCCTCCAGTGTGCTCCAGACCTCTGCCATCTTGGAAACAGAGGTGCTGCTGGCACACTGGACTGCTCTGAGTGGCCAGTGCCAGCAGGTGACATCAGAGACTCCTTCTGATAGGCTCCTCCAGGTGTTGTTAACCTATCCTCTCTCCTAAGTAGCCAAACCTCCTTTTCTGGCTATTTAGGGTCTCTGCTTTGGGGAATTCTTTAGATAACAAATGCAAGAGCTCATCAGAGTTCCTCTGCATCTCTCTCTTCACCTTCTGCCAAGGAATCGACCGCTGACTGCTCTGGACGCCTGCAAAACTGCAACAAAGTAGCAAAGACGACTACTGCGACCTTGTAACGCTGATCCGGCCGCCTTGTCGACTGTTTTCCTGGTGGTGCATGCTGTGGGGGTAGTCTGCCTCCTCTCTGCACTAGAAGCTCCGAAGAAATCTCCTGTGGGTCGACGGAATCTTCCCCAAGCAACCGCAGGCACCATAAGACTGCATCACCGGTCCTCTGGGTCTCCGCTCAGCACGACGAGCGAGGTCCCTTGAACCCAGCAACTCTGTCCAAGTGACTCCCACAGTCCAGTGACTCTTCAGTCCAAGTTTGGTGGAGGTAAGTCCTTGCCTCCCCACGCTAGACTGCATTGTTGGGTACCGCGTGATTTGCAGCTGCTCCGGCTCCTGTGCACTCTTCCAGGATTTCCTTTGTGCACAGCCAAGCCTGGGTCCCCGACACTCTAACCTGCAGTGCACGACCTCCTGAGTTGTCCTCTGGCATCGTGGGACCTTCCTTTGTGACTTCGGGTGAGCTCCGGTTCACTCCACTTCGTAGTGCCTGTTCCGGCACTTCTGCGGGTGCTGCTTGCTTCTGAGTGGGCTCTTTGTCTTGCTGGACGCCCCCTCTGTCTCCTCATGCAATTGGCGATATCCTGGTCCCTCCTGGGCCACAGCAGCAACCAAAAACCCTAACCGCGACCCTTGCATCTAGTAAGGCTTGTTTGCGGTCTTTCTGCACGGAAACACCTCTGCAAGCTTCTTCACGACGTGGGACATCCATCCTCCAAGGGGAAGTTTCTAGCCCTTGTCGTTCTTGCAGAATCCACAGCTTCTACCATCCGGTGGCAGCTTCTTTGCACCCACAGCTGGCATTTCCTGGGCATCTGCCCACTCCCGACTTGATCGTGACTTTTGGACTTGGTCACCTTGTTCCACAGGTATTCTTGTCTGGAAATCCATTGTCGTTGCATTGCTGGTGTTGGTCTTCCTTGCAGAATTCCCTTATCACGACTTCTGTGCTCTCTGGGGAACTTAGGTGCACTTTGCACCCACTTTTCAGGGTCTTGGGGTGGGCTATTTTTCTAACCCTCACTGTTTTCTTACAGTCCCAGCGACCCTCTACAAGGTCACATAGGTTTGGAGTCCATTCGTGGTTCGCATTCCACTTCTAGAGTATATGGTTTGTGTTGCTCCTATCCCTATGTGCCCTCATTGCAATCTATTGTGACTGTACATTGCTTGCATTGCTTTCTATTGCTATTACTGCATATTTTTGGTATTGTGTACATAAATCTTGTGTATATTTGCTATCCTCATACTGAGGGTACTCACTGAGATACTTTTGGCATATTGTCATAAAAATAAAGTACCTTTATTTTTAGTATATCTGTGTATTGTATTTTCTTATGATATTGTGCATATGACACCAGTGGTATAGTAGGAGCTTTACACGCCTCCTAGTTCAGCCTAAGCTGCTCTGCTAAGCTACCTCTTCTATCAGCCTAAGCTGCTAGACACCCCGGGACCTGGTGCAAAGTGTAAGTACCACTTGGTACCCACTACAAGCCAGGCCAACCTCCTACATTCAAGATTTGAGGTAAGTACATGAAATGCAAGGTACTTCACACAGGTAAGTATAGAACTTTGATTCAAAGCAGTAGTACAAACAGTTTTAGTTAAAATGGCAATAAGCTATTTTAAAAGTGGACACTGCAAAATCAACAGTTCCTGGGGGAGGTAAGTTTGGTGAAGTTTCTCAGGTAAGTAAAGCATTTACACAGTCAGTCTCCTGGGCATAGGCAGCCCACCGTTAGGGGTTCAAGGCAACCCAAAGGCCACCGCCCCAGCAACACAGGGCCGGTCAGGTGCAGTGGTCAAAGGAGGGCTCAAAACACATAGGTGCTTAAGAAGAACAGGGGTGCTCCGGTTCCAGTCTGCTAGTCGGTAAGTACCTGCGTCCTTGGGGAGCAGACCGGGGGGTTTTGTAGAGCACTGGGGGGGGACACAAACAAGCACACAAAACAAACCCTCTGGGACACAGGGGCGGCCGGGTGCAGGGTGCAAAGTAGGCATTGGGTTTGCTAATGAAAGCAATGGAGGGACACGGGGGTGACTTAGGCAATGCAGGCAGGGCACAGGGGGGCTTCTCGGGCCAGCCACAGACTGGTCTAGGAAGAGGGCCGCCTGCTGGTCACTCCTGCACTGGAGGGTGGTTCCTCTCGGTCCTGGGGGCTGCAGGTGCAGTGCTTGGTCCAGGCGTCGGGTTCCTTGTTACCAGGCAGTCGCGGTCAGGCTGAGCCTCTGGATCCTCTCTGCAGGCGTTGCTGCGGGGGTAAAGGGGGGTCGACTCAGGGTACCCACGTCGTCGTAGTTGCCTGGGAGTCCTCTCTGTGGTATTGGTTCTCTGGAGCGCGAGCCAGGGGCATCGGGTGCAGAGTGTGAAGTCTCATGCTTCCGGCGGGAAGAGAGAGTTCTTTGAAAGTTGCAAAGTTGCAAAGTTGTTGCAGTTTTTGAACAGTGCCGCTGTTCTCTGGAGTTTCTTGGTCCGTCGGGTTCAGGGCAGTCCTTTGAGTCCTTAGAGGTTGCTAGTCCCTGTCAGATGCGTCACTGTGCAGGTTCTTTAAATCTGGAGACAGGCCGGTAGGGCTGGGGCCAAATCAGTTGTCGTCTCCGTCGTTTCTCCAGGGCTTTCAGGTCAGCAGTCCTTCTTCTTGTAGGTTGCAGGAATCTGATTTCCTGGGTTCAAGGTCGCCCTTAAATACTACAATTAGGGGTGTGTTTAGGTCTGGGGGGCAGTATCCAATGGCTACTGTCCTGGAGGGTGGCTACACCCTCTTTGTGCCTCCTCCCTGAGGGGAGGGGGGCACATCCCTATTCCTATTGGGGGAATCCTCCAATCTCAAGATGGAGGATTTCTAAAGGCAGGAGTCACCTCAGCTCAGGGCACCTTAGGGGCTGTCCTGACTGGTAGGTGGCTCCTCCTTGTTTTTCTCATTTTCTCCTCCAGCCTTGTAACCAAAAGTAGGGGCAGTGGCCGGAGAGGCGGGCATCTCCACAAGCTGGGATGCCCTGGGGTGCCGTAACAAAAGGCATGAGCCTTTGAGGCCCACCATCAGGTGTTACAGTTCCTGCAGGGAGAGGTGAGAAGCATCTCCACCCAGTACAGGCTTTGTTCCTGGCCACAGAGTGACAAAGGCACTCACCCCATGTGGCCAGAAACTCGTCTGGTTGTGGCAGGCTGGCAGAAACTGGTCAGCCTAGCACTAGGAGTCGGACTGGTATTCAGGGGTCATCTCTAAGATGTCCTCTTGGTTTATTTTACAATAAATCCCACACTGGCATCAGTGTGTATTTATTGTGCTGAGACGTTTGATACCAAACTTCCCAGATTTCAGTGAAACCATTATGGAACTGTGGCATTTGTGTTTGACAAACTCCCAGACCATATACTCTTTATGGCTACCCTGCACTTACAATGTCTAAGGTTTTGCTTAGACACTGTAGGGGCATGGTGCTCATGCACCTATGCCCTCATCTGTGGTATAGTGCACCCTGCCTTAGGGCTGTAAGGCCTGCTAGAGGGGTGACTTACATATGCCACAGGCAGTGAGAGGTGGGCATGGCACTCTGAGGGGAGTGCCATGTCGACTTAGTCTTTTTCTCACCAACAGCACACACAAGCTGTGATGCAGTGTGCATGTGCTGAGTGTGGGGTCCCCAAGGTGACATAAGACATGCTGCAGCCCTTAGAGAACTTCCCTGGCAACAGGGCCCTTGGTACCAAGGGTATAATTTACAAGGGACTTATCTGTGTGTCAGGGCTGTGCCAATTGTGGGAACAAAGGTACAGTTTAGAGAAAGAACACTGGTACTGGGGCCTGGTTAGAAGGGTCCCAGCACACTTTCAATCATAACTGGCATCAACAGAAGGCAAAAAGTCAGGGGTAACCATGCCAAGGAAGGCATTTCCTTACACCCCCCATCCAAATTTGCCCGGATTACAACAGAAGAGTCCAGGAGTGCCAGCGAGAGTTCCTGGACGTCAAATGGAGGATATGCGCACGGCATCTTAAATATAGCTTAATCTTCCTGGCACGTCTCTGAGTAAAACAAAACAGAAAGACCCTCTTTTTTTGAGACCCCACAGGCTGCGGCTGACTGGCTTGATTGACCTTAATGGGGGAGAACAATTCCATGAGTGGAGAGAGTCCCACCGTGGGTCCAATTAAAACCCCAGCACTTCAAGGAAGGCATCCCCACCACAACAGGATTTCTCGCAGACCCAAACTGACAGGCGGCATAATTGTGGCCGAAGATGGCACATTACTATCTGAGGGGGCCCCAATTCAAACGCAGAACCCTTTTACTCCATTGAGCTACATCCCTGAGTCCTTAGAAGAGAACGCATCAATGGGATGAACTCCCTCGAACACTTCGAGTCGGACCTGGACTCATGGGAGGCATAATAGGCACAATGGGCCCTGATGGAGGGCATATTCAGAACGTAATACTGTACTCATCCAGATTATCACTGCACAAGCTATGTGGCACATATCCATCAAGACAGACATTATTTTATTGGGTGGTAAAGAGAGTTGAGGGAAAGGCACCCAGGAGCCCCGGCTGCAGAGACCTGTTGAGCCCATCTGTTGGTGCATGGTGAACAGGGACCGTGGGCACCGGACAAGAAATACACTAAACAACTATTATCCCTACTAAGAATATTTAGCCTTGGCTATGGGAAATTGGGGCTGGGTTCACCAGCCTCATACTTAGATGCATTCATGGGGTGTATGGGCCACTGGAGGGAGGGGGTTGAGATGAACCCAATAGTAAGTGTGTTTTACCGCTTAATACTGTTTGTACTAGGAGAGTATAGGACCACTCTCCTGCTGTTTACTCGAACGCTAATATTGTATTCTTTTTACATGTTTGAAAAGGAGACTGAATGAAGAGATTATAGCAGCTTTAGCCTCTTTGCCCAATGGGAAAGCTAACGGGCCGGATATGATTCCATTGGAATTTTTAAAGACCTTTTTTGATGAGTTAAAAGATGACATCCTTGCTCTATTTGTGTCAGTCCAGGAGGGAGGGCAAACGCCGGGCTCAGGGTTAGATGCTAACATTGTGGTTTTCTTAAAGGAAGAAAAGGACCCACTATTGCCAGTCTCCTATCGCCCTATCTCGTTAATAAACACGGGTATTAAACTGTATGTGAACATTTTCACAACCAGATTGAGTAGAGTAATTGGTGAGCTAGTTTTCCCATGGCAGCATGTGTTTATTCCTGGGCGTGGGACTGCTGATCATGTTAGGCGGGTTATTGCTATGCTGGATGCATCCCAGGTTGCTGCGGCCCCCATGTCATTAATCCTGTTAGATGCTGAAAAAGCCTTTGACAGGGTGAGTTGGGAGTATCTTTGGGAAGTGCTTCTTAAAGCCACTATTGGCCCTGGCTTTATTAGGGCCATACAGGCTCTATATCAGAAACCCACGGCACGGATTTATTCATCCAGAGTAGCATCTGACACTATCTTTATTACAAGGGGTACTAGACAGGGCTGTCCCTGCTCGCCTTTACTTTTTGCCCTTTACATCGATCCTTTAATTAGGAGGCTTTTTCATAGCAATTTGATCCAGCCTATGGAAACGGTGGAGGGTACGTTTAAAATTCTAGCTTATGCTGACGATTTAGCCGTTAGCACACCCGATCCCGGGTTGGCTATTGTAGAAATAGAGAAGCTAACAGCAGAGTTTGGTGTGGTATCGAGCTATTTATTAAATAGGGCCAAGAGTCAAATATTGGGTAATGAGTGGATTTCCATGGTTGATAATAGAAGGGTTGAGCAAGTGACCTACTTAGGAATTAGATTAACGGCTAACTTGGAGCAAATTGTTGAGAACAATTTTGCACCCGTACTTGCTAAATCTAGGAGAGAGCTGTGCCGCATGAATAATTTACATCTAACGATTATTGGGTGTTGTAACATCATTAAAATGCTATTTTTACCCAGGGTCCTGTATCTTTTCCGTACCATCCCATTGGAAATCAGCAAGGATTGGTTTATTATGGAGAATATAGCAAATAGTTGTATATGGTCCTTCTCCAAAACACAGCGGGCATATAAGTACTTAGTGCTTCCAAGAGAGAAAGGTGGGTGTACTGCTCCAAATTTTTTATTCTATTATTGGGTAACAGCTCTGCAATATATTCAACCTTTAATTACAGATGATTTGGACAATGGAGGCATTGTGGAGGAGTGCCCATCTATTTATAATATGATCTGGGGGAATCATGCTAATGCAGCTTTTATGAGGAATGTTGAGCCGTTTATTATACATGGATGAACTGTTGTATTTATATGTATTTGTATTTGTTTCCGGTCCGGGGAGGACTTGGCTTGGCAGTTCGGGCTGGACTGTTCCCATGAGGAACAGGGTCAAGACTGATTTTCATATGGCTGGGTCCAACCTGGGGTGGCAAGGTGAGCAAAAGAACAATGGATTAAACCCAAATCATTGACTGGGGGTGAGTGTTTGCGTTGTTCAGCACTCCGTCCATCATCCTTTTGTGTTGCTAGACTGTATTAGGGCCTTACAGAAGAGATGGTGAGGGACCCTAGAAGCAACATCCTACTAAGACAGCCCTAGAGGCACTTTGACCTGGATAGCTCCGGGGACCCTGTTCAAAACCAATAGGCAAGTCATAGATCCCGAAGGTCATTACACAGTCATTGAGGGGACCTTAGATGTACATCCATTATGTGTCATTAATATATACGCACCCAATACTGATGACGGGGGATTTCCTGGGGTTGGTCTTGCACAGTGCCCAGATCTCCCCTTACACAGAGATTATCCTAGCTGAGGATTTTAATTGTGTGCTGGTTCAGATCCTTTATAGGCACGCCTCCCCCAGATGGGATTAAAACCCCTGGTACGACTGCACTTCGCCGGACTCTCCAGAGCCTAAAATACATATATATTTGGTGTGACCGTCACCCCCAATCCTGCACATATTCCACACCCCGGCCACTAGCACTGACAGTCATCTGGACTATTTTCCTACAGGCCTCCACTGTGTCCCAGTGGACCACTATCTGGCGAGGTACATATCTAACCACTCGCCTCACCTATTAACATACTCCCTCTGTAGGCAACCACCCAAAGTTCCAATATGACACTTAAACACAGAGTCCTTAACAGATTCATCATTCCAAACAACGGTAGAGGAGTTGTTGACCCAGTACTTTGAGATTAATTGGAACCCGACAATGATCAAGGCTAATAAATGGGACACCATGAAGGTTGTCATCAGAGGGCAATTGTAGGGGGCTGGCCTGGTGTGTGGTGGACACTTATGGTGTTGGCACCTTATACCAGGTCCAGGCAAATTATTACTTAGTGTTACAGTGTCTTAGAATCCAGGGCTCTTTAGTGGTAGCTGTGGTGAGCAGTCAGGACTTATCTAGGACGAATGTGAAGCACTTCAAATACCACAGTAGTCACACAGTAACTTATCACATCTGAAAGGAACCACACCGTGTTGCAAAAATAAAGATTCTTTATTAAAGGAATACTGAACTAGGTTGCTATAGGCAATCCACCCTTTCTGGAGAGAAGTACACACAGAATATAAACACATAGGTATTAGGAATTAGTATAAAAACACCAGTAATCGCAAAAAATAGCAAGGGCCCTATAGGGGGGCCAAACCATATACTGAAATAGTGGTATGCGAGAATGGGTCCCTCCCCCACAGGATATGGAGTAGTTAGCCAAGGGCTGGGAGAGTATGGAACCCCAAAAGGTAAGTTTCTAGAAGACCCCCAGCAACTAGGACAGCAGAGGTAAGTTACCTGGTCATCCCATATGCTAACATGGGGACCTGGAATTAGAATATTGCAAGAGCAGGACCAGGTCGGTGTAACCCAATGGTGGATTCAAAAAGAAGAGGACCTGCAAGAGAAGGGGACAGAGTCCAGGCCACGCAGGAGTGTCCAGGTGGGGTAGGAGGCAATGCCCACCCTTCTGTGGGTGAAGATCCAAGTCGACGTTGGCGGAGGAAGTCCAGCTGCAGAGTCCAGGAGCTCCAGCTGAGTCCCTGAAGTCGCCTAGGAGCTGTCCCTCAACAGTCAAAGGGTCAGTGGCCAGAGCTCTACCAGCAAGCACAAGCAAATGCAAATTGGAGCTGAAGAAGATTTGCAGGGCTGAAGAGGACCGGCAAGGTCCACGGGACTCGACCTTCAGAAGGGAGTCCGGGTTTTCCCTAAGTAGACAGGAAAGCCAGCAGAAGCAGTCGGAGCTCCCACGAGCAACCCACTGGCAGCAGATACAGTAAGTCGCAGTGAGGCCCAGGCAGCACACCTGAAGAGGAGTCCCACGTCACTGGACCAGCAGAGAGGAGACTGTCCTTGCAGGGGTAGAGAGCTGGGGGTCAGGGCTACTTGGATCCTGACGATCCCTCGGAGCAGCAGTCAACAAGCCTTGGCTGCTGCAAAAGCTGCGGTGCACAGGGATTCCATCCAGGAGGAAAAGGCAAGGGCTCACCGTCTCCCAAGTTGGACAGAAGGCAGAGAGGACCCAGAGGACCCCTTAGAACTACCACCTGTGTTGGAGAATCTTCGCAGGTCCAGAGGACAGCAGACCTCAGCAGTCGGACGTCGTTGCCTTAGGTGACTGCAGATGCAAGGGAGTGACTTCTTCACTCTAGGGAGATTTCTTCTTGCATTTTGGTGCAGCAGACGTTTTACTGACCCCAAAGGATGCACAGCTGTGGAAATGTTGCAAGTTGCTGACAGGAGCTGTGGAAACAATGTTGCAAGGAGAGGTCATCTCCGTGTTGCAGTCTTGTTCGGTTCCTGTGAAGTCCAGGAGCAGTTCCAGTGGCCAGGAGCAGAAGAGGTTGTTGCAGAGGAGTCCGGGTGGAGTCTTGCACGCCAAATCTGGGGGCCCACCTGCAAGGGAGCCCCTGTATAGCCCAAAAAGGGGCATGGTCACTTTGCAAGGTGATCACTTATCAGAGGGGGTCACTGATGTCATCAGCCTAACCTGACCAGCCAAATGCTCCTAGCGGCCTCTGCCCATCTTGGTTTCAAGATGGCGGAATCAAGTGGCCACCTGGAGGAGCTCTGGGCACCACCCCTGGGGTGGTAAGGAAAGGGGAGTGGTCACTCCCTTTACCTTTGTGCAGTTTCGTGCCAGGGCATGGACTGGGGGTCCCTAGACTGGTGAAAACCGGATTATGCAATGGGGCACCACATGTGCCCTTCAATGCAGGCCGGTGGTGTGGGGAGGCTACCCCTCTCAAGCCTTGTAACACCTATTTCCAAGAGAGAGGAGGGTACATGCCTCTCCCACAGGAAATCCTTTGTTCTGCCTTCCCTTGCTTGAGCTGGTCAAGCAGCAGGAGGGTAGAATCCGGTCTGATGGGCTGCAGCAGCGTGGGCTGCTCACATACCCTGGAAGACAGGTAGAAGCAATACTGGGGGTCCTCAAATGAGCCCCCAGAGGGCAGGGAATCCTGCCACCAATACTAGCACCAGTATTGGGGTATGATTCCAACCTGTTTGATACCAAACATGCCTAGGTTCAGAGTTACCATTCTGTAGCTGGACCATAGGCCAGTATATAGCTAAAATGGCTTTCCGGCACTTAAAAAGTCCAGGGAATTGGAACTTAAGATGGTAAGGGGACCTCTCCTCTTGCAGGGGTGCCCACACACACAGGGACCTGCAAACTGCCCTTAAGGCTGGAAGGGCCTACCATAGGGGTGACAGTGACCTGGTGTAGTGACCAGCAGTGAAAGGGTGTAAGCACCTTTTCACGCAGGCTGCAAATGAAAGGCCTGCAGACACAGTTTGCATGGACTCCCATGGGTACCATAATACATGCTGCAGCCAATGGTGGACCCATGGTGTACCAATACCATGGGTACCTAAGTACCATATACTAGGGACCTACAGGGATAAACCAGTATGCCAATTTAGAGGAGAGAGCAAAATCACTGGGTCCTGGTTATCAGGATCCCAGTGAAAACAGTCAAGGCACACTGACAACAGGCAAAAAAGTGAGGATATCAATTGCCAAAAAGAGGTGCTTTCCTACAGCAATGTACTGCCACCACAGTGGGGGTGCAGCTTACATTAGAATGGACCTGTCAAAACAAGAAACCCAACTGGAGTGGCTGGAACAACAGCTTACCTCAGATGCAAACCTAGCTCCCTGGGTATGCAAATACATAAGTTACTGGGACGTGGAATTCCTATGGTCTGACACCCGGGACATATTGTTTGGAGTCAAGGGCAACAAGTATAAATGTTTATTTTGTTTTTGGGACAGGTAGGCCCAACCCACTGCAGCACAAACCCTTTAGCTGCTAGTTTACAGAGAAGGGAACTGCCTACAATTGAGGTAATGTGTGCCCATTGGTTAATTTTGTCAAACTTGTATTTATGGTTCATTAATTAAAAGCCTTCATTATTAGGGTGAGCACTGTAAATAGATGCTTTAAGGTCACACTGCACTCCTGACAGTGGTTCCAGGAAAAAAAAAAAAGAAGTGTACACACGTTTGAAAAGTTTAACAATTAGAAGCTAAGTATAATGCTCCCATAATGCTCTCTGATTAGATGCAAATGATTGTAGAAGCTTGTAAGCAAGAGTGATAATTATTTACGTTTAAAATAAAACGTTCTGAGATACCGCAATGTCAATAGATTGCAGATGCCTAAAAATGAAATAATGGCCCACAGTTTGAGAATATGCTTCATGAATATATGTGGGCTTAATAACCCCTAAAAAAGGAGAAAAGTGGCACTAGGGTTAAAATTAACCCAAGCAGATATTTATTGTATACAAGAGACTCATATTTCTTGGGAGAGGCGGGGGCTCATAAAGGAACTAGGGTTGATACCCCTCGCCTGCACGCAACAGATGGTGACAACACGGAGGGGGCAATTTTGGCAAGAAATTCTTGCTGTAATGCAAGTCGCTCTCTAGTGAATAAAGGGGGGTCGATTAGTTATCTTACAGTGTATGATGGGTGCAGCCAAGTTTACTTTTTGCACTATTTATGGCTTGAACCTTGATGAGGCCTAAGTATTAGATACCCTAAACTCCGAAATGATATCATGGCCACTACCATTGGTAATATGTGGAGATCTGAACATCCACTTGGAAGTCGGAAAAAACTTGGGCAATCAGAAGCGTTACCTAGTTCGTAAGCCCGAGGTATGGTGAGCCATCAGGAGACTAGTGAGAGGTCATGGGCTGGTGGATGTCTGCGAGAAACTCAAGACGGAGGTAAGGATAGATCATCTTCCCGGGTTTCTATCAGATCCTAAACTGCTGGTTTTAACTGTACCGATAAGTGGATTTGGGAAACCACGTCATTCTTGGTCATTCGATAAGAAGCTGTTAATCGATTCTGGCTATGTAGGATACATGAAGGCTTGGATAAAACAATTTTTAGAGGATAAAAGAGACACAGCGGCAACAGGACTGGTATGGGACGCATTAAATGCTGGATTTAGAGGGGAGACCCTGAGCTACAATTTACATTTACAGAAGGTAAGGGGGAGAGAGGTTAGGAACTTTCATTTAGAGCTCATGCAGGCAGAGAGGAAATTAATGCAGAGGATAATAAAAGAGGAGGATATCAGCACAGCACAGGCTCAGCGTTCCGTCCTAAAGGCTAAAGCGAACCAATACCTGAATAAAGCAGGTGCCGCCAACTATCAGAGTTAAAAGACAGAAAACTATGAATATGGAGAGACCACGGGTAAAGTTTTTGCTAGGTGAATAAGGCAAAAAAATGCTAGTTACAGGCATAGAGGTCATCATGGACACACAGGGGCGGAAATGTGAAAAGCCTGAGGAGATTTTGGAAGTTTTTAGGGATTTTTATCAAGAGCTATATAGGGATGATACAGAATATTCTGCTGGTGCACAGTGAGAGGCCATAGAATTTTTGGGGGGGACTGAGATCAACTAGGCTCTCTCAAGAGGATCAAATTGCATTGGATGCGCCGATTTGATTGGAAGAAGTATATGAAGCAGTAACTTCTTTAGCCTCAAGGAAAGCCTCATGACCAGACGCCCTACCACTCGAGTTCTGTAAGACGTTCTATAAAGAACTTCAGGGGACATTCTTGAAAATGGTCGCAAGGCACAACTAGGCCAGATTCCATTATCTTGGGAGATTGACAACACCGAATCATATAGACCAATACCCTTGTTAAACAGCGATGGGAAGATATATGCTAAGATCTTAGCAACTAGGCTAGCAAGAGTTATCCCTTTGCTAGTCTGCAAGAGGCAGCATGGTTTTATTCCCGGCAGGGGGACGGATGATCACATCAGAAGGATAATCTCCCTATTCGAGCTTGCGGAGATCCACCACACACCACTTGGCCTGGTGCTATTAGATGTTGAGAAGGCATTCAATCGCATTTCCTGGGACTTTTTATGGGGGACCTTGAAATGGAAGGAGATTGAGGAAGGCTATTTAACAGCTATTAGGGCCATGTATAAGGCTCCCAAAGCTCGGGGTACGTCTGGGAGGTTTTGAGTCAAGTTTAATATCGATTACTAGAGGCACAAAGATATTGTATCTGTTTTGGTTGATTCCTTTAGAGATTGCAAAAAGCTGGTTACATAAGCTAGAGGCAATCGGCAGCAATTTTCTGTGGGGTTATGCCAAGCCCAGAAAAGCTATGAAATATATGACCCTTCCAAAATGTTGAGGTGGCTGAGCAGCTCCCAACTTCATGCTATATTACTATGCTTGATGCCTTCAACATATGGATATATTGATAACTGGAGGTACAATATGGGGTATGCAAGCAGAGTATCCCTCCCAGTGTGAAATGTTGTTAGGCTCTGAGGCAAAAGGCTGGCTATTGAAATATATGGAACCCAGCTGTTTTAAAAGGGTAAGATTTAAAACTTTACTACCTCCTCATAAGGTTTGGGAGCAATTAAAACGATGGATTGGGATGGGCAGGATTAACTTTTATACACCGCTGTGCTCCTCATCACTCCGTTTTTCTATCTTTAGGGATCCTATTATAGATACTTGGCAACATCAAGGGATAGTGAGTATTGGGGATTTATATGCTAATTCTGAGTGTAAGTCATTTTGGAGTTATAGACGCCATTTGGCTTACCCAGGAATCTCTTCTTTAAATTTTTACAAATTCGAGATTTTCTCCATCGCCATAAGTATGAAGTTTCTCAGATGGATAAGATTTTAATAATAGAGGCTATTGGCCACATGGAGAAGATAGGCACATTGTATAATCTAGTAGTAGATGGTCAACAGGATGACTTAGTGATGCAAAATGACAGATAGGTTACCTGAGTGGGCAAAGAGGGGACATAGTTGGAGGAATCATTAGAGTTAGCACAAAGAACCTTTCTCTCTGCTATTTTAAAAACCCAGCATTACCAGACACTATTCAATCTGTATTATACACCAACAAAAATGTGCAAATTGGGCGGTTCTGATGGGAAATGTAACCGTTGTGGGGGGTCAGAAGCTGAGATTATGCATATGTTTTTTACATGCCCCAAGCTGAAATTATTGTTCTGTAAAGTAGAACTGTTCCTTAAGGATGTAATTGAAGGCAGGGTTTATCTTACACATACTCTAGTGCTACTAGGGGTGATGGACCCGCTGGAAAAGACTGGTTATATTAAAAAATATATATATTTTATTTTCATGGCGATGGCAATACTTTGGTTATGTATAAACTCGGACTGGATCAAAAAGGACCCTCCAACATTCAAAATCTGGAGGGCAAGACTATTGGCTTTTCACGGTATTGAGCTGAGCTTATACAGACATAAAAGCTATAAGAACAGGTGCTGGGGGGAACACATCTGGGCACTACTGACTAAATAGTTTGAAGAAATTGGCATATAAAATAGAGCTCTTCTGTATGGGATTAATTATGCTGAATGTACTGTATTCCCTGCCCGTAAATGATGACTTATAAAATGTATTGTGATGTGAGTGATCCTTGCTTGAATAGTAAAAAATGTTTTTAAAAAATGTTCTGAAAAAATGCAAGTAGGAAAAAAAATGTTTTGCTACTATGAAATTTAAGTGCTATTACTCTGCGGCGTCATTTAGTAAAATGTGTTGAATCATGCTAGTATTTCCAAAACATATTCCTAATTGAAAATCAGTGTAACCATTTTCAACAAGATCACGTGAAGTATGGAAATAAACAAGCACTGGCAAAGCCAAACGATACAACATTTTTGTGAGACTTTTGCCAATGCATGTCTTGTTTTGACATGGCTTTTGTAACACTTTATTGTTGTGGGGCTGCCAGACCTTCACCATTGTAACAGACACTGACAAAAAGGGGGAAAAAAAGGTTTTGGTTTCAAAAAGCACACATTGCCACCAGTGCCGTAACTTAGGGCCTGCAGTCCCCTTCCAGGGGGCCTACTCAGCGAAGCACCTGCCCTGAGGAGTCTGGAGGGGGGGGTGCCTCCATGTTCTTTGCAGGGGGTCGCCCTCTAGTTTTGTTACGCCACTGATTGCCACAGTGGTTCCTGGTGCTGAACAAAACTACTTTGTGTGCCAATATGCTTCTTGTGAAAATAGGAATGTGATCCTCACAGTAAAGCAGGCCAATAGAGAGAGAAATAGAAGTTTAATCAAAATAAAATGTCTTTGTTAATGCCAGACCTAATTAGGGACTCCGTTCACAAAAGTGCACACATGGTATATGTCTTTGAATCAGTGGCTTTCATGAATTCACAACAACTTACAGAAGTAGACCAGGAAATCGTACTCCTAGAAAATATCTGTGGGCTGTATTTTAGCACAAGCAGATATGCATGAGTAGATTTGCTCATGTGAAAATCTATTGAGCGTTTACAAGTTCATTTTCCCTCCAACCACTTTTTCCCAACCCTAGAAGAATTTTTTGTTCTGTCCTTGTCAGGAGTAAATTTCCAACCTTTCTCATTATGAGAAAAGATTAGAGAAGAGCTAGTGAAACTCCGTAAAACATGCAAGTTGTAAGGTTTGCAGACTCAAAGGCATTCCAGCCCTGGAACTATTGCTCACTGCTCCCTCCAGCCCCAGTATGTAGATCTGCGGAAAGGTGGCAAAATAAGAAAATTGCTATAGTAGGGATTGAAACTGCAAGTATTCAAGATCTACTATAGCCGTAGCCCTGGCATAATCAGAGAGGCTATTATCAGAGCTCTTACATAATGAGATTGCTGCCATAATTTGTCGCAGCACTACATGACATCAAAGGGACAACTAGATTATTTTGCAAGACAAGCAGATTTAAGAAGCAGCCTGTCCCATGGACAAGTAGATATTTCATTAAATTCAACACCCCTGGATCAACTAGAAAAATACAGTAAAAAGAAAACAAGATGCTGTTGGTACATAGACAGGGACTCTGGCTTGATTGCTTAGCTATGAGACGGTAACCTCACCAATACTTTCTATACGAGAAAGTGGCAGTAAGATACACTACATACAACATACAATCAATGCAGTTTTTACCGCCCTCTTACAGGCAGTGTACGCTCCGCCACAGCTCCCGGGACAATGGCCTAATAGACTATCTGAATCAACTCTCCTTGCCATGTTTGTCCTAAGAAGATAGGGCGATACTAGGAGCCCCAATAACTAAACAAGATCTGGTAAAGACTTTAAAAACCCTAAAAATGGCTAAGGCATGGGGGTGGGGGTTAGCCTATCCTTTGAAATTAATAAGACTGTCCCCAAAATATTGTTAGATAAACTAGTAGAGGTCTATGCAGAGGTATACAGTAGAAGGGAGCTCCCAGATTCCACAAATGAAGCATTGAAATCCCTCATACCAAAGCCAAGAAAAGATCAGCAGCAGACTAAATCCTATCGTCTCATTTCAATGCTAAATGAGGATCTTAACCTTTTTAGTCATGTGCTGGCTGCCAAACTTCTCCCTTATCTGCCTTGTCTGATCCATGTAGGTTAGTCACAGTTTTTACCTGGAAGAAATACCCTAAGAAATCTACGACGGTTAGCCCACGTGATTCACGATCCACAAGTACGGGAGGGGAGCTATGCATTAGCCTTTCTCGATATAGAGCAGGCTTTCAACATGTTCCACTGGGCATACGTATGGAGGGTTTTGGAGATGATGGGCTTAGGCACTACTTACATTGCCTGGATTAAACTGTTATACACCCGGTCAAAAGCAAGAGTGTGAATGGGCCGCTATGTATCAGCAAGGTTCAACCTCCACCAAGGAACCCTACAGGAGTGGCCACTCTCCCCACTACTATTTGCTATTGCCATAGAGCCATTGGCACGCCGACTCAGACACTCTTTGGCAGGATGGGGCATAAGGGTAGGACCCAAGGAACATATAATATCCCTGTACAGAGACAGCGCTTTGATCTACCTTAATCGCCCAGACCTCTCGGTACCAATACTACTAAATGTGATGCAGAAATATTAGGAATTCTCAGGACTGAGGGTTAACATGCAAAAATCGGTCCTATACCCTTTGGGTGATCTGGTGGGCCAGCACTTAGAGGGCAGTGCTCTGGAAGGCCTCCCTTGGGAAGACTGATGAAATTAAATACCTGGGCATGAATGTTGCCCATGATGAACGACAATTTTATAATCTCAATCTAGGGTCAGTAATAGCAAATCAAAAGCACTCCATATATTTTAGGAACACACTATATTTATTGCTAATGGGCAAAATAGCACTACTTAAAATGGTGATGTTGCCACAGTGCCTTTACATTATGTCGAGGTTCCTATTACGAGAAACAGCGGTCAGTTTTTCAGGAACTCGCTAGGCTAGTGCTTGACCTACTTTGGCAAGGTAAGAGCTGTAGGGTTAGTATATTGTCACTTTGAAGAGAATGGGAAAAGGGAGGTCTAGTGGTGCCTGACCTCGAGCTGTACTACCTGGCTGCACAATTAAAACACGCGGTACACTGGCTAGACGGGGAACCTAACTAGAAAAGGTGACTCCTTGACGGAACACATGGAACCCAACTGGGAGAACTTTTAAAGAAAAGCAATAGAATACCTAAAACTCTCCCTCTTCTTATCCAGGTAATGGGTAGAATATGTGAAAGAACGGTACAGAGAGTCATTAGGAGAGTGCCCTATGCTCAGGAAATCGATATTTGGATATTAGCCCCCTTCGTACAGATTCAGCAGATAATGTCCATAACCACGTGACAAGAAGGTGGGTGCCTTATACTCTCCTAACCCTATCCTGATGGCAGATTTATAATGTACCATCATGCACAAGACTCATTCGCTTAGGGTGCAGAGAATTTCCTACAATTTGCTAAAATTGTAGCGTTAGACAGACAACTGTGGCCTACATTTCCTGAGGCACCCATGTCTACCCAAATACTCAGCACACTGCTCATTATGGCCGGGGGACGCAGACTCATAACCCATTTGTATAGTGCACTGCACTTGGATAGACCACTACATCCTCTGCAAGTGGAACAGAGGTGGCATGAGTGCCTGGGAAAAGAACTAACCACTAAGGAATGGGCCAAAATACAGTTGGGTGTTAAAGAAGTGGTGGTTAGTGCCCGCTTTAAATTAATCCAATATAACTTCATACATATGGCATATCCGACCCCTAGGCCATTACACGCTATCTGCCTGTAGGAGGCTGGCCTGGTTTGTAGTGAGTACCAAGGGGTACTTACACTCTGCACCAGGTCCAGGTATCCCTTATTAGTGTAGAAGAGGTGTCTAGCAGCTTTGGCTGATAGAAAAGGGTAGCTAAGCAGAGCAGCTTAGGCTGAACTAGGAGACATGCAAAGCTCCCACTATACCACTAGTGTCATATGCACAATATCATAAGAAAACACAATACACAGATATACTAAAAATAAAGGTACTTTATTTTTATGACAATATGGCAAAAGTATCTCAGTGAGTACCCTCAGTATGAAGATAGCAAATATACACAAGATATATGTACACAATACCAAAAATATGCAGTAATAGGAATAGAAAGCAATGCAAGCAATGTACAGTCACAATAGAATGCAATGAGAGCACATAGGTATAGGGGCAACACAAACCATATACTCTAGAAGTGGAATGCGAACCACAAATGGACCCCAAACCTATGTGAGCTTGTAGAGGGTCGCTGGGACTGTAAGAAAACAGTGAGGGTTAGAAAAATAGCCCACCCAAAGACCCTGAAAAGTAGGTGTAAAGTGCACCTAAGTTCCCCAGAGAGCACAGAAGTCGTGATAGGGGAATTCTGCAACGAAGACCAACACCAGCAATGCAACAACGATGGATTTCTGGACGAGAGTACCTGTGGAACAAGGGGACCAAGTCCAAGAGTCACACTCAAGTCGGGAGTGGGCAGATGCCCAAGAAATGCCAGCTGAGGTTGCAAAGAAGCTGCCACCGGAGGGTAGAAGCTGTGGATTCTGCAAGAACGAAGAGGACTAGGAACTTCCCCTTTGGAGGATGGATGTCCCACGTCGTGAAGAAGCTTGCAGAGGTGTTCCCGTGCAGAAAGACCGCAAACAAGCCTTGCTAGCTGCAAGGGTCGCGGTTAGGGTTTTTGGATGCTGCTGTGGCCCAGGAGGGACCAGGATGTCGCTAATTGCGTGAGGAGACAGTGGGGGTGTCCAGCAAGACAAGGAGCCCACTCAGAAGCAAGCAGCACCCGCAGAAGTGCCGGAACAGGCACTACGAAGAAGAGTGAACCGGAGCTCACCCGAAGTCACAAAAGAAGGTCCCACGATGCCGGAGGACAACTCAGGAGGTCGTGCACTGCAGGTTAGAGTGTCGGGGACCCAGGCTTGGCTGTGCACAAAGGAAATCCTGGAAGAGTGCACAGGAGCCGGTCAGCTGCAAATCATGCGGTACCCAGTAATGCAGTCTAGCGTGGGGAGGCAAGGACTTACCTCCACCAAACTTGGACTGAAGAGTCACTGGACTTTGGGAGTCACTTGGACAGAGTTGCTGAGTTCCAGGGACCACGCTCGTCGTGCTGAGAGGGGACCCAGAGGACCGGTGATGCAGTCTTTTGGTGCCTGCGGTTGCAGGGGGAAGATTCCGTCGACCCACGGGAGATTTCTTCAGAGCTTCTAGTGCAGAGAGGAGGCAGACTACCCCCACAGCATGCACCACCAGGAAAGCAGTCGAGAAGGCGGCCGGATCAGCGATACAAGGTTGCAGTAGTCGTCTTAGCTACTTTGTTGCAGTTTTGCAGGCGTCCAGAGCAGTCAGCGGTCGATTCCTTGGCAGAAGGTGAAGAGAGAGATGCAGAGGAACTCTGATGAGCTCTTGCATTCGTTATCTAAAGAATTCCCCAAAGCAGAGACCCTAAATAGCCAGAAAAGGAGGTTTGGCTACTTAGGAAGGAGGATAGGCTAGCAACACAGGTAAGAGCCTATCAGAAGGAGTCTCTGACATCACCTGGTGGCACTGGCCACTCAGAGCAGTGCAGTGTGCCAGCAGCACCTCTGTTTCCAAGATGGCAGAGGTCTGGATCACACTGGAGGTGCTCTGGGCACCTCCTAGGGGAGGTGCAGGTCAGGCTACTCCTCCCCAGCCCTGACACCTTTTTCCAAAGGGAGAGGGTGTAACACCCTCTCTCTGAGGAAGTCCTTTGTTCTGCCTTCCTGGGCCAAGCCTGGCTGGACCCCAGGAGGGCAGAAACCTGTCTGAGGGGTTGGCAGCAGCAGCAGCTGCAGTGAAACCCCGGGAAAGGCAGTTTAGCAGTACCCGGGTCTGTGCTAGAGACCCGGGGGATCATGGAATTGTCTCCCCAATGCCCAGATGGCATTGGTGTGGCAATTCCATGATCCTAGACATGTTACATGGCCATGTTCGGAGTTACCATTGTGAAGCTATACATAGGTAGTGACCTATGTATAGTGCACGCGTGTAATGGTGTCCCCGCACTCACTAAGTCCGGGGAATTTGCCCTGAACAATGTGGGGGCACCTTGGCTAGTGCCAGGGGGCCCACACACTAAGTAACTTAGCACCCAACCTTTACCAGGTAAAGGTTTGACATATAGGTGACTTATAATTTACTTAAGTGCAGTGGTAAATGGCTGTGAAATAACGTGGACGTTATTTCACTCAGGCTGCAGTGGCAGGCCTGTGTAAGAATTGTCAGAGCTCCCTATGGGTGCCAAAAGAAATGCTGCAGCCCATAGGGATCTCCTGGAACCCCAATACCCTGGGTACCTCAGTACCATATACTAGGGAATTATAAGGGTGTTCCAGTATGCCAATATGAATTGGTGAAATTGGTCACTAGCCTGTTAGTGACAATTTGGAAAGAAATGAGAGAGCATAACCACTGAGGTTCTGGTTAGCAGAGCCTCAGTGAGACAGTTAGTCATCACACAGGGAACACATACAGGGCACACTTATGAGCACTGGGGCCCTGGCTGGCAGGGTCCCAGTGACACATACAACTAAAACAACATATATACAGTGAAATATGGGGGTAACATGCCAGGCAAGATGGTACTTTCCTACACTGCCCATCCAAGATCATACATGTCCCAACTGCGGGCAAATATAAGCCAATTTTCTACAGCTGTCATGGAGCAGCCCCACAATACACAACTTCTGGAAGGAGACACTTCCCCAGTTGAAAGCCACCATGGGATGGGAGGTTCCAGTGGAGATTGAAAATGAATATTAGGTCTACTTCCACAAAACCCTGAGGGCAGAGGAGATACACATACAAAGAACTAGGAGGGACATTAAAGCACACGACGTCCTGATGGCCTGGGCAGAAATGTCTAAGACCCTTCTCTCATATGCTGGGGCACAACCTAATGCAGGTATGTCGCAAGAGCTGGAAACTACTTAATAAACATGTGGGTAATAAAATGGGAAGGGTAGAGGGGGGTTTGTCTATAACTCACCATACAACCACAATAACAGAATGAAACACGAGAGAAGACACCTTTATTGAACACTGGCTTATAGATGTCAGACCAGACATGGAAGGTTAAGGGGGGTGGGTGAGGGATCATAGGAGGGGTGTTCAAGGTTGTTTTATAGTTTAAATCATTACAATGTAAGCTGTTCGACCTATACAACAAGACAAGACAATTATGCTATTACTCATCCGTGTAACAGGAAGTATAGGATTCATAACAGACTCTGTTGTGAAGATACTGTTTAATAATTTTTTATTTTTTTTAACAAAATTTTGCCACTTGTGAAATGCTAACATCATTGAAAATATCAATGTAATACTTGCAGTAAACATTTTGATGAAAAAAACTATTTGGCAAGGGAGCGAGTTTTAGTTACCTTAGGGCACGAGTTATAGTTACTTGAGATAACTAACTATAACTGGTGAATTTGTACGTTTAAAATATGAACCTAACTATAACGTCCCTTTAACTTTTGTTTTTTTTAAGTCTGTATATATATATATATATATATATATATAAATAAAGAAAACAAAGTGTTGTAAAATACGTTTGTGGACTTGTAACTTGGTACTTCCTACATATATTTTAGGACAACTACATCCTAAAATATATATTACATATTCACTTTTACATGAGTATAGTCCCCTGATTTTATGGGCTGGTTTTCCTCCCATCACCAACGTTTTAATTTAATGCTTTCCCCATTTTTGCATGCTTTGCATTTAGAACATTTGTAGAACCCATTTTTTTATTTAACCAAGTGTTACTTATTTCTCCCTTTCTGATATCACTTCTCACCAATTCATCTCTCATAGATTTCCCTCACCGATAAGTAATCTGTGGACTGCTCTTTATACCTACACCTATCACGGGGTCACTTTTCAACATGTGCCAATGTTTTTGTAGTATCCTTCTTATTTGTGTATGTGCAGTATTATAAGTAGTTATAAACATATGATTTTGTTGTCCCCTTGTCTGTTTCTTATTTTCTTGTGCATTAAACAATAAAAAATCTGTAGAACGTGAGCTTACCTTTCTGCTTGCTGCATCTAATGTTGTACTAGAATACCCTTGCATTTTTAATCTTGCCAACATGTCTTACTGAACTATTTCAAAATGTCTTTCTGTACTGCAAATTCTCTTGGCTCGCAGTAACTCTCCTAAGGGGATACTCTCTTTCAGTTGTTTGGGATGGAAACTAGCCACATGCAATATGCTATTTCCTGCTGTAGGCTTTCTATATAAAGTTGTCTCCAATTTACGATTCTTTATCCTAATTTTAACATCCAAGAACTCAATATCTTGTATGTTGATGTTGCCCGTGAATTTCAAATTCCAATTGTTTCATTGATATCACATAAGAATTGTTTTGCACTTTCCACACGTCCTCTCCAAATAACAAATATATAATCTATATATATCAGTCACATTACAATATAGTCATTCCATGCATCTAAAGGAGGGCTATTAAGAACCTGTTCCTCTCACTAACCCATATACAAATTCGCATAGCTCGGGCGAAACAGGTTCCCACAGCAGTCCCATACTGTAGTTCAAAGACTTCATTGTTGAAAAATAAAATATTGTGCTTTAGGCACCAATTTATCATACTGATCAACATTTTGCTATGTTTATAAAATATTTGCAGTAAACTTTGACAAAAATAAATACATGGCAGGGGCGAGAATTATAGTTACCTTAGGGCACGAGTTATAGTTACTTGAGATAACTCTAACTATAACAGGTGAATTTCCATGATTTTGTATGTTTAAAATGTGAACCTAACTATAATGTCCCTGTCACCTTTGTTTTTTTAAGTGTGTGTATATATCATTCTGGCAGTCACCAGTATGTAGTTACAGTTAGTATAAGTATAGTTAGGACCTAGTTTCAATAGGGAAAGTGTTTTTAGTTTTGCCAATAGCTTTGGCACCATTTGACCAATCTTCACAAAATTTTCAAAATTAGTACGCCATTCACTTCAGCTGATGCCTTGAAAGTTTTGGCATGATTTGCCAAGCGGAAACTGAGCAAAATAGGGGGGCTCCCAAAACTTCCCATGCAATTTCCTATATGGATTTTAGACAGAACTACAGCCCAAACTGCTGGATGGAATAATACCAAATATGGCAGAAAGCTAGCTCTTGTTCCGGAAAGAGCCCTTTTTGTTATTTGGTGTAAATCCATTCAGTAGTTCTAGAGTTATTAAAGAAAAAAGAAATATAGATATCTAGTGACTCAGATCCTCTGCAGATCTCTTGTTGAGATCTGATTGGCTTCCAGCACTTTGATCAGGAAGTGCTGTCAGCCATCTTAGGACTCGGACTCAGCCTAGTCCCAAGAAAAAACTGTTTTAAAAAAAAACAGAAGAGACAGGGTTGAAATACCCTGACCCCCTAGGGCTGGTAGTGCGGTCCCACAGGCACCCTGCTGGGGATCAAAAACAGCTTCTTTTTTTTATGTTTCGACAAAATTAAGTTGTATCCACGAATATGTTGCAAAAAATATTTTAAAAAAAATCATGCCTCCTGCGCTTGTTTTTTGGTTTAGTCCCCCTTGTGGGCCATGTCCAGGGGGAATTGTTTATGAGTGCAGAGAGCTAGAGATTGAAGCCCTGAAGTGGAACACGGAAGTTGATGGAGCAGAAGGAAATTAGGAGCCAGGCATTGCAGCTTAGTAGAATTCAGCACCACGTGCTATCCAAGGGGAACTACCATGTGTCCCAAAGGGATTATCTGGGCTCCGGTGCACTGCCTGTGGCAGCTGAGGGACCCGAGGATCAGAAGGTGGGAGAGCAGCCCATGGACATTAGTGCCTAAGCAAGAGGCACCTGGTGTCTACCTCGTACGGACCAGAAGAGCACTCAGAGTTCCCATGTGCCGACAGAAGGAGGAGATCATCATGATCCTCACACTTAAGTGCCGTCCACGGGCGCAACTGCAGAGGTGCATGCTTGGTGTGAAGTCCCTCTGGATGGTACTGGAGAGGATTCACAACCAAATTAGAAAGAATGGCTGCGGGAGTTGGGATCTGACAAGTCAACTGTTTGCCACTTCAGTACTCTTTGCTGGGGGGTAATCTGGGGACGTGGTCTCTGCAGCTTGGCTGCTGTTGGTCTTCCCAGAAGTTTTGTTTGTGGCACGTAAAGCAGAGAGCGATCAGCACATCTAATGTACCCAGCTGCCTGCACTGCAGGGATTCCACCAACGTACCCACAAACACTGTATTCTTTACTGAGTCATTTCTTCTTAAATTATGCCTCGTTGTTGAATCTCAGGGACTGGGGTAAGGTAAGTCTCCCTCTGGAAGTTTCAGGTGGTGCCATGTGCGTGCAGGATGCAGAGGGAGCAATATTGCACGCACTCTGTCCCCACAAAAAGAGTGCTGTCCCTTTGACCCCTTAAATGTATGTGCTGATAAAAGGAAAGCATTGGGCAGCTTGCTAAAATAAATAAACCCAACCTGTCTCAATCAACTCACTGAAGTCTCTGGAGAAGAAGGCGTAAACAAAAACAGTTGGGTTAAAGTGTGCATCAAGGACTTTTTGGTTCAAAGATGTATATTTTTATATAGGTAGCGTTCCCGTCAGGGGGTCGTGCTAAATTGTTCCAAGTTAAGATTTTACCACTGAGGCTTTTGAGGGTCAGTATGTTTTGTGAAGGCATGTAATGGTCATCAGTGGCGCACCAGTAGGTGATATCATTGTGTGAGTGTTGTGAGTCTTCCACTAGAGAGGCGATCTGTTTGAATTAAAGAGGTTGTACTTAAAATGTGGAAAAACGCTTAATGACAACCGTTTTACTTTTGCAGCGAGAAATAGGGTGGCTGGGTGTTTTCAAGCCGTGTGCCCAAAGGAAACAAACAGAAAGGGACACTTTCATTTGTTTAGTTATTGTTTTATGCAGCGCAACCTTTATCCTTCTCTAGGCTGCCAGAGCCAAATCTGTTATGTTGTACACTGAGGATGATGTGAGCAGAAGAACAATATCACCATGCGGCATTCACAGTCGTGAGTCATAAGTCTGATATTTTCTTAAACAATTAAGGTCTCAATCAAACAGCAGGCTACAACAGTGATTCTTTGACAGCCCACCAACTTGCCTCAAAAACAGTGCATACACTACACAGTTGCAACAGACGCAACCTGGTTTTGCAAGTGCTGTTGTTCCGTCACCGCTCCAGCGAGTCCTTTCAATGGAACATGAATGATAGCAAGAACTTTTTGAATGGCCATTGGCTTCCCTACTGGCATGTACGTTTACTTACAAGGAATTGCAGGTGTGTATGTAATTTTATGTTATACTGTTATTAAGTTTCTACATTCTTCATTGTTAGTCAAATGGCTAGTGACACACACAGCCCTTTTAACAATGGCGTGGTTACTATGCAGAGCCATGCTGCCATCTTCTGGTGTGTAAGGATGGTGGAGAACCCACCTTCCTTTAGATGTGCTTGCACTCAAGTTAGCGGTTACCTCTCCATATGCAGCATCTTCAGACATGCATGTTGGCTTAGGGTGTTATATAAATGACACTTTTTAAAGTGTTCTTCCATAGTGCCCTTTTATACTTGCAGCTTCCTTTGGAAAAAATCAGGGAGGGGCAGCTAATCATGTCTTTAAAGTGACCAATAATTAGTTTGCTGACTTTGAGGAGCCAAATAAATCAACCCCTGGGCCGGGTGGCTCTCCAAAACTATGAGGGCAGGGCTGCTGCCTTTGATGAATAGCCAACCCCAGCTGGCGGAAAACAGCTTCTGGGCATCATAAACAAACAGAAAAACAAATAATGTCTGAGTAATCAGACTGTCCTAGGGCTTCTCCACAGCTTAGAGGAGGACCCAGACTGCATTTCTAAAGACTATTACTGGCCCCTTGTGCAGCCCTCAGCTACTTTTGAAGTTGTACTTTATAATTATTGGGGTCGAGTTCTCGACATATGCTGTTTCCCAAAATAGTTCATTTCCTTTTATCGACATCGAAAAGATGGAAGACCGATTCAGCCGTAACCATTTTGGAAGCTGTGATCAGGCTACACCGGGTACCTACAGTATCCAAGTTGGGGGAAGGGCTGGTTTATTTTTTAATACATGGGTAGTGTCCCCAGGCTTTGCAGCCAAAATACAAGGAAGTAGGGTAATTTGACCAACTTGTAAAAGGGAGAGATCAGTAATGTTGTTTGAGAGGTCATCAGTGATGTCACTGACCATGTAATGAGTGATGTAATATGTGAGGTCATAAGCAGTGTATTGCGGGGGTGTAAGTTATAGTTGGCTCAGGTAACTAAAACTAATGAATTTCTAAGGTTTTGTGTGTGTAAAATCTGAACCCAACTATAACGTCCCTGTAACCTTTGTGTGTGTGTGTGTGTGTATATATATATATATATATATATATATATATATATATATATATATATATATATATATACATACAGGGAGTGCAGAATTATTAGGCAAATGAGTATTTTGACCACATCATCCTCTTTATGCATGTTGTCTGACTCCAAGCTGTATAGGCTCGAAAGCCTACTACCAATTAAGCATATTAGGTGATGTGCATCTCTGTAATGAGAAGGGGTGTGGTCTAATGACATCAACACCCTATATCAGGTGTGCATAATTATTAGGCAACTTCCTTTCCTTTGGCAAAATGGGTCAAAAGAAGGACTTGACAGGCTCAGAAAAGTCAAAAATAGTGAGATATCTTGCAGAGGGATGCAGCACTCTTAAAATTGCAAAGCTTCTGAAGCGTGATCATCGAACAATCAAGCGTTTCATTCAAAATAGTCAACAGGGTCGCAAGAAGCGTGTGGAAAAACCAAGGCGCAAAATAACTGACCATGAACTGAGAAAAGTCAAGCGTGCAGCTGCCACGATGCCACTTGCCACCAGTTTGGCCATATTTCAGAGCTGCAACATCACTGGAGTGCCCAAAAGCACAAGGTGTGCAATACACAGAGACATGGCCAAGGTAAGAAAGGCTGAAAGACGACCACCACTGAACAAGACACACAAGCTGAAACGTCAAGACTGGGCCAAGAAATATCTCAAGACTGATTTTTCTAAGGTTTTATGGACTGATGAAATGAGAGTGAGTCTTGATGGGCCAGATGGATGGGCCCGTGGCTGGATTGGTAAAGGGCAGAGAGCTCCAGTCCGACTCAGACGCCAGCAAGGTGGAGGTGGAGTACTGGTTTGGGCTGGTATCATCAAAGATGAGCTTGTGGGGCCTTTTCGGGTTGAGGATGGAGTCAAGCTCAACTCCCAGTCCTACTGCCAGTTCCTGGAAGACACCTTCTTCAAGCAGTGGTACAGGAAGAAGTCTTCATCCTTCAAGAAAAACATGATTTTCATGCAGGACAATGCTCCATCACACGCGTCCAAGTACTCCACAGCGTGGCTGGCAAGAAAGGGTATAAAAGAAGGAAATCTAATGACATGGCCTCCTTGTTCACCTGATCTGAACCCCATTGAGAACCTGTGGTCCATCATCAAATGTGAGATTTACAAGGAGGGAAAACAGTACACCTCTCTGAACAGTGTCTGGGAGGCTGTGGTTTCTGCTGCACGCAATGTTGATGGTGAACAGATCAAAACACTGACAGAATCCATGGATGGCAGGCTTTTGAGTGTCCTTGCAAAGAAAGGTGGCTATATTTGTCACGGATTTGTTTTTGTTTTGTTTTTGAATGTCAGAAATGTATATTTGTGAATGTTGAGATGTTATATTGGTTTCACTGGTAATAATAAATAATTGAAATGGGTATATATTTTTTTTTGTTAAGTTGCCTAATAATTATGCACAGTAATAGTCACCTCCACACACAGATATCCCCCTAACATAGCTAAAACTAAAAACAAACTAAAAACTACTTCCAAAAATATTCAGCTTTGATATTAATGAGTTTTTTGGGTTCATTGAGAACATGGTTGTTGTTCAATAATAAAATTAATCCTCAAAAATACAACTTGCCTAATAATTCTGCACTCCCTGTATACATATACATACATACATACATACACACGCACACACACATTCACTGGCAAAAACCAAAGGTTATAGGGACGTTATAGTTAGATTCTGAATTTATTCGTACAAAACCATAGAAATTCAGCAGTTATATTTAGTTATTTCAAGTAACTATAACTTGCGCCATAAGGTAACTATAACTTGCGCCATAAGGTAACTATAACTCGCGCCCTCACCATGCACAGTTTTCTTAACAATAATTTTATTGCAAATGTTGCAGTGATAATATCAAAGATGCCATAGAAGATGACATCAATTGTATAATATGTGGAGCAATTAGCTGTGCATGGCGAAGGCGCGAGTTATAGTTACATTAGGGCGCGAGTTGTAGTTACTTGAAATAACTAACTATAACTACCGAATTTCTATGGTTTTGTAGGAGTATATTCAGAACCTAACAATAACATCCCTGTAACCTTTGTTTTTTTCAGTAAATTTCTCTGTTTTTTTAACGTAAAGACATTTTAATTACTATACGTTAATCTAACCACCGCTGGTAGGTGTTGGCAGCAGGGCCTGGCCTATGGCCAGGCCCTGCAGCCAACCCCTTATAACCAACCAACCCCGTGCTGCTCACAGCTTTGGCTGTACACAGCGGGAGTTGGCCAAAGGGCCTGCCTCTGTCAGTAGATCTATGAGAGAGTGCGTGAGTGGGTCTGAAAGTTGGTGTGTGAGTCTATGAGTGGGTGTGTGAGTCTATGAGTGGGTGCATGAGTCTCTGAGTGGGTCTGTGAGTGAGCGCACGAGTCTCTGAGTGCATGTATGAGTGAAAGAATTCTGTATGAATGAGACTGTGCCTTTACATGTATTTTTTTTGCATATTCTCGAATAACCTCAAATATTTTAGGATATTTGCAAACATCGCACGTGGTAAAAAAAAAACATTTTAAACCCATAATTTGACCCTCAAGCACTCCTAGATCACAACCCTGGGGTCAGGGTACAGCCATCCTGACCTCTTATGTCACTTTTAATTTTATTTTTCAGCCCCGGGAACCGCATCCCGTTACTCAAAATGGCAGCCGAAACTTTCTAGTCAGATAGCGGGCAGCCAATCACTGCAGTCCTGCTGTCGCGTGCATTAACAAATTCACTGCGATAATCGCGAAAACGTTAAGAAGGATCTACGTCCACAGATATACAACTTTTTTCCCCCTTTAATTTCTCAATAACTACAGAATGGATTTACAGCAAATAAGCAAAGACACAATCTGTATTTCGAAAGCTAGATTTCTGACAAATTTGGTGTCATTCCAATCAGTGGTTTGGGCTATAGTCGTGTTCAAAGGTCCTATGGGATTAACATGGGAAAAGCATGTTTTTTTACCCCCCTTTTTTCTCTGCCCCCGATTGAAGAATCACCCAGAAGCTTTCTGTGCTCAATAAGAATGACCAGCACACTTTTTGGGGGAAAAAATCATTAAGATTTGTCAAACGGTGCCAAAGCTATAGGCGGGGCAGAAAATGCTTTTTCTATGGAAACACGGTCCTAACTATAGCTACCTGCTTCTTTGTGGTCACACCTCAATGCCATGAAAAATAAATTATGTATGAGCAATGTCCTTTGCTTGCCACTGCCTTTCTTATTCAAGATACGAAGCGGAACTTTAGTCATGCATGTATTTATTTAGATAAAGGGTATATTCTGGTGTTGCTTACTACTTTTTGAGGAGGGGTAGAAAAGCACTTCGTGTAGCCACAACCCCTTTACAGTGGTGCTAATTCAGAACAGTGTACGGGTCCCTTAAACTAATTTTCTTTGACCCAAACTTCTCACGTTACTAAATTCTCGAAATTCCCTCCCTTAGTCTGTGGCTACCTGTATTTTATAGTGGATCTCGTTTAATCCTTTGCACAAGTACTTAATCGGTGACTGCGTCCAAGAGCCCTTCTACACCATTTTTTGCATCCGAAGGCACCTTTATCTAATTTCCAGAAGCTCTAGGACACATTTTTCTATCGTATCCACTATTTAATAGCCCGTCGTACCAACACCCGGGCCTTCTTTTACCTTGCGCCATGTTACCCCAAATATCCCAGTTTAACCTATTACCGGGCATCTTCGATCTCCTGGATCCGATCCTACATAGACATACACTAACCCATAAATATCCCCGACCCTCTTTGTTTAGCTCAATTCCTTGAAATTCTTCACCTTTTTCTAGGGACCACTGGGAGACGGTGATTCGGTGCATCTGAGAAGTAGCGGTCGCGTTCTTCACTAGCGTTGCCTTCTGGCACCCACATTGCAGCAGGCGTGCCTGTGCGGTGTACGAATCTTCAGCGCTGTCTTTCGTGCTGTGACGGGTTCTTCTAGGCTCTTCTCTGGGGCTCGAGGTATTTTCTCTCCAGTATGCTAATCAGCACAAATTTGGTTCACTGTCAAGGCACTTCTGATTTCTAATTGTCCGCGTAGTTATCGAAGATTCCGTCTCTACTATCACGTGCCGGATTCGCGTACACGCGCAACGTCCTTTACGCAAGCCGACTCCTGACCCTTCAACCTACAGTAAAACGCGCGGAAAAAATGTTTTCGGCTCTGAGGCAAATGGAAGTTTCAGCGGTGAGGAGAAGCCGTGGAAGTTTAACAACACTGATAACGTTGTCGTTTTATTCAGTCTATATTATACCAGTCCCAGAATGAAAAGGGAGAACACATGCACTGAACGACTCACGCATTGGATCATCTATCATTTCAAAATGAGGGGCAATTTTTAAAAGTCATCCCAAAGACATATTTAGAAAGAAGAAAATGTATCAAACTTGGTCCCACCGTCCACTCTTTATGTCGACTGGACTTTTATGATAGGAATTTCGGGATTCATATACACAAGGCATTTGGTGTGACAAAAACAGTACAAACCAGAACAAAAAAATAGTTGTGAAAACACAACAACACAACAACAAATTAGGAAAAAAGCAAACATGGCTGCATCATATGGGTTGTTCAAATGGCCAGGTTTGTAAATGTATATTTACCTCAAAGTGGAGATCTGGCAAATGGGACCATGTTCCAGCTCTCTACAGCTGAAGGGGATAATGTGATGGCGCCAGGGTATATGGAAGCTGCTGTTCAGTAGTGCAGCTTAATATTCCTATCATTCTAGGCCATTTATCTGAAGTTGGCAGCAGCAAAGGGATACCTTGGGCCCGTTTTATATACTGGTGGTATGTCTTAACCCCTTCGCTGCCAGGCCTTTTCCCCCTCCTGTGCCGAGCCTTTTTTTGGCTATTTGGAGCAGTTCGCGCTTAGGCCCTCATAACTTTTTGTTCACGTAAGCTACCCACGCCAAATTTGCGTCCTTTTTTCCCAACATCCTAGCGATTCTAGAGGTACCCAGACTTTGTGGGTTCCCCAGAAGGAGGCCAAGAAATTAGCCAAAAAACAGTGAAAATTTCGTTTTTTAGAAAAATGGGCTGCAGAAGAAGGCTTGTGGTTTTTTCCCTGAAAAGGGCATCAACAAAGGGTTTGCGGTGATAAAATCACCAGCTTCCCAGCTTTCAGGAACAGGGAGACTTGAATCAGAAAACCCAATTTTTCAACACAATTTTGGCATTTTACTGGGACATACCCCATTTTTACGATTTTTTGTGCTTTCAGCCTCCTTCCAGTCAGTGACAGAAATGGGCATGAAACCAACGCTGGATCCCAGAAACCGCAACATTTCTGAAAAGTAGACAAAATTCTGAATTCAGCAAGGGGTAATTTGTGTAGATCCTACAAGGGTTTCCTACAGAAAATAACAACTGAAATAGAAAAATATTGAAATTGAGGTGAAAAAAACATAAATTTTTCTCTAAGTTTTACTCTGTAACTTTTTCCTGCAATGTCAGATTTTCGAAAGCAATATACCGTTACGTCTGCTGGACTCTTCTGGTTGCGGGGATATATAGGGCTTTTAGGTTCATCAAGAACTCTAGGTACCCAGAGCCAATAAATGACCTGCACCCTGCAGTGGGTTTTCATTCTATGCCGGGTATACAGCAATTCATTTGCTGAAATATAAAGAGTAAAAAATAGCTATCAAGAAAACCTTTGTATTTCCAAAATGGGCACAAGATAAGGTGTTGAGAAGCAGTGGTTATTTGCACATCTCTGAATTCCGGGGTGCCCATACTAGCATGTGAATTACAGGGCATTTCTCAAATAGACGTCTTTTTTACACACTGTCTTACATTTGGAAGGGAAAAATGTAGAGAAAGACAAGAAGCAATAACACTTGTTTTGCTATTCTATGTTCCCCCAAGTCTCCCGATAAAAATGATACCTCACTTGTGTGGGTAGGCCTAGCGCCCGCGACAGGATATGCCCCAAAACACAACGTGGACACATCACAAAAAACAGACCTGTTTTTAGCAAAGTGCCTACCTGTAGATTTTGGCCTCTAGCTCAGCCGCCACCTAGGGAAACCTACCAAACCTGTGCATTTCTGAAAACTAGAGACCTAGGGGAATCCAAGATGGGGTGACTTGTGTGGCTCGGACCAGGTTCTGTTACCCAGAATCCTTTGCAAACCTCAAAATTTGGCTAAAAAAACAGATGTTCCTCACATTTCTGTGGCAGAAAGTTCTGGAATCTGAGAGGAGCCACAAATTTCCTTCCACCCAGCGTTCCCCCACGTCTCCCGATAAAAATGATACCTCACTTGTGTGGGTAGGCCTAGCGCCCGCGACAGGAAACGCCCCAAAGCGCAACGTGGACACAGCCACATTTTTGAAGGAAAACAGAGGTGTTTTTTGCAAAGTGCCTACCTGTAGATTTTGGCCTGTAGCTCAGCCGCCACCTAGGGAAACCTACCAAACCTGTGCATTTCTGAAAACTAGAGACCTAGGGGAATCCAAGATGGGGTGACTTGTGTGGCTCGGACCAGGTTCTGTTACCCAGAATCCTTTGCAAACCTCAAAATTTGGCTAAAAAAACACATGTTCCTCACATTTCTGTGGCAGAAAGTTCTGGAATCTGAGAGGAGCCACAAATTTCCTTCCACCCAGCGTTCCCCCACGTCTCCCGATACAAATGATACCTCACTTGTGTGGGTAGGCCTAGCGCCCGCGACAGGAAACGCCCCAAAGCGCAACGTGGACACAGCCAAATTTTTGAAGGAAAACAGAGGTGTTTTTTGCAAAGTGCCTACCTGTAGATTTTGGCCTGTAGCTCAGCCGCCACCTAGGGAAACCTACCAAACCTGTGCATTTCTGACAACTAGAGACCTAGGGGAATCCAAGATGGGTTGACTTGTGTGGCTCGGACCAGGTTCTGTTACCCAGAATCCTTTGCAAACCTCAAAATTTGACTAAAAAAACACATGTTCCTCACATTTCTGTGGCAGAAAGTTCTGGAATCTGAGAGGAGCCACAAATTTCCTTCCACCCAGGGTTCCCCCACGTCTCCCGATAAAAATGATACCTCACTTGTGTGGGTAGGCCTAGCGCCCGCGACAGGATATGCCCCAAAACACAACGTGCACACATCACAGAAAACAGACCTGTTTTTAGCAAAGTGCCTACCTGTAGATTTTGGCCTCTAGCTCAGCCGCCACCTAGGGAAACCTACCAAACCTGTGCATTTCTGAAAACTAGAGACCTAGGGGAATCCAAGATGAGGTGACTTGTGTGGCTCGGACCAGGTTCTGTTACCCAGAATCCTTTGCAAACCTCAAAATTTGGCTAAAAAAACACATGTTCCTCACATTTCTGTGGCAGAAAGTTCTGGAATCTGAGAGGAGCCACAAATTTCCTTCCACCCAGGGTTCCCCCACGTCTCCCGATAAAAATGATACCTCACTTGTGTGGGTAGGCCTAGCACCCGCGACAGGATATGCCCCAAAACACAACGTGGACACATCACAGAAAACAGACCTGTTTTTAGCAAAGTGCCTACCTGTAGATTTTGGCCTCTAGCTCAGCCGCCACCTAGAGAAACCTACCAAACCTGTGCATTTCTGAAAACTAGAGACCTAGGGGAATCCAAGATGGGGTGACTTGTGTTGCTCGGACCAGGTTCTGTTACCCAGAATCCTTTGCAAACCTCAAAATTTGGCTAAAAAAACACATGTTCCTCACATTTCTGTGGCAGAAAGTTCTGGAATCTGAGAGGAGCCACAAATTTCCTTCCACCCAGGGTTCCCCCACGTCTCCCGATAAAAATGATACCTCATTTGTGTGGGTAGGCCTAGCGCCCGCGACAGGATATGCCCCAAAACACAACGTGGACACATCACAGAAAACAGACCTGTTTTTAGCAAAGTGCCTACCTGTAGAGTTTGGCCTCTAGCTCAGCCGCCACCTAGGGAAACCTACCAAACCTGTGCATTTCTGAAAACTAGAGACCTAGGGGAATCCAAGATGGGGTGACTTGTGTGGCTCGGACCAGGTTCTGTTACCCAGAATCCTTTGCAAACCTCAAAATGTGGCTAAAAAAACACATGTTCCTCACATTTCTGTGGCAGAAAGTTCTGGAATCTGAGAGGAGCCACGAATTTCCTTCCACCCAGCGTTCCCCCACGTCTCCCGAAAAAAATGATACCTCACTTGTGTGGGTAGGCCTAGCGCCCGCGACAGGAAACGCCCCAAAGCGCAACGTGGACAAAGCCAAATTTTTGAAGGAAAACAGATGTGTTTTTTGCAAAGTGCCTACCTGTAGATTTTGGCCTGTAGCTCAGCCGCCACCTAGGGAAACCTACCAAACCTGTGCATTTCTGAAAACTAGAGACCTAGGGGAATCCAAGATGGGGTGACTTGTGTGGCTCGGACCAGGTTCTGTTACCCAGAATCCTTTGCAAACCTCAAAATTTGACTAAAAAAACACATGTTCCTCACATTTCTGTGGCAGAAAGTTCTGGAATCTGAGAGGAGCCACAAATTTCCTTCCACCCAGGGTTCCCCCACGTCTCCCGATAAAAATGATACCTCACTTGTGTGGGTAGGCCTAGAGCCCGCGACAGGATATGCCCCAAAACACAACGTGGACACATCACAGAAAACAGACCTGTTTTTAGCAAAGTGCCTACCTGTAGATTTTGGCCTCTAGCTCAGCCGCCACCTAGGGAAACCTACCAAACCTGTGCATTTCTGAAAACTAGAGACCTAGGGGAATCCAAGATGGGGTGACTTGTGTGGCTCGGACCAGGTTCTGTTACCCAGAATCCTTTGCAAACCTCAAAATGTGGCTAAAAAAACACATGTTCCTCACATTTCTGTGGCAGAAAGTTCTGGAATCTGAGAGGAGCCACGAATTTCCTTCCACCCAGCGTTCCCCCACGTCTCCCGAAAAAAATGATACCTCACTTGTGTGGGTAGGCCTAGCGCCCGCGACAGGAAACGCCCCAAAGCGCAACGTGGACACAGCCAAATTTTTGAAGGAAAACAGAGGTGTTTTTTGCAAAGTGCCTACCTGTAGATTTTGGCCTGTAGCTCAGCCGCCACCTAGGGAAACCTACCAAACCTGTGCATTTCTGAAAACTAGAGACCTAGGGGAATCCAAGATGGGGTGACTTGTGTGGCTCGGACCAGGTTCTGTTACCCAGAATCCTTTGCAAACCTCAAAATTTGACTAAAAAAACACATGTTCCTCACATTTCTGTGGCAGAAAGTTCTGGAATCTGAGAAGAGCCACAAATTTCCTTCCACCCAGGGTTCCCCCACGTCTCCCGATAAAAATGATACCTCACTTGTGTGGGTAGGCCTAGAGCCCGCGACAGGATATGCCCCAAAACACAACGTGGACACATCACAGAAAACAGACCTGTTTTTAGCAAAGTGCCTACCTGTAGATTTTGGCCTGTAGCTCAGCCGCCACCTAGGGAAACCTACCAAACCTGTGCATTTCTGAAAACTAGAGACCTAGGGGAATCCAAGATGGGGTGACTTGTGTGGCTCGGACCAGGTTCTGTTACCCAGAATCCTTTGCAAACCTCAAAATTTGGCTAAAAAAACACATGTTCCTCACATTTCTGTGGCAGAAAGTTCTGGAATCTGAGAGGAGCCACAAATTTCCTTCCACCCAGGGTTCCCCCACGTCTCCCGATAAAAATGATACCTCACTTGTGTGGGTAGGCCTAGCGCCCGCGACAGGATATGCCCCAAAACACAACGTGGACACATCACAGAAAACAGACCTGTTTTTAGCAAAGTGCCTACCTGTAGATTTTGGCCTCTAGCTCAGCCGCCACCTAGGGAAACCTACCAAACCTGTGCATTTCCGAAAACTAGAGACCTAGGGGAATCCAAGATGGGGTGACTTGTGTTGCTCGGACCAGGTTCTGTTACCCAGAATCCTTTGCAAACCTCAAAATTTGGCTAAAAAAACACATGTTCCTCACATTTCTGTGGCAGAAAGTTCTGGAATCTGAGAGGAGCCACTCATTTCCTTCCACCCAGCGTTCCCCCATGTCTCCCGAAAAAAATGATACCTCACTTGTGTGGGTAGGCCTAGCGCCCGCGACAGGAAACGCCCCAAAGCGCAACCTGGACACAGCCAAATTTTTGAAGGAAAACAGAGGTGTTTTTTGCAAAGTGCCTACCTGTAGATTTTGGCCTGTAGCTCAGCCGCCACCTTGGGAAACCTACCAAACCTGTGCATTTCTGAAAACTAGAGACCTAGGGGAATCCAAGATGGGGTGACTTGTGTGGCTCGGACCAGGTTCTGCTACCCAGAATCCTTTGCAAACCTCAAAATTTGACTAAAAAAACACATGTTCCTCACATTTCTGTGGCAGAAAGTTCTGGAATCTGAGAGGAGCCACAAATTTCCTTCCACCCAGGGTTCCCCCACGTCTCCCGATAAAAATGATACCTCACTTGTGTGGGTAGGCCTAGCACCCGCGACAGGATATGCCCCAAAACACAACGTGGACACATCACAGAAAACAGACCTGTTTTTAGCAAAGTGCCTACCTGTAGATTTTGGCCTCTAGCTCAGCCGCCACCTAGGGAAACCTACCAAACCTGTGCATTTCTGAAAACTAGAGACCTAGGGGAATCCATGATGGGGTGACTTGTGTGGCTCGGACCAGGTTCTGTTACCCAGAATCCTTTGCAAACCTCAAAATTTGGCTAAAAAAACACATGTTCCTCACATTTCTGTGGCAGAAAGTTCTGGAATCTGAGAGGAGCCACAAATTTCCTTCCACCCAGGGTTCCCCCACGTCTCCCGATAAAAATGATACCTCACTTGTGTGGGTAGGCCTAGCGCCCGCGACAGGATATGCCCCAAAACACAACGTGGACACATCACAGAAAACAGACCTGTTTTTAGCAAAGTGCCTACCTGTAGATTTTGGCCTCTAGCTCAGCCGCCACCTAGGGAAACCTACCAAACCTGTGCATTTCTGAAAACTAGAGACCTAGGGGAATCCAAGATGGGGTGACTTGTGTGGCTCGGACCAGGTTCTGTTACCCAGAATCCTTTGCAAACCTCAAAATTTGGCTAAAAAAACACATGTTCCTCACATTTCTGTGGCAGAAAGTTCTGGAATCTGAGAGGAGCCACAAATTTCCTTCCACCCAGGGTTCCCCCACGTCTCCCGAAAAAAATGATACCTCACTTGTGTGGGTAGGCCTAGCGCCCGCGACAGGAAACGCCCCAAAGCGCAATGTGGACACAGCCAAATTTTTGAAGGAAAACAGAGGTGTTTTTTGCAAAGTGCCTACCTGTAGATTTTGGCCTGTAGCTCAGCCGCCACCTAGGGAAACCTACCAAACCTGTGCATTTCTGAAAACTAGAGACCTAGGGGAATCCAAGATGGGGTGACTTGTGTGGCTCGGACCAGGTTCTGTTACCCAGAATCCTTTGCAAACCTCAAAATTTGACTAAAAAAACACATGTTCCTCACATTTCTGTGGCAGAAAGTTCTGGAATCTGAGAGGAGCCACAAATTTCCTTCCACCCAGGGTTCCCCCAAGTCTCCCGATAAAAATGATACCTCACTTGTGTGGGTAGGCCTAGAGCCCGCGACAGGATATGCCCCAAAACACAACGTGGACACATCACAGAAAACAGACCTGTTTTTAGCAAAGTGCCTACCTGTAGATTTTGGCCTCTAGCTCAGCCGCCACCTAGGGAAACCTACCAAACCTGTGCATTTCTGAAAACTAGAGACCTAGGGGAATCCAAGATGGGGTGACTTGTGTGGCTCGGACCAGGTTCTGTTACCCAGAATCCTTTGCAAACCTCAAAATGTGGCTAAAAAAACACATGTTCCTCACATTTCTGTGGCAGAAAGTTCTGGAATCTGAGAGGAGCCACGAATTTCCTTCCACCCAGCGTTCCCCCACGTCTCCCGAAAAAAATGATACCTCACTTGTGTGGGTAGGCCTAGCGCCCGCGACAGGAAACGCCCCAAAGCGCAACGTGGACACAGCCAAATTTTTAAAGGAAAACAGAGGTGTTTTTTGCAAAGTGCCTACCTGTAGATTTTGGCCTCTAGCTCAGCCGCCACCTAGGGAAACCTACCAAACCTGTGCATTTCTGAAAACTAGAGACCTAGGGGAATCCAAGATGGGGTGACTTGTGTGGCTCGGACCAGGTTCTGTTACCCAGAATCCTTTGCAAACCTCAATATTTGACTAAAAAAACACATGTTCCTCACATTTCTGTGGTAGAAAGTTCTGGAATCTGAGAGGAGCCACAAATTTCCTTCCACCCAGGGTTCCCCCACGTCTCCCGATAAAAATGATACCTCACTTGTCTGGGTAGGCCTAGCGCCCGCGACAGGATATGCCCCAAAACACAACGTGGACACATCACAGAAAACAGACCTGTTTTTAGCAAAGTGCCTACCTGTAGATTTTGGCCTCTAGCTCAGCCGCCACCTAGGGAAACCTACCAAACCTGTGCATTTCTGAAAACTAGAGACCTAGGGGAATCCAAGATGGGGTGACTTGTGTGGCTCGGACCAGGTTCTGTTACCCATAATCCTTTGCAAACCTCAAAATTTGGCTAAAAAAACACATGTTCCTCACATTTCTGTGGCAGAAAGTTCTGGAATCTGAGAGGAGCCACAAATTTCCTTCCACCCAGGGTTCCCCCACGTCTCCCGATAAAAATGATACCTCACTTGTGTGGGTAGGCCTAGCGCCTGCGACAGGATATGCCCCAAAACACAACGTGGACACATCACAGAAAACAGACCTGTTTTTAGCAAAGTGCCTACCTGTAGATTTTGGCCTCTAGCTCAGCCGCCACCTAGGGAAACCTACCAAACCTGTGCATTTCTGAAAACTAGAGACCTAGGGGAATCCAAGATGGGGTGACTTGTGTGGCTCGGACCAGGTTCTGTTACCCAGAATCCTTTGCAAACCTCAAAATTTGGCTAAAAAAACACATGTTCCTCACATTTCTGTGGCAGAAAGTTCTGGAATCTGAGAGGAGCCACAAATTTCCTTCCACCCAGGGTTCCCCCACGTCTCCCGATAAAAATGATTCGTCACTTGTGTGGGTAGGCGTAGCGCCCGCGACAGGATATGCCCCAAAACACAACGTGGACACATCACAGAAAACAGACCTGTTTTTAGCAAAGTGCCTACCTGTAGATTTTGGCCTCTAGCTCAGCCGCCACCTAGGGAACCCTACCAAACCTGTGCATTTCTGAAAACTAGAGACCTAGGGGAATCCAAGATGGGGTGACTTGTGTGGCTCGGACCAGGTTCTGTTACCCATAATCCTTTGCAAACCTCAAAATTTGGCTAAAAAAACACATGTTCCTCACATTTCTGTGGCAGAAAGTTCTGGAATCTGAGAGGAGCCACAAATTTCCTTCCACCCAGCGTTCCCCCACGTCTCCCGAAAAAAATGATACCTCACTTGTGTGGGTAGGCCTAGCGCTCGCGACAGGAAATGGCCCAAAACACAACGTGGACACATCACATTTTTTCATAGAAAACAGTGCCTACCTGTGGATTTTGGCCTCTAGCTCAGCCGGCACCTGGGGAAACCTAGCAAACCAGCGCATTTTTGAAAACTAGAGACCTAGGGGAATCCAAGATGGGGTGATTTGCGGGGCTCTGACCAGGTTCTGTTACCCAGAATCCTTTGCAAACATCAAAATGTGGCCAAAAAACACTTTTTCCTCTCATTTCTGTGACAGAAAGTTCTGGAATCTGAGAGGAGCCACAAATTTCCTTCCACTCAGCGTTCCCCTAAGTCTCTCCATAAAAATGGTACCTCACTTGTGTGGGTAGGCCTAGCGCCCATGAAAGGAAATGGCCCAAAACACAACGTGGACACAACATATTTTTTCACAGAAAACAGAGGTGTTTTTTGCAAAGTGCCTACCTGTGGATTTTGGCCTCTAGCTCAGCCGGCCCCAGGGGGGGGGAAATGCCGTAAAATAAATTTGACCCCCTCCCCCCCAAACCCCCCCTGACCAGGAGCGACCCTTGCCTACGGGGTCGCTCCCCCTGCGTGACATTGGCGCCAAAAAACAAATCCCCGGTGCCTAGTGGTTTCTGCCCCCTTGGGGCAGATTGACCTAAAATCGACCAATCTGCCCCCAAGGGGGGCAGAAATGGTCTAAATACAGTTTGCCCCCCAGGGGAGCGACCCTTGCCTGATGGGTCGCTCCCCATCTCTAAAAAACCAAACATACAAAAAAAAAACACACAAAAAAAATTTGCCCTGGCGCCTAGAGGTTTCTGCCCCCCCGGTGGCAGATCGGCCTAATAATAGGCCGATCTGCCCCCAGGGGATGCAGAAATGGCCTAAAATAAATTTGCATCCCCAACCCACACCCCCCACCAGGAGCGACCCTCACCTACGGGGTCGCTCCCCCTGCGTGACATTGGCGCCAAAAAACAAATCCCCGGTGCCTAGTGGTTTCTGCCCCCTTGGGGGCAGATTGACCTAAAATCGACCAATCTGACCCCAAGGGGGGCAGAAATGGTCTAAATACAGTTTGCCCCCCAGGGGAGCGACCCTTGCCTGATGGGTCGCTCACCATCTCTAAAAAAACAAACATACAAAAAAAAAACACACACACAAAAAAATTTGCCCTAGCCCCTAGAGGTTTCTGCCCCCCCTGGGGGCAGATCGGCCTAATAATAGGCCGATCTGCCCCCAGGGGGGGCAGAAATGGCCTAAAATAAATTTGCATCCCCAACCCCCACCCCCCCACCAGGAGCGACCCTCACCTACGGGGTCGCTCCCCCTGCGTGACATTGGCGCCAAAAAACAAATCCCCGGTGCCTAGTGGTTTCTGCCCCCTTGGGGGCAGATTGACCTCAAATTGACCAATCTGCCCTCAAGGGGGGCAGAAATGGTCTAAATACAGTTTGCCCCCCAGGGGAGCGACCCTTGCCTGATGGGTCGCTCCCCATCTCTAAAAAAACAAACATACAAAAAAAAAACACACAAAAAAAATTTGCCCTGGCGCCTAGAGGTTTCTGCCCCCCCCATGGTGGCAGATCGGCCTAATAATAGGCCGATCTGCCCCCAGGGGGGGCAGAAATGGCCTAAAATAAATTTGCATCCCCAACCCCCACCCCCCCACCAGGAGCGACCCTCGCCTACGGGGTCGCTCCCCCTGCGTGACATTGGCGCCAAAAAACAAATCCCCGGTGCCTAGTGGTTTCTGCCCCCTTGGGGCAGATTGACCTAAAATCGACCAATCTGCCCCCAAGGGGGGCAGAAATGGTCTAAACACAGTTTGCCCCCCAGGGGAGCGACCCTTGTCTGATGGGTCGCTCCCCATCTCTAAAAAAACAAACAAACAAAAAAAAAAAACACACACATTTTTTTTGCCCTGGCGCCTACAGGTTTCTGCCCCCCATGGGGGCAGATCGGCCTAATAATAGGCCGATCTGCCCCCAGGGGGGGCAGAAATGGCCTAAAATAAATTTGCCCCCCGAACCCCCACCCCCCCACCAGGAGCGACCCTCGCCTACGGGGTCGCTCCCCCTGTGTGACATTGGCGCCAAAAAACAAATCCCCGGTGCCTAGTGGTTTCTGCCCCCTTGGGGGCAGATTGACCTCAAATCGACCAATCTGCCCCCAAGGGGGACAGAAATGGTCTAAATACAGTTTGCCCCCCAGGGGAGCGACCCTTGCCTGATGGGTCGCTCCCCATCTCTAAAAAAACAAACATACAAACAAAAAAACCACAAAAAAAAAAAATTGCCCTGGCGCCTAGAGGTTTCTGCCCCCCCTGGTGGCAGATCGGCCTAATAATAGGCCGATCTGCCCCCAGAGGGGGCAGAAATGGCCTAAAATAAATTTGCCCCCCGAACCCCCACCCCCCCCGAGAGCGACCCTTGCCTACGGGGTCGCTCCCCCTGCGTGACTGGCGCCAAAAAACAAATCCCCGGTGCCTAGTGGTTTCTGCCCCCTTGGGGCAGATTGACCTAAAATCGACCAATCTGCCCCCAAGGGGGGCAGAAATGGTCTAAATACAATTTGCCCCCCAGCGTAGCGACCCTTGCCTGATGGGTCGCTCCCCATCTCTAAAAAAAAAACCAAACAAACAAAAACACAAAAAAAAAAATTGCCCTGGCGCCTAGAGGTTTCTGCCCCCCCTGGGGGTAGATCGGCCTAATACCAATAGGCCGATCTGCCCCCAGGGGGGGCAGAGATGGCCTAAAATAATTTTGCCCTCCCTACCTCCCCCCCCCCCAGGGAGCGACCCTTGCCTACAAGGTCGCTCCCCTTGCGTGACGGCGCAAAAAAAAGATCCCTGTTGCCTAGTGGTTTCTGCCCCCCTTGGGGGCAGATTGACCTAAAATCGGCCGATCTGCCCCCAAAGCGGGCAGAAATGGCCTAAATACATTTTGCCCCTCCAGGGGAACGACCCTTGTCCAAGGGGTCGCTCCCCATCTGTAAAACAAAAAAACAAAAAAATCCCTGGTGCCTAGTGGTTTCTGCCCCCTTGGGGGCAGATCAGCCGAATCAAAATAGGCTGATCTACCCCCCAGGGGGGCAGAAATGGCCTAAAATAATCCCCCCCCCCCGGGAGCAACCCTTGCCTAAGGGGTCGCTCCTCTTGCGTGAAATTCACGCAAAAAAAAAAAACTCCCTGGCGTCTAATGGTTTCTGCCCCCTTGGGGGCAGATTGGCCTCATCAAAATAGGCCAATCTGCCCCCAAGGGGGGCAGAAACGGCCTAAATATAATTTGCCCCCTAGGGGAGCGACCCTTGCCTAAGGGGTCGCTCCCCACCTAAAAAAAAAAGGAAACATAACAAAAAGAAAAAAAAAAAGAAATGATCCCTGGTGCCTAGAGGTTTCTGCCCCCCCTGGGGGCAGATCGGCCTAATAATAGGCCGATCTGCCCCCAGAGGGGGCAGAAAAGGCCTTCCTAAAAAATGCCCCCCCTGGGAGCGACCCTTGCCCAAGGGGTCGCTCCTGTTGCGTGAAATTTGCGGGGAAAAAAAACTCCCTGGTGTCTAATGGTTTCTGCCCCCCTTGGGGGCAGATTGGCCTCATCAAAATAGGCCAATCTGCCCCCAGGGGGGGGCAGAAATGGCCTAAATATATATTGCCCCCTATGGGAGCGACCCTTGCCTAAGGGGTCGCTCCTCACCTAAAAAAAAAGAAAACATCACAAAAAAAAAGGAAAAAAAAAAAGCTCCCTGGTGCCTCGAGGTTTCTGCCCCCCCTGGGGGCAGATCGGCCTAATAATAGGCCAATCTGCCCCCAGGGGGGGCAGAAAAGGCCTTCCTAAAAAAATGCCCCTCCTGGGAGCGACCCTTGCCCAAGGGGTCGCTCCCATTTGACAGTTTCATTACAAAAAAAAAAAATCCCTGGTGTCTAGTGGGGTTTCAAAAGCCGGATTGCAAGCAATCCGGCTTTTGAAACCCTGTGAGAGACTTCAAAGGGAAGGAAATACATTTCCTTCCCTTTGAAGCCTCTCGGGGCCTCCCCCATGGGATTGAAAGAGAAATGCAAAAGTATTTCTCTTTCAATCGCGCTGGAAGCTCTGCTTCCAGCGTGATGGGGGAGACCCTGTGACTAATCAGCGCGCGCTCGCGCGCTGACTTCACAGGGGGGGTGGGGGGTGGGAGGGGAAGGGCTTCCCCTTCCATCCCTGACTTTGAGGGGGTGGGGGGAAGCACACAGAGGGAGCGAGAGCGCTCCCTCTGGGCTGTGTGCCAAGGACGTAGTGGTTACGTCCTCGGCACAGCAGCACTGTGCCGAAGGACGTAACCACTACGTCCTCGGCACAGAAGGGGTTAAAGGTGACGGTCTATACATACCTTAAATATGAAGGTCTGCCTACCCAATTTAAATGCAGGCGGACCTTCGGTTAGACCACAGCAGATTCTACTTTGTCTCTGCCACAGACAGACGTATCAGACCTGGGAGTAATGGCAGTCGGAGAAAAGGCTGCATATCCACCTTCCAATTTAAGTGACCGAGCATGCAGTAATTTTTTACTGTTACTTGCCGCCAGGTAGGCCGTGGTGGTAAGGAGTTGTAAAACATTTAAAATACTTCCTCCAAACAATGGAGAAGCCTCCTATGGCGAGGGGAGAGTTACATATTTTCTTTTCAAAAAGAAAATCCAGTTACTGGTTTTCTTATTGAAAAGAAAAAATAATACTGTTTGGTAGCGATCTGCATTCTTCCGATCCTACATCGACATACACTAACCCATAAATATCTGTGACCCTCTTTGCTCTGTAGCAAACGGTAAAATGCATTGACAGGAACCGCAGTGACAGTGGTGCCTGCTAGTGCATTTATAAGTGACCGCTTGCTTGGCAGTTATTTATAAATTAGGTGGGTGGCCTCTCCATCATTAGGACAAAGTACTTTACTCTGTCCTCATGGCGGACCCATGGGCCGTCTACATGAAAATAAATTAGCCCCCTTGTTCCAAATCACCACTGGTGGGACATAGCATTATGGAGAACTGAGCTCTAGATCGCTGCCACTAGCTCAGTCTGAGAGCTTGTACTGTGCCAGATATTGAGAAGCAGGACTTTTGAGAGAGGTGAGCAGATGTTCAGGGATTGGTAGCAGAGATCCCATTGCCAGAATTGGACCTGAAATGAACTGAGGACACCATGGACTATTGAGGATGTGGGAAAATCATGCAGTATCGATCCAGCATAGTCAGATCAGTGTTTCAGGAGGGAACCTGGGTCACCTTAAAGTGAATAAAACAGTGGTTCCACAGAACACCTACTCTGTTAAATAAGGATTTAAAGATTTTAGACTGGTCTAAACTATGCAAAATTTGGATTTTACTTTAAAGTTACTGTATTACTCTGTTCTGGAGCCACAGGGTAGGCAGAGTTACTGCGCCACAAACTTGGTGGCTGTTGTTGTTTGCCTTTAGTGTCCTGGTGTTCACCTTTCTATATATCGATTTCAAACTTGACTCTCAGGTCAACAAGGAAGAGCAGTCAAAGGCTTCCCAGTAAGGTAGTGTGGAGGGAAAAGACTCAGGGCCAGGTTTATTGAAAAGTGGTGCAGCATGGTGCTGTGCCAAAGTTGGCAGTGCTGCGCTGCGTCACTTCTGTGGCGTTAGGGCCTATAAACAGTTTCACCCCCAGCCTTATGCACAAATAATTCACCCACTACAGTGCCCTTCACCCTGCTCTACAATGTCCTGGTATGTAGGGCTACCCCCGTTTGTAAACGTTTAGGCGAGATTAGATGCAAATGCAAATTTCACTACACGGTCACCTTTAAAGCAGTGCATCAGTTCATACAGGTCGTTAGCCCTAAAGTGTCTTACTGTTAAAGAAAATTCCTTACGGCTTGGGGTTACCTTCAATTACAGAATCTGAGTCTCTGGAGGCAGTGCACATCGACATCCACTGTCAGTATTTCCTGTGCCATCTCTTTGACCGTGATGGCAGTACTGCTTAACTCTTTTTCTCTTGCGGACAATTTCAGGTGTCAGCTTGCCTTCAGCGGATGTTGCTCCAGGGTTGATTGTCCTTTGCACATGCAGAGTCTGGGCCAGGACAGATTTTTCCCACCTTGATACCAGCAGCTCTTCTGAAGCTGCAGCATTCAATGGCAGCCACAGCACAAGTCCTTCACTGTAGAGGTGCTGAGCGTCGCTGGTTATTAATATATGCTTCTTCATGCACATCTTGCAACATAAATCGATCCCAGCTTCATTCCTAATGGGTAGCGGCTTCTTATGAATGCTCCATACACCCAGAACACAACTGGACTTCACCTGGACAGTGACTCATTCTGCAAGGCTAGGCACTATCCTTCCCTCACTAAGCAGACATGGAAGTTTCTAAGTAATAGAGCAACCCACAGCTTCCATAGCAGTTGCAGGCTTCAGGTGATGACCACCATCTCTGTGTGACTGATTGTCAGACAAAGTCTAGCCATCATTGCACAGCAGCTTGTTGACTACTCTGCAGGGCACTGCCTTTCTTAATCAAGAACAATGTGGAATTAGAACAAATTGGGATGGTTTGGGTCTCACTTTTACACCCATTTTCAAGAAAAGGGAAGTGCATACACTATCTAAAGTTATGAAACAGGTTTGAGGTGCTTCCATTCTAAATGCAATTTTCTGACTGTAGTGCATAGTCTTTGTGCAAGGTGGTGACATTCTCAGCATTTAGTGATGATGCTGGCTTCAAACAGGGGAATCTAAAACATAGGCACAATGCTACTTGAAGTCTCTGCACCTGGCTGTCATCAGCTTTCCCAGAGTGGCAGACACAGACATACAAATGGGCAAGCCCTGCCAAATAACAGAAAATGTTGAGTCACTCCCTCTCTACTACCATCTACTAAATGGTGGTATTTAGGAGAATCCAATCAGCAACCCCCTGCTGGAAGACCCTCATAGGATTTCTAATGGTATCCCTGTCACAATCCTCCCTGACTGCAACATCTGTGTTCTCCACCCTCTGGCTTCAAGACTGCTAGCCATACTCTTCTACTGTCTGAAGGAAGCTTTATCCATCCTCCATTTTGTGCCATGCTAAACTACGACCCACTCAAAATGGCTAAATCTTGTCGTAGCAACCCTATGCACATTGGACAGAGTTTTACTATCATGTAATCATGTATGTACACTCAATAAATGCAATGGACATGTACACAGGATGTCAGCTTATGTCAGCAAAGGAGTCTTGACGCTACAGAGAAGCTAAACATTTGATTGAGTTTGGCCAATGGCTATGCACCCTTCTGACACAGAAAGAAGGTCAGGCTAGAATGATTAATTGGAAAAAACATGTTGCCACCACCATTTCATGTCAATTAGCCAGGACATGGGCAGTAGACCCATATCATTAAAAGGGGCATGCTTGGTGAACTCCTCCAGGTCACAGAACCATTTCCGGACCTTGTCATTACCAGGACAAGCCTACGCCTTATCACACACACTGTATTAGTGTGACAACTATGCCCGTAAAAATCAGGATATTAGATTCACACGGTTGGGTCATTCAGAGCAGGTGTACATTGCTGCATTCCATGAGAAGGCATTACTGTACAAACAGGTACAATATTCCATTCAATACAAGGAGTCAACTTAATCCTATGTATGGGTACAGATGAATGCAAACTTTTTCAGTAATACAGTAATGTTGCAAAAGACCCACAGAAAAAATATACATAACTGCAAACATATGTAAAGCGTGCCACATGCAGTCCTCAATGACAACACCTACGTCAACACAACACTTACTTTGAACAACCACTGTGTGTTGAACTAACTTTCCAGCAGAGCACATTCATTTTATAGAAGTGTTGATCTGTTGATAGCTGTTTGAGGGCTGACATATAATGGTGCCTTGGGCAGACAGGACCACATAATTAATGTACTAGGTAGAACATAGAAAACTTCTGCCTGCGGCTACTGGGCATTAACTGTATTCATAGGACAACCATTAAAGAAGAAGCCTGCTAGTGCCCATTGTTGATGGCAGATGGTGAGCCAGGAAAACAACTCCCTAGTGGAACAAAATGAAAGCAAAGATGAACTTTATGAAAGGTGCATGAAGAGGTTTGTTGTGCACCCTCTTAACTTTGATTACAGATACATCAGCCTAGGTGTCTGATATAATGCTTAAACTTTAGCTTGATCTTGGCCAATGATAAAATGTTGTATTGCCTCACGCATATAGTATGTCACTTCTGATGGGTTTGTTATGTGCTCCGATCTGCATTAGGATCCTTGATGCCATTTAGGAGTGCATGATTATAAAGGGTGTTGTTTGTAGTTAGACCGAAATCCTACATGTGTGTTGGGGTGAAGCATTTGAGGTTTGGAGTAATGCTCTAAATATGGTGTTTTAGCAACTACTACTACTAGCGATGGCAGCAACGAAGGACCTCCATCTCTGTTTGGGCAAGTTTCATTATGGTGCCTCAGCTGTAGTTCAGGGCTTTTATTTCTCTTTCCACCATTTGCTTCTATATGTTCTTTCGCCTAATCTCAGATAATACTTGAGCCAGCTTTTCTGTGTCATACATAGTCCCTACGTTGCAGAATCCTATCCAGGGTTAGGAAAAAGTGGTTGGAGGGAAAGTAAACTTGTAAAATCAACAGATTTTCACTTGAGCAAATCTACACATGGATATTTGCTCGTGCTAAAATATAGTTCACAAATATTTTCTAGGAGTACGATTTCCTGTCCTACTTCTGTATATTATCGTGAATTAATGAAAGCATAAATCTGCACTAATGCATACTATGTGCATTTTTATGATTTTCTTCAAGAACCGGGTGTCTAATTGGTTATCCATGACCTTTTGTTTGTATTAAAATTCTATCTCTCTCTCTCTGTTTATCAGTTGGCTTCACTATGAGTGACAGCATTCTACTCCTTCACATAGAGCATATTGGCACATAAAGTAGTTTTGTTCAGTGCCCTGGCCTACAGTGGCAAGGTGTGCTTTCTGAGACCAAAGGTACTTTTGCTTTTTGCCAATGTTTGTTATGATGGTGAGGGCCCAGTAGCTCCCACACCAATAGAGTTTTATAAATTATGTGTTGAAACTAGACACACATTGACAAAACCAAAATGCTGACTGTCAATGTCAGGTCTATTGGCTTTGCCAATGCTTGTTTATCTTAATGTTTCCCATACTCTTGTTTGAACTGGTCAATGTCAGTTTGGTACTATGGATTTTTGTCTTTCTCCATTGCCTTTTCAAAGGTCATCACTTTGAGAGATTTTAGCTTTTTTTTTAAACCATCTTTATTGAATTTTGACAGTGTTTATTACAGTAAGCATGATGAGTGTCATCAGTAAACAATAAATTGCCAATGGTATGCTGAGTTAAAATCACATCACTTTTTCCCAGATTTCACAATGGCATGGCAGTGCACAACTATTACTACACAAATCCAATTACGAGCCTTTTAACCTGTGTTGGATACAATTGATAATTAAGAGGTGTAGTCCTGGTTGAAGGCCACTTTGCGGTGCAGGGTGATAAAACCACTTTGTGACGCTTGTGTGGGCTCTGTAAAAACAGTGCATCATCATTTCTGCTGTAATGTATCTATGAGTTATGGGAGGTTGAGATATACTTTTGTAGGGGTCGTGCAATTGGAAAGGTGAATGCTGTGGCAAGTCATTCAGACCTCCTGTTGCCCCTGGGGGGGTCCTTGGAAGGTAGAGAGCAGCTCATCTCATGAGGCTGCAATGGGACACTCTTACAATCCCCGTATTTATTTGCAGCAGAGTACAGCAGCCTCTTCTATACCCCATTGAACAGTCACGCCCTGCAAGTATGCCATGATGGGCAATGTTGGGGCCTTCCAATGCATTTCACCCGCCTGCATGACAAGCAGCAGCACCGTCTCAATGAACCGATTGGAGGCCTCTCCTGCTTTTCAGCACATATTGAGGCCCACTAAACAGCTGGCCATGCAATCTAGATCCTCATGGCCTGACGCACATGAAAATGTGGTGCGACCTCCACCCACAGCACACGGACTGTGGAACAGCTCCTAAACATATGTACCATGTCTGCCTCAAGAGTGTGGCAGTCAGGACGTTACAAAGATGTGGTAGGGTATATCTTGTGTAGCCTGGACGGTGTTAAGTAGGCTCTCTGTAAAATGTTATACTGTATGTATTGAAAACAGGTGTTGTGTGAAACCTTTCTCAGGTATATCAGCACCCTGTCCCAGTCCGATTGCGTCAATGCACGGCTGATGCCTCGCTCCCAAGCCTGCCGGAAGATGAGCCAAGGAATCAGTCACTCATTACCAATTTGTAATGCTGTGAGTATTTAACAACTGACTCCATCTTGACCATTGACTCTATTTTGTGTCCTGCTTCAGTTGCCGTCACAGCAGCACAGGGTTTTTCCACACAAAACATGTTTTCCACACAGAACTTGATTTTGCGTTTCTCACCAGAAAGGGCTCATACCGTGCTGGAACATAATATTGGGATGTGGACGAGATACAAGTGCACAAGGCTAAGAATGTTTTCATCAGAAAAAGGTACAGCTCTGTCTCAGGAATGCGAAACTGGGGCCTGGCCACTTCTTTTTCGAGTTTTCGATAAAGATTAACTACGGCCATCGTTTTATTTTATAACAAAGGGAAGGGTGTTCTAGAATGCTCTTCTAGCTTGTTTAAGGTATAAAAGACAGGGAGTCTTTGCGCTAAGACAGTAACTCACCTGTGGAGCGGACGCGCTGCCTGGGATACTTTGACCCCATGTGGTCTCTTGCCTTGGCCGTTTGAGGGTTCTCTAGTTGGTTGTGCTGGAGAGGATGATGGATTTAACCCCCATGGTGATACATTTTTGTTGATGTATGGCACATTCCTGTCTGTGATTGTTTATCTGCTATGATATATTCGTGTGCTTCTATTTGTTATCTGTGAAGTGCCATAATAAATGTATTACTCAGACTAAGAGTGCTGCATTCTTTGGCATTGTTTTCTCTTAGTTCAGGCAAAAGCAGTACACCATTGTATGGACTACCTGTGTCAAGGGGTGCATTGCAGGCTTAGTGTCAGAAATTCCCAGGAGAGTTTAGCTTCAATGTAATGCTGGCAGCTTTTTATCATTGATTGTTAGTTATGGAGGTCTTGATTATGAGGATGTTGTCAAAGACAGATGTTAACCACTGGTGTAACTTCTGAGTTACAATCGTTGGAATATTTAAAGATTAGGAATGTTGAGCAAAGAGAGTGTGAAAGTCTAGATTTTCCAATGATCTGAATGTTGTTTTAGGGACTTTCGCTGTAGTCTTCAGTGGCGGAGAAGAGATGTGGAGGTTGAAGTGAATTAAAAATTGATCAGTCAGGGGTGTGGCCAAGGTGGTTGAGTAGGGGGATACCCTATGCTGCTGCTGCTCCTAACTGACCAGGCCCAACCTCAGTCTTACCCAGCATCTGACTCAATCCATCAGAGTCAGTCAGGCTCACCAACGCCGCATGAGCTAATAGAGCGGCCATATGGAGTGGCAATGTTGCCTTATTCACCCCTCCAGCTAGTGGTGGCAGCTCTAAGGCAAATACCAGGTGGACTTTGACTGAAGCGCATGAATTGTATGCAGCCTACCTAGACTGGTGGGCTTAGTTTCAGTACAGACCATTGCTCCAATGTCCACGTGCGGCAGAGGAGGTAGGCAGACCGGTCCTTGGTAGAGGGTGTGGACCCTTTTGGCTGTCCTGTCGGAGACATGCGGAACCTACGAGACGCACTCTGGACTAGGGGTAGGTGGAGCACTGGGATGGGCCTGTTCCTACTGTGCTTCTAGAGGGATGAGGGCGAAGAGGGAATGCAGGCACCAGCTTGATCTGGACTTAGGGGCGATTTAGTACATTACATTAAAGCATCTTTAACACTGCTCAGCTAGATCCTGATAGCTACTGCAGACTCTGTGGGATGGCACAGTCACTCATGGCGGGCCTCCCTGCCTGCTACACAAACCTATCTGATGGTGTCCTGGCCTCTTGACTGTCAGCATTGCAACCAATGGTCACGGGCGTACCTTGGTCAATATAATTGGGGGTGTGTGAGCTTCAGATTTCCCAACATTCATGCTTGTACATCTTGTTAAACACATGATATGAGAAGTAGGAAATGAGGGGGGCTTAAGGGGCAGTAGAAAGAGAGAGGAGTGTGGATTGTTAGGGGTATTTAAAACAAAATATTTTGTTCTCATTAAAATTTTTAAGGCCCTCAAAACATAGACAAGAAAGAGTGTGTGCGTTTTTGTCAGTGTGGGCAAGTAAAAATTCCAGGTACAATTTTACAGACACTTCACATTACCCGACTGAAAGCAATTGTACCCAACTATTTACTACAGAACACATTCTTAGGGCGGTGTCACACCCCAAACACTCTTCCTGGAGCTATGCTCCTACCAATGGTGCTGCTGTAGCCCCCTATTTATTGACTGAATGAGATGCCTCAGCACCTGGTTGTTTCTGAGACTATAACCGGCCCATATTACACTTACCCTGTGGAAATACCAACAGCTAAGGTAAACATGTAATTGATTGTGACTTCAGGAAGGAGGCATAATGGAATAAAGAACTGTTGATGGTCCAGGCTCCCCATCTCTGAGGTGCCCACAGGACGACTTTTTGGGGACCTGAGCCTGATCCTTTTACTAAATATCTTCTAGGCAGCCATGGGTTTGGGATGAGGTGTGGTATTTGAGGGTCATATTACCACTAATAACTAATGGACTTGAAGAGCATTATCCTAGCTTTAAGAGGTATGTGCACCTAAGGCTCACCTCTGAAATTGTGCTATGAGCCAACGACCACTGTTGCTCAAATGAGATTTCACCTTTAAAAAACAAAAGACAAGAGGGGCCTGACAAAACAGGAAACAGTTTGTTTAATTAAACATTACGGCCCGGAGAGCAGTTACAGCACTGGGGTCTGAGGACTTTCTCTCATAGCACATTAAAAATGACTCATGTTGTATACATTCTTCTGACAGCAATAAACACAGCAAACATTCTTTCCCTAGTGAAATATACAAACAGTTTGACAAGGAGTCATAGATACAATTTTCAGATAGGGAATGCAGGCGGGCCTGGACTTGGTGTGGAAACTATTTGGGCCAGCGAGTATGTGGCCAGATGTCCAGCCTGAGGAGCCTATAATAGCCGCGTATCTTGTGTGTGCTGTGTCCTGATTGGCTAAGTGTACCTAACTACATGGGGGGTCTAACTTTATGGTGTTGTGGAAATGCATGCGTCCCTCCAGCTATTTGTGCTTTATTGATGCCAATCTCCGGCGACCATTGTAGTGGTGCTGCCTATCTGTGGGATCTAATCTAAGCTTGTGTGTTTGGCTGTTGACTAAGTGCTACTCCACCTGTGACCTGTTAGTAATTAACGTTCAGGCCTGGGACGCAGAGCATGCCTGACCACATACCTACGTGCTGGGGTTAATGGAGAGTTCATGACAGGGGATTCCAGCAGGGGTGTTGTAGCTTTGTTCATGTATGAAAATGTTTTATTTGTGTATAAAGGTGTCTTGTTGTCGTGTGCATTGATTGATCCAATATTAACACCACCATCTTCTGATTCCTCACTCTTCCTTCTACGCAGCAGCTGATAGAAGATTGCCCCCTGAGGACAGTGTCAAGACTTCCCTTTTTTCTTCCAATTCCCAGTACTCCAGTGGACGCACCAGGGGAGTTCTCATCTCTCCCCCAAGGAGAAGTCTGTTTGTGATAGCCTCATCGCCTATCTCAAAAAGTCCAGGCACCGCTTGATGAATACCTCTGATTTCAAGACCACTCAGTTACACCTAAGTTTGGTCACAATATCTTTGACTAGACCTGACCTCCTGGAAAGTCACTGTACATGTACTATTGAATTTAGAGATGAGCTTTGTCAAGTCTCTGTCAATAGCCTGTAGGACTCGTGCTCAGATTTAGGGGCTAAAATGCAGGATCTATGATCCGACTTCGACTCAATGGGCCAAAGAATGTTTGATGCTGGGAACAAGCTCAATGAGCTGGAGGTGGGTCACTTAACCACCACAGCTAAAAGCAGTACACTGGAGGCCCAGTTGAAGGGAGAGAAAATTTACGAGTGTGAGTCCTTAACAAGGAGATCTCAAACTCTAAATTCAACAGTTTTATCACAGGAATGTTCTCCTCTATTCTAAGTGATGGTCACCTGAAACTTCGTATTGAAAGTGCTCAAACAACATTGGCAAGGGAGCCTCTCACAAGACTATGCAGTGAAGAACTGTGTTTCTGGCCCAGGCCAAAATTCAGAGGGTGTGATAGAGGTGAGAGATAGCTTATTTTTAGATCCTCCTGGATGCTACAGCACCTATATTGTCACAATTGGAGTCAAATGTCCCATTGATGGAGGTGTGGGAAGGAAAGAGGAGTCATTTTTCATGTTCTTTGGTTGTGTCCTGTGGTTGTGTCCTGTGGAGGTCCATACTGGACTACAGTGTATGACGTAATGAAGGCCCAGATTTAAGAGGGTCTAGCGACATTCCAGCGCCACATTAGCATAATGTTTTTTAGGCTAATGTGGCGTTGGAAGGCCAAAAACGCACGCCTTATTAACAAAGTGGTGCATTGCTTTCATTGTGCCACTTTCTAAACCATTGTGCCACATCATTCCTGCGCCAGGCATAGTGTATGCAAGGGGGGGGGGGGCGTTCTGGCGATAGGGGCGGGGAGCCCAAAAATGGCGCAAACAAATCAAAGAGATTTCTTTGTGTCATTTTTTGGCATTTTTAATGCCTGCTAAGAGCAGGCGTTAAAGGGAGGATATCATTGTTTTCAATGGACCTCTGGGTGCTTTGCAGGATTAGCATAAACATTTTTGACGCTAATCCTGCAAAGCACCGGACAAGTGTAATTATGATGCCAGTACCCCTGACTACCATCATAATGTGCCGTATTTTCAATATGGTGCACACATGGTGGCATTAGGGGGGTGCTAAGGGGTGCAAGAAAAGTGGCACTGCACTTGGTGCAGCACCACTTTTCATAAATCGTCCCCTGAATATCTTCTTGTGGGCACTACAGGCATTCTGTACTACACACTCAACACCTCAGTACTACACAGTATGATCACACATTTTACTAGAGCGCGGCATCTCAGCCTCCACTGTATAACTTGGAACATACAAGGCCTTAATAATCCTAGGAAAGGGAAACAGGTCCTCTGTTACTTAATCAGGCATTGGGTCAAGCTAGCATTGCTAGGAGAGACCCACCTCATCTCACATGCTGAATGCATGTACAATGTTGCCTGGGGGCCTAACCGCTTCTTCTCACACTTCAGTTCATTTTTCCGAAGGGTTTCCATACTCATACACAGGAGCATACTGTTTAGGTACAAATACATTATTGTTGATATGGACGGCAGGTACGTACTGGTGAGTGTGCATGTAGCAGATAAGACTGTACTACTAGTCAATATTTACACACCTATTATATATTCCTCAGAATTCTATTGAAAGCTATCTGTTAACATCAGCCGCTTCCAAGCAGGTTTTTTTCTTATGGGTGGTGATTTCACTATTAGTTGCTATCCTGCACTGGGCACCACCAGCTCCACAATAGTCACTAAACCCTGCTCCCTAGAAGAACTCAAGCTACTTAATACCTTTCAGTTAGTAGATACTTAGAGCACTCGTAACTCACATAATAAAGACTACACATTTTACTCTGCACCACATAATGTATGGACCCAAATTGACCACTGGTACTTGTCATGTGGAGCCTTTCTGTGGCTCGCAGTCATTACTCACATGCCCCCCACACTATTGGATCACGCCCCTGTTACAGTGACAGAGCTCTTACCATGTCAGGATAAGTTTAGTAAGCATTGGCGATTCCCAGAAAACGGACTACATGATGAGATCTTCGGTACAGAAATCAGCAATGCCATTCTAGAATACTTTAAAACTAAACTCGTTCTGTAGCAAAGTTCTCTACTATCTGGGAGGTTTTTAAGGCATATTTAAGGGGGGGTATGCATTACCAAACATACATGGGTTCTGGGGAGTATCAGGGACGATGTGGACAGAGTTGAACGGAAATTATGTAACATGGAACTGACTGGTATAACTAATGCATCGCTCTCTCAACTGCCCGACCAGTTCAAGCTACTGCAGGAAATCGAGATCTGGCAAGAGGGAGGTGGCCTATGTGTGTGACTATGCTAGAGCATGCCAATATGGGGTTGGGGGTGAAAGGCCAGGACAAATCCTGGCACAATTCCTCCTACCTAATTACCATACCACATTTGTTTTGTGCCTCTTGGCAGACGATGGCACTGCTGCGCTTGACAATACCTCTATGGTGCAAATCTTCTCCAATTACTATCAACATTTATACACTACCCGCTTTAGTGATAGCCACTCAATGTTAGCTAGCTACCTGGCTCACATAGCTATTGTGTGGCTCACCCCCAGGCTTTTTTTTGTTTTTGTTTTTTTGAAGGTCGAACATGAAGTGAAACTATCGGCTGCCATATCTAAAGCGATTATTCTGAAGAGATTTGGTGAAATCATGGTGGAAGGAGCATATTTTTAGTTGACTCGGATGTGAAGCGAGGTGAAGTGATGTTGAAGAAGATTGTGGCTTCAAGAGTGAGATTGTACTAAGTTGGTCCCCTATCGTTTTAGTCCTGATGAAGACCCGTGTGTGAGCCCGGAATTAGCCCGAGAGCCAGAGGGGGTCGAAACGTCGACGATGGTGGTTGAGCCTGGATGTTTTTTCTCTTTTTTATAATGAAGGAAGGACTCGAATGGGGATTTAATACTCTTGTATTTATCTTAATGATTCAATGTGGAAGAGGTTGACCCAACAGGCTTGTCTTTTTAATCTTTGTTTCCATTGGATAGTTGTGAGACTTATGGTTCTCTTTCTTTTCTAATCATGTGCACTTGTTCTTTCGGCACTTTCTTTTGTCCTTCTCATTTTGTTTTTTGATAGAGGTTTATTCTTATGTGTATATGTAATATATTTTTTGTATATAAAAAAAGGATGTTTTTCAAATAAGTATTTTATTATCCTGCATGTAAATTATAGGATATATGTCTGTTATTAGACTTGGTTCCAGAGTGGGCATTGTAGTCTCTTAATAATTTCTACCCAGCCCCTCTTGGGTTTGGCAGGGTTACCCTCTGTGGTTCGTAATACACCCCCAGGCAGCAGCAGTTTCTTGAGTCCCGATCACATGCAAAGAAATAACGCAGGCCATAGATGCCCTGAGTGGCCCTAAAGCCCCTGAGCTTGATGGATTTATTGGGAACTTTTATAAGGCATTTAAGCATATCCTGGCCCGCAACTACTGGAGGTATACTTTGAATCTATTCGAGCTGGTGCGTTGCCCCATCTCTTCGCAAGCCGTCATTACTCTATTATTGAAAACAGGCACCACGCCCACCTCTGTACCTCCTACAGCCCATTGTTGTTCTTGAACCATGACAACAAGATACTGGCAAAAGTCACAGCAGTACGCCTTACTGTTCTAATGGAACACATTGGCCCTCATTATCACTTTGGCGGTAAATCCCACTTACCCTCACGCTGACGGCCGCCATCTTACTGCCATGGCGGCGGAAATCGGTTCACCATATTATGACACACACACACCAATCCAACAGAATACAGCCACACACAAAAATCCACCAGCCCAAAGGTCAGTGATAAACTGGTGGTATCCAAACCCACATTGTTACGCCAACAGAACAACGCCCACTACATTATGACCCACAAATCACCATGGTGGACATTCGATGGCAGTGAACCATTGGCGGTACACACCAGTGCGCTCACAATGGACACCCACAAACAAAACAACACCACTTTGGACAATTCAAACAACAAAACACACCTGACACCCATACACACCACACCCATGCCACTATAAAACATACACCCACAGTACCCACAACCCTTTACGACTACAAACCATTGCCACCAGAGAGACACCAAGACCACTGATACAACCAGAGCCACACACTGCTCACACCTAAACACCACTCACCCACTCCACATTACACACCCCAACAAATTACCCAACACAACTCACACAACATCCATGGCACCACAAAGACACCCCCGTTTCACAGAGGAGGAATGGTGGAGGAAATCGTCAGGGTACAGCCACAGCTATTTGGAGCACAGGTGCAGCAGATATCAATACCCAGGAATATGGAGCTATGGGGGAGAATCGTGGACAGGGTCAACACCGTAGGACAGCACCCAAGAACTAGGGATGACATAAGGAAGAGGTGGAATGACCTACAGGGGAAGGTACGTTCCATAGCAGCAAGACACCAGCTCGCTATCCAGAGGACTGGCGGTGGACCCCCACCTCCTCCCCCACAACTCACAGCATAGGAGGAGCAAGTCTTGGCAGTACTGCATCCTGAGGGCCTGGCCGATGGAGGACTGGACTCTGGTAAGTCAACTCTACTATCATCACCCCCCTACCTGTACGCCATCACATACCCTCACACCCATCACTCCACTACATCCCACACACCGCACCATCATATCTCACTCATCCCAATGCCAAGCCCTGCATGCTGTACCAATGCATAGACACCCCTCACAGCCCTGCATTGACACTCATCACTAAAGCATGCACACCATAGAGAACTAACAATCCCACCATATACCAACATACACAAGTGAAAGCTGCCAGGGCAAATCCAACCATAGAGGGGAATCCACAGAAGTACAATATGTCAGACACATCAACCATAACACATCATTTACGTCCTCACAGGTACCCCAGCCAGTGTCAGCAGAGAGGAGGTGCCAACACTATCCAGTCCCCCAACTGCAGAGGCCCACAGTGATGACAATAACTCTGGTCTTCCGGATCTGGATGACGTACCTGGCCCAACTGGGACCACTGGACAGCTGGTTACCCAGGCCCAGTCACACACCACCACAGAGCCTCCCCAATCAAGAAACACCACCACAGCACCCACCCAGCGTACCTACACCTCTGTCCCCAGGACGCGTCAATCAGTAGTGTGTCCACCTCTACAGGGACCCCAGGCCACACCTTGCCCCCAAGACAATCAGGGACATACACACACACACACACACACACACACACACACTTAACTTCAGCTCACAGGTCCCAGGAGGTTTGGGACTACTGCCTTCCCTCACTGGCTGACCTTAGGTCAGCCAATGAGGGAAGGCAGAAGTCCCAACTTCGTCACAGAGTGGGATGGGGTCAGTGAGACTTCTGACCCCACCCCACTGTGTGACGAGGTGTCACTAATTGACACTCGCCATGGGCGCTTCAGTGCTTAAACCTGAAGCGCCCAGGTTGAAGTCAATGGGTGACGCTTCCCCTCGTCACCGAGAGGGAGGGCCTCAAGGGTCCTTTGCTGAGCCGAGGAGGTCATGCCCATAGGAGCTGTGATCTCTTCAGCCCAGCAAAGTTCAGCTCAGGCAGCCAGGAGTCTGCGCAAATCGCGCATGTCTCGCTCCTGGCTGCCTGAGCTGAACATGAAGAGTGTCTGTCAGGCTGACTTTTGCTCAGCCTGACAGGCACTCTTCACAAGGGGCAAATGGGGGGGGGGTGTGGCCACTCCGGCCTAAAGGACGGGCTGTGGCTGCTTAGTATGTTCTGTGAATGCCGCTCTGGATGTTGCGACCCTCCAGTCCCTTTCAGACAGACCTTTTTGTGCGTGCTTTTGTTTAAAGTTATTTCACCTTGACAACAAGCGTGTGGTGCTCATAGCGATGCTACTGGCAGCAGGCTACCCCCATGTCACCACGTTCAAGTCCTGGGCTCTCCTTTAACTAAACAAGGGCCAGTTCCAGGGAGGCAGAACTACAACTCCCAAAATGCATTTGGTCGGTACGTGAAATGCCGCAATTGCAAAAGTGATTGGGGACTCAAGCAACCGATAGGCTTTGTGACTGGCCTTGAAATGCCTTTTGGGGTCACAAAAGTGTCCCCTACAAGCTCAACACTTCCGATGGGTGACTGACTGTCTTTTCAGGGGCCTCAATAGTCAGGGAAATCTGTTTCCATCCAGGGTTATTTGTCAGAAGGTGCTGCCCGTCATTTACTTGGCACTTTGCGGGTTAAGACTGAAGTATTTTTTGCGGTTTGCAGTCTACTGGGTAGAAATCGCAATGTGCAAATCCACAGAGCCCATTTGTACATAGGAAAAGGCTGTTTTGCATCTCTTAACGAGCTGAAATTGCGATTCAGTCTGTAAAAAATTGCAAAAAGCTTTTGTACATATGGGCCAAGGAGTAGGACTGTGACAGGAGGAGGGATAATAATAGGAAGTAGCAGTAAAAGTAGGCAGAAGCAGAAGAGTAGATGTAAGCAAGAGTAAGTATAGGAGTCTGGGAGTTAATGAGTAAGTCAGAGTAAGTAGAGGTAAAAACAGGTATTACAGTAGGTGTGAGTAAGAGTAGGAGAATTTAGGAGTCTGTTAAAGTGTAAGAGCAAGTAGGAGGACTAGGAGAACTGCTGTCAGTGCCTAATTTGAGCTATTAGTTTCCGGTGAGGGCACGGCACTTATTTTTGGGGGCAGCACTTATTTTTCTGCATCAGCAATTACGGAAAGCAAAAGACACATATGGGAACAGCAGAGGAAGAGAAAGAAGGAAAAGTTCACAAAGGGAGAAAGCAGAAAGCTGCAAGACTGAGCCGAAAGGGCAGGTAGTGGCTGTAAATGGATTAAAGAGTCCTGAGATGGCAATAGGATTATGCTGCCTCAGTTGTCTGTGCTCCCACATTTAATTAAAACAGACAGATGTTTCAGAGGAGACCTTTGGGCACCAGCATGTTTCAATTCACAATTTAAGTGCTGTCTGCGATGGTGGTGGGGTAGGTGTAGGGATACATGTAGGAATAGGTTATAGGAAGGGGTGTGCACAAGACTAGAAGTGGGAATAGTGATATGGATGGGAGTAGGGGATAGAGCGATTGACGGGTTAGCTGTAGACATAGCTTTAGGGTAGGAGTTAACTAAATGGTGTGCCTCCATTGAAGTGAATAGATTCTTCACCTTTCATTGACTGCAATGGAAGTATCCTTTAGGCAGGCCAACAGAGCTAATAGCCAATAGCATGATGGCAATGAGAAAATACTCTTGTAGGCTGGTCTAAAATGTGAATTACTTTTGTCAAGTATTGCAGAAGGGAAGAGAGCAAAGCAAAATCAAACAAGCATTTGCAATGCAGTGGGTCTTGCATTTGCTTGAGTTAGAACTACTAGCCTTGTAAATTCTTAACTGGACTTTTCTTGCCACATAAATTGAAAATGAAAAGTGAAACAGTTGACATAAGCGAGCCGAGTCACAGCGCCTTGGCCGCCATGAGCATGAAGGAAAGACACAAAAAGAAAAAGAAGTTTGCTCGCAGTCAAACGTATCGGCAATCGTGCAACTATCCATGTAACAGAGGCAGTCTGCAATGCTGTAACAAAACCGCCCCAAGGAGGGACAAACATAATGCACTTCCCAATGATGATAAATGATTTTTGAAAGGGAAGCCCACAAACAAGTGAAAGTGATGAGCGTGTGGTGGCATGGTTAAAAGCTCACAATACTAGCAACAGGTAACAGGGTTGCACGATCGACCTAAAAAATGGCTAAAGGTGCCAAACTAAGGCCCAGATTTACTAGAAAATGATGGAGCACAGCGCTGCCCCAAATTTAGCAGCGCTGCGCTCCATAATTTTCAAATCGTAGGGTGCACCATATTTAATAGAATATGGCACACCACTGTGTCTACCCCTGCGCCGGCACTAAATTTGCTGCAGAACGCCAATGCAACCACCCTTGCGCCATGGTGCAAGTATGGCTGCATTGACGGGTAGATTATTTTTGTGCAGGAAGGGACACCTTCCAGTACAAAATCAATCTTAAATGGCGAGCATTTCTCCTCGTTGCGCCACTCTAACGCCACCCCTGGTCTGACGTTAGATTTTGGTGCTGCCTCAGGTTTTGTGAAGGGGCTGTATTTACAAGGTGGTGTTAAGCCACAAAAAGTTGCTTAACTCCACCTTGTAAATACGGCGCAGGGCATTGCGCCACCGGAGCATCACAAAACGTGATGCACTGGTGGCGATAAGGCCTTGTAAATCTGGCTCTAAGTCTTTGTTTATTCAGTGCTTGAGCTGCAACATTATGCTACAAGTGTCTCTGTCAGACATAAAAAAAAACTTCTAACCTAAAAACCAACGTTCTACTTCTCGGTAGCTTTGCATGACAGACTTAGGCCCGTCTTCACAGCGAACCCTTGAAGGAGTTCATCTTTCTCATCCATAGAAGACCAGTGGCAATTAGCAAAATCTAAACAATTTACCAAAAAATGAAAACGAGATAATCAAAGATTCAGAAGGCTGTCAAAGACATGGGAAAGGAATCAGCTGGCAGACTGTACAGAGCGTGCAGCGTGTGTGCTTTTCGGTACATATGCAAGCATAGCCAGGTTTTGTTGCCCGGCTAATATCTTATCAGTTGAATATGAGCTCTTATCTTCTACAAGAAGATTGTTTCTGAGGTGTTTCCTTCCTATATTGCAATGGCGATAGAGCACTTTGCAGACATGTATAGTAGTAATAATGTTGATTTGATAGTTACACAACGTTATTAACAACAAGAACTCTTTGTAGATGAATATTGTGCACAATAACTGATTATTCATTAACATTTGATAGTCGCTGTCGGATCTTGGATACAGGGTGGAAGGCTAGCACTGTCGTAATATTTCATCCCGCGCATTGTGTCTTGTGTTTAAAGGTCATATTTACACAAGAACACAGAGAACAGACGCATGTTAATAAAGATATATCTTCTCCAAGCGCAAAATACCGTATCCTTTTAGTCTTCACAGCAAGCATAATAAATGGTCTGCAGGTAAATTGTACCATTAAAACGCCATTTTATTTTCCTTCTTTATTATAATAATGCTAATTGGTACCAAAGCAGCACAGTTATATTTTCAGGCCAACTCTTTAATCAAAGATGAAGATGTTAAATGGCCTACACAGTAAATGAAGTCAGAAGGATACGTTTTACAACCCAATCTGGCATCATCAAACAAAGGGACATTAAAGGACCATTATTGTAGGTGACCGAAGATGATGAAGGTTGGGTTACAGAGCTAGATTCTTTTCTTTTCACATGATGGCCCCTTCTGAATGTAGAAGAACATACTCCTCAACAACTAATTACATCCCTTGTGCAGAGATTCGTATTATCAGAAAGAAAATGTTTCATGATTCTCTCCTGCAGCAGATATTGTATTAAAGAGGCACAACTCTCTTAGCTGGATGCCACCAAGTGCACATTCCATACAAATGTTGTATGTTGGAGTGTGTAATCATAAGGAAACTTATCTGATGACCAAACTTTAGTGACAAAAATGTGAAATAAAGTCATTGTGACAAAACAATTAATCAGTGGTAACAAAAAGGCTTACATAAAGTGGCTGGCTCAGAAAACAGGAAATGTAAGCACAGCAAATAACACGTCAGTCGCGGTGATTGCTGAACCTGGTATTTGGCAGTTTGAACTCACCCTGCTAGTTGACACTACGCCAAGGACTGCAGAGGATAAACGTTCCTTATATATTGAAAGGCCAGAAGTAAAATAAAAAATTATGCCATTTTAGAATGCATTTGTAGCCTCCTTCTGCGTTTGATGGGCTCCACGGAAATATTTCTACTTTGGTGAGACACAGACATACAGGGAAGCTCCGATGGTTAGAATACCAGCAATTATTCTAATGTAAGTCCTATTTGAATTTCATGGGTGAAAAATAGAAATGGGCACTTAGTTTGTCAACCATTTATATTTTATTGCAGATATAAGATTCATAAAAACAACACAAATATGAAAAAGAATATATTTAATTATCACTGCCTGGTAGCCGAGTGGAAAAGACCCACGCTGTCCTGGCCAATTGACTATCAATTCATGTAGGCAGAGCAATCAAAGCACCGCAAAAGATCAAGGAAGAGAGAGTCTCGTCCACTAATGAAAAAAAAACAAATTATATAAAAAATACATTCAGCAGAATGTGTTCTGTTATGAAAGAAACATCAGGCAAGAATTAATTTGTCTTAATCAAGTAAGTTTATCCTACCGAAGCCACGCCCAGCTCAGCCTCAACTTTATCTTTCTGCTGCAACAAGTTACATCTTGATCTCCAATAATTGTTGCTAAGTGACTTAGTTCTAGATTGCTATACCTGTCCTTTTCATGACACAATGGATTTAAAAATTAATTAGTGCAACTCTAAGCGCTTGAGTGATAACCAAGGAGCTGGCAGCAGGGTCCTGTCGCGCTGCACTACGTTAAGTGCCCTCTGTCTTGAACAATGCAAGAACATGTCATCAGTTGTAAATAAATGTGTAATTTTGTTCTTTATGGTGCTCCAAGTCTATTTATTTTCAACTTTTTAGTTGAAAATAGGAGTCAGCTTCTGATAACTTTCTCCATTTGCATTGGCATGAAGTAGAAGTTCCCCACCATCTTGTTGGTGACTTGTGTTCCATATTTTAACTGCATGAATAAAGTAAACAAGTTATTATTTACATAATGTTTTAAAGTCGGCACCTTTAGTGCGTAGTCATAGTCGTTTTTGAAGTACAATATGCAAATCATCTTGGAGAAGACAGTTTACAATCAAATCCATTCTTTCCTATTGCACAGGTTCACGTAAAGTGTCTGATATCTTTATCTTCTACTAATAGATAATTTACAAAGAGATATATACCTTTCTCTTTTATGCAATGTGTAATGTGTAATTATAACTATAATAATAATAATGCCAGAAAACGTTGGACATGAGCCAGAGGTTACTAGTGGTGAGTAATGGGTGAATTATCCAGTCTAGGTTTTTTAGTGCATAAATGTAGTTGAAGTCCTATTTATTCCATTATGACTTCGAGGTACCAGAATGCAGAGACAAAGTGGGCAGAATGATGTAGTCATGCATGAAATCTGGAAATATGGGCGATGGCCTGAAAGAAAAAAAAACAGGAGGATGTTACTACTTTACTGGCAAAATGGGGGTTGAAAGTGTATTCATAGTAACTTTTGGTAAATTGATTATTTATATAGCTCCTTGAGTCAATACCATCAATACAAATGGGTGTGATTAAAAGCCTGTTTGGTCTACTGTTTGCAGGACCTACCTACCCCAAGGCTCAAGACTTCTGCAAAAGGGGAATTTTAAAAAACATAATTTTAAAAACATGGGACCAGTAACACCCAAAACAAGTAGATAGAATTTTATCATAACACTGGACTGCATTGTACTTTGGGGATCTCCACAATATTGAGGTGTGATAAATTGCACATTGAAGCTCAGTAGCCCTTTGACATTGGTTCTTAATGTGCTGTAGATGTTACTTTGCTGAGGGTTGTAGAGTTTTTTCCCAAGAAAATTAAAGCTACTTTGGTCAGACCTCACTTTACTTATATCTACCTACGCAAATTGACATGTTGACATAATCTGTGAATGGGAATCTGTCTTTCGACCATGGGCGAAATTTGAGTTTTCTTACATCTCACTCAGCGTAGTCTCTCTAATGTGTAAGACTTATTAAGCCAGGTCACAGGTTTTCAAAATTATTTAGTGGCATAAAATAAACAACGTTGACTATTAATGCTATTTCAAAACATAGGAGTGACCTTTAAATGTCGTGTCCATTCCTATTCATAAATGCTCCTCATATAGTCCATGTAGATGCTGTTAGAAATTGGGTTATTGGTTGACTGGGGTGTAAGCCCTGGTCAAGCAGCAACCACAATCCTAGTCAGGTTAGGTCACAAACAACCCAAAATTAACCTCTGCTCAACCCCCATGTAGCTTGGCACAGAGCTAACTTGAAGGCAATGTGTAAAGTATTTGCAACACTTCAAACCATAAAACAGTAAAGTCACCACACAAAAAGATTCCACACCAAGTTAAAAAAGTAGAATATATTTAAATAAATAAAAAAAAAAAAAAAAGACAAAAATCCAAAAGTAGAAACTGAGTTATGAATTTTCTAAAGATTAAAATGTAAAGTAGTGCTTAGAAGCAAGAAGCGCCAATCAGGGATTTCTGGTTGCACAAGACTGGCACAAAGTCAAAAGTTCAGGCTGACTGAGATAGAGTGAGGGCCGGATACAGGGACCGAGATGGGCCCTCTGAACTAGAGTGCCTTAAATTTTGTTTGTGGAGTGTTGCGTCAGTTTGGAACCACTCAGTGGACCCAATGCATCGGTTCTGCTCCACACAGCCGAGAAGATGTGTCAGTTCTGAGATGGAGCAAGATTGTTGCGCAAGTTCCTGCTGCATCAGTGTTGAGGATCCAGGCGCCAGGGCTTGCGTTGTGAAGATCGGTGTTGAGAATATTTTGTGCATTCGAGGCAATCCATTGATTCCAATGAGCACAGAGGTTATGAGGCAGAGTTTTGTCAACATCATCAAGACTGCCGTCAACGGGGATGCAAAGAGCTTGTGCTGGTAAAAGTGTTGCAATGGTTGAAGCTGATGAGGGGAGGTGCAGTGGTAATGGGAGTCTGGTTGAGTCGGTTTCGGATCCATGCAGTATAGATGATGTGTTGGTTCTGTTCTTTGCAGCAGCAGTGATGCATCGATTCTGCTCCGGCAGTAGAAGATGTGTCATCTCCACTGGAGCAAACACCTAAGGCCCACATCCAAGGTTCCAGGACTGGAGTAGCACCACTTGGCAGGGCAGACTCACAGTGAGCTAAGTCCAGGTGCAGGAGAAGGGTGGTTGGGAGCCTTTTCTGTCCCTGAGACTTCAGATCAGGAAGCCAACCAACTAGCCCTTGGAGTCACTCTGGATTCTGGGTTGGAGAAATGCAGGTCCAGTCCTTCTCACTTCCAGGAAGGAGGGCAGCACACAACAGGCCAGCACAGCAAAGCATGAGTCCAGCAAACAACAGCCCAGCAGAATGTCAGTCCTTCAACAGCACAGAGGTACTTCTTCTTGGCAGAGTATCCAAAGGTCCAGAAGTATACTGAAGTAGTGGTATCTGAGGTCCCACGTTTACACTTTGGTACCCTGGTTTTGGAATGTGGGAGAAGCTTCTAGACAGTGGCTTTGAAGTGCAAGGAATCCCGTTGCTCCCCTGCCCTGGCTCCAAGCTGGCTAGTGTGACAATACAGGGTTGTTAAGCCCTTTGTGGTTGGACAGGACACAGCCTATTGAGGTGTAAGTGAGGCTGTGTCCATCTCCTCCCTCCCATCCTGCCCAGGATGACCAATTAAGTTACACCCAAGTTCCCAATGTTTGTGGCTGTCTAGAAGAAATCCACAAAGCCCATGCCAACTACACCCAGGAATGTGACCAGAGAGAGGCTGCAGGCACCAAAAGACAAAGGTAAGAAAATATAATTTTTCTAAAAGTGTCATTTTCTGAATTATAATTTAAAATCCAAACTCACCATAAGTGAGGATTTTAAATTGTGATTCCAGAGACACTAAACATTAATGGATCATCTCTTCCTATTTGGAAGTTACACTTATAAAGTGTAATATGGCAACTCCAATGTTATCCTATGGGAGAGATGGGCCTTGCAGTAGTAACAAACTGATTTAGTACATGTCCTACCTTTTAGATACACCACATCCTGCCCTTTGGGCTGTCTAGGGCCTACCCTAGGGGTGATGTGTATAAAAAGGGAAGTCTTGAGCCTGGCAACAGGTTTATTTCGCCAAGTCGACATGGCAGTTTAAAACTGCACGCACACATTATGCAATGGCAGGCCTGAGACATGTTTGAAGAGCTACTTATGTGGGTGCCACTATCAGTGCTACAGGCCCACCAGTAGCATTTAATGTACATGCCTTGGGTACATGTATTACACTCTACTAAGGACTTAGAAGTTAGTTAAATATGCCATTTGTGGATAAGCCAATATTACCATGTTCTAAGGAGAGAGCTCATGCACTCTAGCACTGGTTAGCAGTGGTAAAGTGCACAGTGTCCTAAGGCTAGAAAAAAATGTCCAGTAAAATGGAGGAGGAGAGCCAAAACGTTTAGGGGAAGACCACCCTAAGGCTGACAGGTCTAACAGCTGCCAACTCAGTTTTTCGAACAGGTCACTCAAGTAAAATGATTGGTTCCAGGCCGGTGCTCCTCCTATGCCATGCTCTGTTATTGCGTGCATGCTTACAGAAGCAGCTGATTGCACTCCTGCTCTGCGTCCAGCTCGCATGGTACTGGCCAATGCCTGTCCGGCCACCATTACTGCTACTGTCAGCGCTGTTACCGTTGTTGCCGCCATTACTTTTGTTGGTTGGCCAAGTGGCCCTGCTTAAAAGGTTGTTCAGGTTTGCCCAGGTGTTGGAGCGTAATTTATAGTAATGCTTTTAGTGCACTAGATGTCAACACTAGTTAACATTTATATTCATGTTTAAAAGCCTAACATAGAGAAAAGCAGCACTGACACGTATCTTAAAAGTGTTCATGCTTATATTAAAGGGTGTACATTGTGCCTACCAGAACTGACAATGTGCTAACATGATTTAAATGATGTAAAAATGTAATTTAATCATTAGAGCAACTATTATTAGAAGAAATTATTTATAAAGTTTAATGTGATTTATTAGTAACAAGTTACAGGTGTGCAGTAAAATAAATGCACATCTCTGTCATTCTTTATGTGATACTTTAACAAAGATTGCAACTATTAATGGAATTCTTTTACATATTCTGATGATATATTACTAATGCTGAATGTAGAATTTGCAAATTATGTGTGGTTTATTAATGACAAGAGTAATGCATTATATTTCTTGTGTTAGCATATCTATGCCTAAAGTCTTCATATTGCAGCAACGTAAAAGTGTTGAATAATTTATTTTCCTCTAACATGATTTTTTTCCACTAGGTTGTTTCTCATGAATAGCAAAGAGCCCTATTGTGTTATGTGTAAGTTTATTTTACAGTGTCCTTGATTTTGTTACATGAGGACCTGAGGACTGAATGTAAAGTAGTACTATTGTTTGATAGCCTATTTCTCATGAGAACTGTGGAAATCATTTTGTGCCATGGGAAAGAATGCAGATTGCAACAAGTGATGTACAAATTGTCAAACTATTAGAGTCACACGGAAAGGAGAGACGACTTCTCACCGAGACTGGGATAGTTTCTGGATGTTGCACACTTGATGTGTGCTATAATTCAATATGAATGTTGCCCCTTTTGTGTAATGTGGGCTTATCAAATAGACCAATCAAGCTCTTTTGAGTATTCCCAATTAGGGACAGACATACTAAGTTTCAGTCAGTCCCCTTTTGAATTTTGTTTTGTTAACTTGCCCTAGCCCTTTGGTTGTTTTCCTGATTTTCCATTTGCGGCCCATGTTCTGCACTTTTCCCCCGGATGGTGCTCCTAATGGACTTTGCTGATGATCTACATGCTTTGGTGATGAAACTGAATTGAATGAGATGTATATTCTGATGCAAATGTTGATTTTCCCCTGATCTTCTTTTCAGAGTAGAAGTTAGCATGCTGACACCTGCCTATTTTATTTTTCTTAGCTAGTTTAACTTAGTCCAAGACAGATGATTTTCCAAATTAATTTTGTCTTTTCTTTTTTACTTTTCCCGCATGTGTAGCCCGCTCACACACATGTTTGTCCTAATTTGGCTAGTAGTAGGGAGAACCTATGTCCAAACCATGATTTCTGAATCTTTGTAATCTGATTTGACTAATGTATTCAGAGTCTGATTTAAAGCATATTTCTGTCTCACAAGTGATTGCTTTATAATTATGCATTCTTCTTCTTGAATGTCTATTGGTGTTGATGTTGAATAGATCAAACTTGTTTTGTAGATTTGGTCAACCTATGATGTTTATTTAGAACAAGGCCTAAAGCAAAAACAAGGGTAGTATGGGTGAAAAGGTGCCGCACATCTAGGCAGTAAAACAATATAGTTGACAGATGTAGATGTAAACAGAATCTGGTGCCAAATGGTCAAGTGCCTTACTACTTAGTAGGCACGAAATTGGGTACTAGAGTACCCAGAGACAAACAGAACAATGTGACCACAGCACACAGAAATGAATAGTCCAATCGTGTAGCAAGGATAGGTATCCCTGATGGTGTATTTGAGGTCGGAGAGAGCAAAAGACGTAAAAGTCCCAATTCTTGTTGTAGAAAGTGTCTTTATTTGTAGGTACTATTAGCCAAAGGATTGTGCTTTCGTCGAGATACAGCCAACACGTGTTTCATCACTCAGGTGACTTCATCAAGGCTGCAAAACAATAATAAAAGCAAAGATTGCATGTAATCGTGCTTAGACTTGAGTGAGGCCTAGTGAGGGACCGTGTAACAATAGTACCATTGCTAATAACCAGAGACCAGTGATCACTGTGAAAGCTTGAGTGGGTGAGAAGGAATGAACATGGCAAGGAATGTGAAAGAATGGGACCCTAGCTGCAAACAACGAAGAAAAAAGCACCTCACTGTGACTACGTGAGTCAAAACAAAACCCAAATGTGGGAAAATGCACATTGAGAGTGTCTGTTAAGTGAAGAGAGTGCTACCGAGGAGTCATAGAACAAAGTCCGCATAACAAAGCGTGATACAAAGTAGGTGGTACAGGACTGAGATAAACCTGGAAAGAAGAACGGTAAGTAAGACCAAATAAGAAAAGAAAAGAACAGAGTGGAACATAAAACGAAATAAAAACCGGGCTTGTGGCTCATACCTGGGCCGTCCGGCCAAAAAGGTGAGTTGCGAAAGATCCCTGCGATAAGGCAAGTAGGCCTAGGGTGGTGGGTGGAAATCTGGAAAAATAGGGTCAGTGGCAATGAGTAGCCAACACACAGAGAGTCAGAGATGCACTGTCAAGAAGAATAGTTATAATAAATAAAAATAAAATGAAAGATGTTAGCCACTGTGTACATACCTTCGTACAGTAGAACTGTAAGTCGGCGATAGTGCCCAAACAGCAGCAGGTGCGGTGAGTACAAATAGTAACCGCGTAAGGTTCGAGAAATGCAGGAGGCCCTAATAAGCCTGGAGTCCCACCCTGCGAGAGGGTGAGAAGGGAAAGGGAAGGGGAAAGAGACGTAGGTATGTTAAAAGTGATGACAGGAATATGGACCCTGGGTTAAGTGATGAAACAAAAACTTGGCTATGAGAGAAAGTGTAAGCTAAGAAAATACTAGGTACTAGTATGTATTAATATTAGATGTACTACTGTAGGTAAACAGTTGAGTACAGTAGCAAGAATAACAGTAACAAGTAATGCCCTGTAGAATGTAAAAGGGGCCGATGTCTAGAAAATTTGTGAAGGAAAATTGCAGTACACATTGCCAAATTAACTGACATGTGTAAAAACTAGGAAGGAGAAGTCGTGGGTGAATGGCCTTGAACTATGGAGAACGCGAGTAAAAGTGAAGAAATCGGCATAAGTTATGTTTGCATAGCGCTACGAGGACAAACATTGCAGTAAATAGCATGTCAAGTTAAAATAAGCAATGTGAAGTGAAAGGTAAAGCGATAAAATCTAAATGAAACGCACGCGAACATACCTGGGAGCAGGGACGGAGAGGTGTGGCACTCAGTAGTCAGCGCGTAAATGGGTCCAGAGGCCCCGTGCTCATGTGTTTAAATGGAGACAACAGACGGCAAGACATAGACGAGGGACTAAGCTTATGCTGGTAGCATGGCGGGCATCTTGAAGTGTTAAAAAATGTTGCGGTGTGTCAGAACAGAGAAACTAGATCAAGTGGGGAAGCTAGTCACATGGCGGCCATCTTGTAGTGTTTAGAGGTTATGGTGGTATGTCTAAACAGAAAAACAAGATAATATGGGGAGAAGGAAGGAAGCAAAAGTAGAGGAAAAAACGGAGGGGGGGAGTGGGTCGACGGGGGAACTGTTTGGCGAAGAGAGACAGGCCCAAGCTACGTGAGGAGTTAAGAACATGCTGGCAATGTAGTACCAAGTTGTGGTATAGTAAAACGAGGTAATACAAGGGGCAAGGGTAAGAGTAAAGTAGGAAGATTAATTGATTCCAAGTAGGGTGTAGTGGAGAGTGAAATTAAACATTAACCACAAACTGCAGTAGTACACATCACGAAGAGTACATGCTCATGAGCATCAGTAAAGCCGTAGTGTAAAACATAGATCAAGCAGTAGAAACCATAACAACCATTACTACGTACACACAAAATAATAATTAAGTATACATTGTAAGCTCAATCATGAGTGTGGCACAGATTGTTAACACTAAAAGGCTGGTGTGAGGCTCCCAGACACAGTAGAGGTAATGGCATTACAATCATGTAAGAAAAAAATGTAATTCACGATCAGTGTTCAGGCCGTGCTCTACTGCGCGGAGTTTTAAAATCCATTTCGCCTCACATTTGCGCAGGTCTCTGGTTCTGTCACCTCATCTGGGTGAGTTAGAAACTTGAGTAATGCCATGGAACCTAATGTTCCCAGGATTGCCCTAACTGCTTGACCAAGCTACCATAAATAATAGTGCATTAGGTGGTCAACCTATGATGTTTATTTATATTTACAATTTCATTCTTCACACTATTTATGTGACTTTGGCTTTGTGGTTATAAAATAAAGCTTTGAACTTTATATTGATTTGAGTATTATACTGTGGCCACATGGGTCATGGTGTTTAAATTTGTTGTTTTGGTTTGAATTGATTGTGTATTGTTACCATACTCTTCACTGAGTCAAAAGATCCCATCAACCTTGCGGATTTGTTTTGAATCCTGCGAAGGATCAGAAAAACGTGTTAGCAAATCCGGTAGAAGAGGGATGGTTTTGTCTCATGAGAAGGGAACCATTTAATTGATGAGTGTTAAAGGTGACAAACTTGGTAGTAGAGTTGTTCTAGGGCTATTTTGAGAGGTTGATGAAATTTCAGTGTTGTGTTAAAAGTGTATGGTATATGTATAAGTGGGTATTATCTGCTTGCAATGCTTTTTTGCTATAAATTGCGGTGAAGTGTGATGTGAGGTTTTTGTGGAGTCGTCTTACTTGAAGTGATTGTGCTGCTTTGTGCTAAAAATTTCCTCTGTTGTTGTTGTTGATGGGTCCGCAGAGGCCTAAGACCCTAGGGTAACGCACCAGTGTATGGAGACACTTGGTTAATTTATTGTCTGCAGTTAGGTATTGGTCATGAAGCAGCGTTGACAGCACCAGTAGTTTTCTTTGAGTGAGTGTGAGTTGTCGGTTGGTATCAGGTGAATCCTGAGTGCACTTGGAGGATCTGTATCAACCAGGGAGAGATTTGCTGGTCAACTCTTACTTGTGTAATTGCAAAGGCCACAGTCGGATGTGTAAGCCGTACAGCTCTCAAAAGCGTTTGAGTTCCTACCCAATGTGAGTAGACAGGTTTTTGCTTTTTACCTATGCTCGTGATATTTTGCTTTTAACGTATGTGTGAGTAGTGCGAAGTGACTTGCAGGCGCAGAATGAAGTGAGTTTGATGTTAGTCCTACCATGCTGAGATTGTTTGGTTAGTGAGAAAACTGTATGTATTGGTGGACAATACTGCATTGCCATTGGAGAATAGCTTGTAAAAATAATTGTTGGATTTAATTTACTTCCTGGTTTCATCAAAACAGTAGTAGATTTGTTACTAAATGTACCTAAAGGTCACCTTAGAGGTGCCCCTGCAAAAGCTGACTACCCAACAATCGACATGGAGGAGCTGCTGGACAACTGAACAACTCTACAAAAACCCCAGAGGACCACCAGGCTTCGCAAATTGCAGGGGAACTCCCTCCAGAGTGGAGGGACCACTCTAAAACTTCAAGGAACCAGCAAACCAGTGAGAGTCACTTCACTGAACAGCTGCTACCTCCCGAACTGGATGTTGCAGCTGGACCACACTGCAACCCGATGACTGCAAGGACAAACACTTCCAGCATGCCAAGTTTGGTGGCACTGCGAACTCCAGCGGCCAAGCTGTGACAATACCAGGATTATTAGTCGACCCACGTTGGACATCAAGAAAAACAGCCCACCTGTGGCTGAAAAAGCGCCAGGAGGAAGCCCCAGTCGAGGGACTTCAGGAACACCCTGACCTCCTGCCAGAGTGCCCCAGTTGTCCTGCAAACAACCCTTGAACCAACTTACTTTCTGCTCCTGAGGGCATCCTTGTGCACAGCTCCTGCCTCACTGACTCGCTCTGCACCCGGTCAGCTTGTGCCCTGAACTGAAGAACCTGCTGTGCCCTTAGGTTCCCCCACCCCTTGCAACCTGGACAATCCGAGGGGACCCCCAGGATTCACCATTAAACTTACCTGTGCAGTGCTTTTCCAAGTGGTCCCCCATGGTGGCCCTGCACCAGCTCCTGAGACTGTCTCCCACTGCTCCTGCCGGAACTAGGAGCCTCCCAAACTTTTCCAGCTGGCACAGTGTGCTCACCGACGACCTGGACCAACCTGCAAAAGAAAAACTTGGTAAACCATTTGTATGATTTTAAATGTATTTTTTTAGAGATGATCCTCCTTTGATTCCTATGGTGTGTAATAACTCACAAAAAGACTATTTTCATTAAACTTCAAAAATTCATATCTCTAAAAGTACTTACCCAAATCTGATGATCTTAGTCTTAAAATGTATATAAAACTTTGAAGTATTTTTATAAACTGGTCTCAAGTTATTCGTTTGAGTGTGTGAGTTGCAAAATTGATACTGCTGGTACAACAAATGCTTTGCACTTTCCCAAGATTGCCCTAACTGCTTGACCAAGCTACCATAAATAATAGGGGATTAGGTGGTCTAGTTTTACCCCTATAAACCAATGTGTGGATGCCTGGACTCCCTGCACAATGTGCCTAGCTTTTCACACTACATGGAGAGCCAGCCTCCTACATTTGGTGTGTCAGCGGTGGGATAAAGACTTTGTATTTGCTGATACCACTCTGTCAATTCTGTGAGCATATGAATAACTCTCCAAATTGCCTTTAGTTAATTATTTTTTTTATTTTCAATTAGTTAAACATGTTTGATAAATTTAAAAATAATTGTTAGGGCCCTAGTTAGGTCCCTACAACTTTAGCAAAAAACGTACTTACTTTAGGTGGCTTATCCAAAAAGAGGATTCTAAATTCTTAAAAAGGTCCCAACTTCAGTAAAATAAAAAATGACAGACGCAAGGACCCGAACCACGAGCTCAACCTTGAACCTTATGAGGCATATAGCTATGAACAAGTAAGGAAACCCTGCAAGCTGTATCAAATTCATACTGGGAAAAGTCCCACTGCAGAGAAACATAGGTTTCTGGTTGCCCAGCACGAGAAAGAGATTCCCCCAGATGAAGTAGATGATGATGATGCATCTGTGGTGGATGAAGAAGCAGTGGACAATGGAGGAGAAGGTAGCTCCTTTCACTCCAGCACTAGTGCACCCACAGATGCAGACCTGGACATTGCCAGGATGACCAAGAGACTGGCCTTAGAGAGCCAGCTTTTGGAAATAGAGAAGCAGAAAGAAGAGTTGGGTCTACAACCCATCTCTGGTGTCAGCATACAAGTTGTGGGGGAGAAGTCCTTCAATATCAAGCTCCCAAAATGAGTTGTCCCTCCTTTCACTGAAGGGGATAATATAGTCAAATGGTTTTCTGCCTTTGAAAGAGCCTTCATTGGGTGGGAAATTGAGAAAAAAGCATTGGGGCACACTGTTGTGGGAGTCATTCTCAGAAAAGTGCAGGGATAAGCTCCTGGCACAGAATGAGGCAGATTCTAAATCCTATGACCTCATGAAGGGTACCCTGATTGAAGGCTTTGGATTTACAACTGAAGAATTCCATATAAAGTTCAGGGAGGCTTGAAAACCCCAGAACCAAACATGGGTAGACTTTGTGGACTATTCAGTTAAAATGCTGGGTGGTTGGTTAGCTAAAAACAAAAAGAATGACTCTAAACAACCTGCAGTAAATGCAGTTGCCAATCTCCAGATGGGATTAGAGGTGTGGCCTGACCATGTCAGTGACCACACAGAGGCAACATTAGTCACTGAGGGTGGGGTATACTTATCCTCTGCGGTCTGGCCAAGTAATATGCAGAAAAACAGACAGCACCCTTTGATTAATGGGGGGAAGTGAAATCACTGTGGGACACAGGAGCTAGTGTTACCATGGTAACTCAGCATTTAGTCCGCTCAAATCAGTACCTGGTAGGGACGTCTTATTCTGTCACCAATGCTGACAATGAGGGGAAGTTCCATCCCATGGCTATGGTAACCTTCGATTGGGGGAGTAGTAGGGCAAAAAGAAGTGGTTGTGTCGTCATCCATCCCAGTAGATTGCCTGCTTGGAAATGACCTGGAGCATTCCCCCTGTGCTGAAGTAGAACTGAAGACCCATGCAGCAATGCTAGGGATCCCAGAATGGACATGTGTCAAGACTAGGGCACAGAGCAAACTTCAGAGAGGAAAATGGAGAGCTGGGTCCTGAAATAGTGGACCAGCCTCCCAAGAGAAATGGCAGGAAGACTGGGGAACCAGCTTCAAAACAGATCACAAATAAGGACCCCTCTTCTCAGGGAGTGGATTCCACCTTCTTGGAGGGAACTGAGCCTGAAGAGCTTGGGCTTTACCACCAAGAGCTTTTGGGCCCCGGGGGACCGTCCAGGGAAGATCTGTGCCAGGGCCAGAGGACCTGTCCCACTCTTGAAGGCCTGAGGCAGTAAGTTTCCCAGGAAGAGTTAGGAAATGTTGTTGGTATCCAAAAGCTAAATTGGGAGTAGGGGCTCCTGTGCACTGAGTCCAGAGACCTCACACCTGGTGCAACAAGGAGGGTGGTAGTGCCCCAGAGGTTCCGAGAATGTCTCCTCACTCTACCCCATGACATTCCCCTAGCTGGGCATTTGGGCCAAAATAAGACTTGGGGTAGCTTAGTTAACTACTTTTATTGGCCAGGAATGTCCCAAAAAAATGAAGGACTTTTGACAGTCCTACACTGCCTGCCAGGCCCGTGGCACAGCAGGTGAACACTTAAAGGCACCCTTAATACCACTACCTGTGGTTGGGGCACCCTCTGAAAGGGTAGGGGTCAACATTGTTGGCCCCCTTGAACCTCAAACAGCTTCAGGGCACAAATATATACTAGTGGTAGTGGATCATGCCACTAGATACTCTGAGGCTATACCCCTTAGAACCATTACTGCACCTGCAGTTGCGAAGGCCCTCCTGGGTATTTTCACCATTGTAGGGTTCCCTAAGGAGGTTGTATCAGACAGGGGTTCAAACGTCATATCTGCATGCTGAAACACATGTGGAAGGATTGTTCGGTGACCTATAAGTTCATCACTCCATACCATCCCCAAACAAATGAGCTGGTTGAAAGATTTAACCAGACCCTTAAAGGCATGATTGGAGAACTCCCTGAAAAACTTAGGAGGAGATGGAAAGTTCTGCTTCCTTGCATGCTGTTTGCCTACAGGGTAGTGCCACAAAAGGAAGTAGGTTTCTCTCCATTTGATCTTTTGTTTGGGCATCCTGTTAGGGGACCACTAAGAATTGTTAGAGAAGGCTGGGAGAAGCCTCTCAAAGAACCAAGCAAGATATTGTGGACTATGTGCTTGGCCTACATTCAAGAATGGCTGAGTACACCGAGAAAGCCAGCAAAAACCTTCAGGCGAACCGGTAGCACTGGTATGTACAGAAAGCTGCTATGGTGGAGTTCCAACCAGAGCAGAAAGTTTGGGTGTTTGAGCCTGTTGCTCCAAGGGCCCTCCAGGACAAAGGGTCTGGGTCCTATTCCATACTTGAAAGAAAAGGAGAGGTCACTTATTTAGTTGAAGTAGGCAGTTGTAAAAACCCAAAAATAATTATACATGTCAGCCGCCTAAAACCCTACTATGAAAGAGCTGAAGTGACCCTGCTCATGGTCACAGACAAGGAACAAGAGAATAAGAGCGAGCCTCTTCCTGATCTGCTCTCCAGCAACCCTCAAGATGGTTCTGTGGATGAGGTAGTCTTGTCAGACACCCTCACAGAACAACAGCAGACTGATTGCAGGCAAGTCCTCAACCAGTATGCTGAGTTATTCTCCCTGACCCCTGGAAAGACAGACTTGTGTACCAACGATGTAGACACTGGAGACAGCCTGCTTGTCAAAAACAACATTTACAGACAGCCAGACCATGTAAGGGAGAGCATCAAAACAGAAGTTAAAAATATGCTGGGCTTGGGTGTAATTGAACCCTCTGAGAGTCCCTGGGCTTGCCCAGTAGTTTTAGTCCCCAAATCTCACTCCAAAGGAGAGAAAAAGGAAATTAGGTTCTGTGTGCATTACAGGGGCCTTAACCCAGTTGCAAAAACTGATGTACACCTAATCTCAAGAGCTGGTGAGCTCATAGACAGACTCGGAACAGCCAAATATCTGAGTACTTTTGATTTAACTTCTGGATACTTTCAGATTGGCCTGACCCCAGAAGCAAAAGAGAGGTCAGAATTGTCTACTCCTAGTGGGCATTACCAGTTCACTGATATGCCCTTTGGATTACAAAATGCACCTGCCACCTTCCAGAGGCTAGTGAATCAAGTTTTTGCTGGACTGGAATATTTTAGTTCAGCTTACGTAGATGACATAGCTGTCTATAGTTCCACCTGTCAGGATCACCTGATCCAACTAGGAAAAGTCTGTGAGGCTCTGCAGGATCACCTGATCTACCTGCAGAAGACAGGCCTCACTATCAAGGCCAGTAAGTGCCAGATAGGGCAGGGAAAATATGTTTACTTGGGCCACCTGGTTTTTGGAGGCCAAGTGCAACACCTCTAAACCAAGATCCAGACCATTCTCACTTGGGAAGCTCCTACAACCCAGACACATGTCAGGGCATTTCTTGGCTTGACTGGGTATTATAGGAGATTTGTGAAAGATTATGGCAGCATAGTTGCCCTGCTCACAGAGCTAACCTCAAAGAAAATACCCCAAAAGGTTACCTGAACAGTGAGTTGTCAAAATGCCTTTGACACTCTGAAGAATGCTATGTGGTCTGCTCTCGTCCTACAAGCACCAGACTACTCCAGGCAATTCATAGACTAAACAGATGATGGACATGACCAGCCAGTTGCCTTTATAAGCAAGAAACTACTCCCTAGGAAACAAAACTGGAGTCCCATAGAGAAGGAATCCTGTGCTGTGGTTTAGGCCCTGGAGAAGCTGAGGCCATACCTGTTTGGCTCTTACTTCATAGTTCAGACTGACCACAGGCCTCTCAGATGGCTACAACAGATTAAGGGAGAAAACCCCAAACTGCTTATGTGGTACATTTCCACTTAGATGATGAAGATTCACTAGGTAAAGAGTAGTCTCATCGTCTTTCATTTGTGGGGAGGGGGCAGTGTGAGGAGAAGCCTCTTTTTGACATGGTTAGCCCCCACTTTTTGTCTGATGTATGATGTTGCCTAGAAATTGTAGTGCCCAGGGCCCCGGCTAATTAGGTTCCCTGGGCCTGAGCTCTTTCCCTAAAACTGTTATAATGCCTTTGCACAACTAGAGACACCTTTTGCTACCACTATAATTTTTGAGTAAATGGTACTTAGTGTAGGAAGGTAGCCTCTTTCTAGCCTTTTTACCCCCACTTTTGGCCTGTTTGTGAGTATATGTCAGGGTGTTTTTACTGTCTCACTGGGATCCTACTAGCCAGGGCCCAGAGCTCATAGTGAAAACCCTAAGTTGTCAGTGTGTTTGATATGTGTCACTGGGATCCTGCTAGCCAGGACCCCAGTGCTCATAGGTTTGTGGCCTATATGTGTTCCCTGTGTGGTGCCTAACTGTATCACTGAGGCTCTGCAAACCAAAACCTCAGTGTTTATGCTCTTTCTGCTTTTAAAATTGTCACTGCAGGCTAGTGACTAATTTTACCAATTCTCATTGGCACACTGGAACACCCTTATAATTCCCTTGTATATGGTACCTGGGTACCCAGGGTATTGGGGTTCCAGGAGATCCCTATGGGCTGCAGCATTTCTTTTGCCACCCATAGGGATCTAAGACAATTCTTACACAGGACTGCCACTGCATCCTGAGTGAAATAACCTCCACGATATTTCACAGCCATTTTTCACTGCACTTAAGTAACTTATAAGTCACCTATATGTCTAACCCTCACTTGGTGAAGGTTAGATGCAAAGTTACTTAGTGTGTGGGCACCCTGGCACTAGCCAAGGTGCCACCACATTGTTCAGGGCAAATTCCCTGACTTTGTGAGTGCGGGGACACCATTGCACGTGTGCACTAAATATAGGTCACTACCTATATGTAGCGTCACCATGGTAACTCCGAACATGGCCATGTAACATGTCTAGGATCATGGAATTGTCCCCCCAATACCATTCTGGTATTGGGGGGACAATTCCATGCATCCCCAGGTCTCCAGCACAGAGCCCGGGTACTGCCAAACTAACTTTCCGTGGTCTCCGCTGCAGCTGCTGCTGCTGTCAACCCCTCAGACAGGTTTCTGCCCCCCTGGGGCCAGGGCAGCCTGGTCCCAGGAAGGCAGAACAAAGGATTTCCTCTGAGAGAGGGTGTTACACCCTCTCCCTTTGGAAATAGGTGTGAAGGGCCTTGGAGGAGTAGCCTCTCCTGGCCTCTGGAAATGCTTTGAAGGGCACAGATGGTGCCCTCTCTGCATAAGCCAGTCTACACCGGTTCAGGGATCCCCCAGCCCTGCTCTGTTGTGAAACTGGACAAAGGAAAGGGAAGTGACCACTCCCTGACCAGCACCTCCCAGGGGAGGTGCCCAGAGCTCCTCCAGTGTGTCCCAGACCTCTGCCATCTTGGATGCAGAGGTGTGAGGGCACAATGGACAGCTCTGAGTGGCCAGTGCCAGCAGGTGATGTCAGAGACCCCTCCTGATAGGTGCTTACCTTTCTCAGTAGCCAATCCTCCTCTGTGGGCTATTTAGGGTCTCTCCTCTGGGCATCTCACCAGATAACGAATGCAAGAGCTCACTAGAGTTTCTCTGCACTTCCCTCTTCGACTTCGGCCAAGGATCGACCGCTGACTGCTCCAGGACGCCTGCATAACCGCAACAAAGTAGCAAGAAGACTACCAGCAACATTGTAATGCCTCATCCTGCCTGCTTTCTCGACTGTTTCCTGGTGGTGCATGCTCTGAGGGCTGTCTGCCTTCAGCGTGCACTGGAAACCAAGAAGAAATCCCCCGTGGGTCGACGGAATCTTCCCCCTGCTAACACAGGCACCAAACTTCTGCATCACCGGTACTCTGGGTCCCCTCTTATCCTTACGAGCATGGTCCCTGGAACACAGGAGCTGCGTCCAAGTGTCTTTGACAGTCCAGTGGCCCTTCTGTCCAGATTTGGTGGAGGTAAGTCCTTGCCTGTCCACGCCAGACAGTAATCCTGTGTACTGCGTGAACTGCAGCTGCTCGGGCTTCTGTGCACTTTTGCAAGACTTCCTTTGTGCACAGCCTAGCCCAGGTCCCCAGCACTCTGTCCTGCATTGCCCAACTCGCTGAGTTGGACTCCAACAGCGTGGGACCCTCCTTTGTGACTCTGAGTTGACCGCTGTCCTCAGATCTTCTAAGTGCCTGTTGAGGTGCTTCTGCGGGTGCTGCCTGCTTCGTGGGCTCTCCATATTGCTGAGTGCCCCCTCTGTCTCCTCCTCCAAGGGGCAACCTCCTGGTCCTTCCTGAGCCCAAGCAGCACCCAAAATCCTCAACCGCAACTCTTGCAGCTAGCAAGGCTTGTTTGCGGTCTTTCTGCGTGGAAACAACTCTGCATCCTCCAGCACACCATGGGACATCTTCTGACCAAAGGAGAAGTTCCTGGCACCTTCTGTTGTTGCAAAATCTTCAGCTTCTTCCACCCCGAGGCAGCCATTTTGCACCTTCATCTGGAGTTTAGTGGGCTCCTGCCCCCCCCCTGGACACTTGCGTGTCTCTTGGACTTGCTCCCCTTCCTTTACAGGTCCTTAGGTCCAGGAATCCGTCTTCAGTGCTTTGCAGTCAGTTGTTGTCCTTGCAGAATCCCCTATCTCAACTTTACTGCCTTTCTGGGGTAGTAGGGTAACTTTACTCCTACTTTTCAGGGTCTTGTGGTGGGGTATCTTGGACACCCTTAGTGTTTTCTTACACTCTCAGCGACCCTCTACACACTACACTAGGCCTGGGGTCCATTCGTGGTTCACATTCCACTTTTGGAGTATATGGTTTGTGTTGCCCGTAGGCCTATTTCTCCCTATAGCATTCTAATGTGATTCTACATTGTTTGCACTACTTTTCTAACTGTTACCTACCTGATTTTGGTTTGTGTGCATTATTTTGTGTATTACTTACCTCCTAAGGGAGTATATCCTCTGAGATACTTTTGGCATATTGTCACTAAAATAAAGTACCTTTATTTTTAGTAACTCTGAGTATTGTGTTTTCTTATGATATATTGCTATATGATATAAGTGGTATAGTAGGAGCTTTGCATGTCTCCTAGTTCAGCCTAAGCTGCTCTGCTATAGCTACCTCTATCAGCCTAAGCTGCTAGAACACCTCTAATCTACTAATAAGGGATAACTGGACCTGGCACAAGGTGTAAGTACCACAAGGTACCCACTATAAGCCAGGCCAGTCTCCTACATTGGTGGTGCAGCGGTGGGATAAGTACTTGTAACTGCTTTAACACTTTGTCATTGGTACTGTTCATGAGAAAAACATAGACCAAAAACTTCAATATATACACATTGAACCAAAACAGTTTACTGTTCGGCTCTAAAACTTTCTACAAAGTTTCTGAAAAGTTCTGAAAACTTTTAAATGTTTTCAAAAAGTTTTTAAAAGTTTTTTCTCTGTGCTTTCAAAGGTTCTAAAACTTTTTCTCTCTCTGTCTTAAACCTTTTCTATCATGTCTGCAGTAGAGCTCACTCCCAAAATTGTTCAAGCAACCTATGAGAGTTTAAACTTTAAAAGTTTGAGGGGTCTCTGCATAGAAAGAGGTTTAAGCATTGGTAAGAATCCTACCAAAGACTTTCTCTTTAACCTTCTCCTAGAAAGTGACCAGAACCAGTCTGGCCATCTCAGGAACAGGTGGTAGGAGGGGAAGGTACCCAGTCAGACTCAGAGGAGTTCCCTGAAGAGATTGGGGAGGGTTCTTACAAAGACCTGCCATCTAGCAGGCCACCTAGTGACACTGGTAGTGAGAGAAGGTCACACATTAGTAGGGCATCTTTCACTCTTAAAGGCCAGGTTACAAGGGTCCAGCCAGTTAGGGACAGGTCTCTCTCTGCCAATTCCCACATCTCCTCTGTATCTAAACATTTCCAAGCCTCCCACCCTGAGGATAACTTAATGGAAAGGGAACTCAGAAAGCTGAGGTTGGAAGAAGCCAGGCTGAAGATTAAGCAGCAGCAGCTGGCCTTAGACAGGGAATCCCTGGATGTAGAGAGGGAAAGACAGAGATTGGGGTTAGTTCCCCATGGTGGCAGCAGCAGTGTTTCTGATAGCAATCCTGTTAGAGAGCAAGATTCCAGAAACCTGCATAAGGTAGTCCCCCCTTACAAGGAGGGGGATGACATTAACAAGTGGTTTGCTGCACTTGAGAGGGCCTGTATGGTACAGTTGGTCCCTCAAAGGCAGTGGGCTGCTATCTTGTGGCTATCTTTCACTGATAAGGGTAGGGATAGGCTCCTTACTGTCAGGGAAAGTGATGCTAATAATTAAAAAGTTTTGAAGGATGCACTCTTGGATGGGTTTGGCTTAACCACTGAACAATACAGGATTAAGTTCAGAGACTCCAGAAAAGAGCCCTCTAAAGACTGGACAGACTTTGTAGACTGTTCAGTGAAGATCTTGGAGGGTTGGTTGCATGGCAGTAAGGTGACTGACTATGAAAGACTGTGTAATCTGATCCTGAGAGAGCATATTTTGAACAATTGTGTGTCTGATTTGTTGCACCAGTACCTGGTAGACTCAGATCTGACCTCTCCCCAAGAATTGGGAAAGAAGGCAGGTAAATGGGTCAGAACAAGAGTGAACAGAAAAGTTCATACAGGAGGTGTCAAGGATGGCAAGAAGGAAGATGGTGAGAAATCTCAGGATAAGCATGGGGATAAAGGTAAAACTAAGGATCCTTCTTCAATCCTAAACACTCTTCAGGGGGTGGGAATAAATCATCTTCTTCCTCTTCTTCACAACCCACACACATTAAAAAGCCTTGGTGCTTTGTGTGTAAAAATAAAGGCCATAGGCCAGGGGATAAGTCCCGCCCAGGTAAACCCCCTGAGCCTACCACCACTAATACATCAAAGTCTAGTGCCCCTAGCAGTAGTGATAATAGTGGTGGGACTGCTGGCAACAGTCAAAATAAGGGTGTAGTTGGGTTCACTTTTGGGTCCATCATAGAAACAGGGGTAGTCAGTCCCAAGACAGTTTCTGTCACAGCTGGTGGCATTGGCCTTGCCACACTGGCTGCTTGTCCCCTTACAATGGATAAGTACAGGCAGACAGTTTCCATAAATGGTGTTGAGGCTCAGGCTTACAGGGACACAGGTGCCAGTATCACTTTGGTGACTGAAAACAGTGTCTCCTACACAACACATCATTGGACAACAGTACAAGTTTATTGATGTCCATAACTCCACTAAGTTCCTTGTCTTAGCTGTAATTCAGTTTAGTTGGGGTGGAGTTACTGGCCCTAAGCAGGTGGTAGTATCACCTAGCTTACCTGTAGACTGTCCCTTAGGTAATGACCTAGAGGCCTCAGGTTGGGTTGAGGTAGAGTTTAATACCCATGCAGCCATGCTGGGTATCCCTGAGGAATTACTTCCTCTCATTTCAGCTGAAATGAAAAAGCAAAGGAGAGAAAAAGGCCTGAAAACTCAGGATCCTTCTCCAACAAGAGGTAAAAAGTGCATCAAAGTATTCCCTACCCACCCTGCCATTCAGGATAACATTCCTGTGGTGGGAGAAACCTCTCCTGGGGTGGCACCTGTACCAAGGGAATCATCAGCTAACACAGCTGTACTCCCGGAGGTAGAAGTACCTCTCTGTGGGATAACTAATATTGGTGAGAACAAATGCACCACTTTAGTTAACATGGAGCATCCCTCCAACCTCCCCAGAGAAACTTTAGTGCAGCAACCCTGCACTGCCTCACAACACTTAGGACAGCAGCCCTGCCCTAGTGTGGAGCTCATAGGACAGCATCACTGCCCTGCTCCAACTCAAGAGAAACAGCAACCCTGTTATCTCTTACAGCCATATGGACAACGTTTTTGCCCAGCTATGGCTTTACTGAGAAAGCATCCCTGTCTGGCATTCTCATCATTTGATATAGGCCAGTGGACAATTCCCACTGCTCTAAACTAAAACATACTAATAGGAACTCTGATTATATAACTTCACATTGTTGGCTAGCTAAAAAACTTCAAACAGGGTGCTTTACATCCCCACAGGGAAGTAACCATATAGTGGATGATAAAGGGAGTAGCCAATCTCTTGCAGAGCTACTCTCCACTTATCACCACTTAGACAATAAAGACTCAACTGGCCAAGGTTAGCCTTATTGACCTTCGTTTGGGGGGGTTGTGTAGGAAGGTAGCCTCTTTCTAGCCTTGTTACCCCCACTTTTGGCCTGTTTGTGAGCATATGTCAGGGTGTTTTTTCTGTCTCACTGGGATCCTGCTAACCAGGGCCCAGTGCTCATAGTGAAAACCCTATGTTGTCAGTGTGTTTGATATGTGTCACTGGAATCCTGCTAGCCAGGACCCCAGTGCTCATAGGTTTGTGGCCTATATGTGCTCCCTGTGTGGTGCCTAACTGTATCACTGAGGCTCTTCTAACCAGAACCTCAGTGTTTATGCTCTCTCTGCTTTTAAAATTGTCAATGCAGGCTAGTGACTAATTTTACCAATTCTCATTGGCACACTGGAACACCCTTATAATTCCCTTGTATATGGTACCTAGATACCCAGGGTATTGGGGTTCCAGGAGATCCCTATGGGCTGCAGCATTTCTTTTGCCACCTATAGGGAGCTCAGACAATTCTTACACAGGACTACCACTGCAGCCTGAGTGAAATAACGTCCACGTTATTTCACAGCCATTTTTCACTGCACTTAAGTAACTTATAAGTCACCTATATGTTTAACCCTCACTTGGTGAAGGTAAGGTGCAAAGTTACTTAGTGTGTGGGCACCCTGGCACTAGCCAAGGTGCCACCACATTGTTCAGGGCAAATTCCCCGAATTTGTGAGTGCGGGGACACCATTGCACGCATGCAGTAAATATAGGTCAATACCTATATGTAGCGTCACCATGGTAACTCCGAACATGGCCATGTAACATGTCTAGGATCATGGAATTGTCACCCCAATACCATTCTGGTATTGGGGGGACAATTCCATGCATCCCTGGGTCTCCAGCACAGAGCCCGGGTACTGCCAAACTAACTTTCCGGGGTCTCCACTGCAGCTACTGCTGCTGCCAACCCCTCAGACAGGTTTCTGCCACCCTGGGGCCTGGGCAGCCTGGTCCAAGGAAGGCAGAACAAAGGATTTCCTCTGAGAGAGGGTGTTACACCCTCTCCCTTTTGGAAATACGTGTGAAGGGCCTGGGAGGAGTATCCTCGCCTGGCCTCTGGAAATGCTTTGAAGGGCATAGATGGTGCCCTCTCTGCACAAGCAAGTCTACACCGGTTCAGGGATCCCCCAGCCCTGCTCTGGCATGAAACTGGACAAAGGAAAGGGGAGTGACCACTCCCCTGACCAGCACCTCCCAGGGGAGGTGCCCAGAACTCCTCCAGTGTGTCCCAGACCTCTGCCATCTTGGATGCAGAGGTGTGAGGGCACAATGGACAGCTCTGAGTGGCCAGTACCAGCAGGTGACGTTAGAGACCCCTCCTGATAGGTGCTTACCTTTCTCAGTAGCCAGTCCTCTTGTGTGGGCTATTTAGGGTCTCTCCTGTGGGCATCTCACCAGATAACGAATGCAAGAGCTCACCAGAGTTCCTCTGCACTTCCCTCTTCGACTTCAGCCAAGGATCGACGCGCTGACTGCTCCAGGATGCCTGCATAACCGCAACACAGTAGCAAGAAGACTACCAGCAATGTTGTAGCGCCTTATTCTGCCGGCTTTCTCGACTGTTTCCTGGTGGTGCAAGCTCTGAGGGCTGTCTGTCTTCAGCCTGCACTGGAAGCCAAGAAGAAATCTCCCATGGGTCGACGGAATCTTCGCCCTGCCAACGCAGGCACCAAACGTCTGCATCACCGGTCCTCTGGGTCCCCTCTCATCCTGACGAGCGTGGTCCCTGGAACACATGAGCTGGGTCTAAGTGTCTTCGACAGTCCAATGGCCCTTCTGTCCAAATTTGGTGGAGGTAAGTCCTTGCCTCCCCACGTCAGACAGTAGTCCTGTGTACTGAGTGAACTGCAGCTGCTCGGGCTTCTGTTCACTTTTGCAAGACTTCCTTCGTGCACAGCCTAGCGCAGGTCCCCAGCACTCCGTCCTGCATTGCCCAACTCGCTGAGTTGGACTCCGACAGCGTGGGACCCTCCTTTGTGACTCTGAGTCGACTGCTGTCCTCAGAACTTCTAAGTGCCTGTTCAGGTGCTTCTGCAGGTGCTGCCTGCTTCTGCGTGGACTCTCCGTGTTGCAGAGCGCACCCTCTGTCTCCTCCTCCAAGGAGCGACCTCCTGGTCCTTCCTGGGCCCTAGCAGCACCCAAAATCCTCAACCGCTACTCTTGCAGCTAGTAAGGCTTGTTTGCGGACTTTCTGCGTGGAAACAACTCTGCATCCTCCAGCACACCGTGGGACATCTTCTGACTAAAGGAGAAGTTCCTGGCACCTTCTGTTGTTGCAGAATCTTTGGCTTCTTTCACCCGGAGGCAGCCCTTTTGCACCTTAATCCGTGGTTTAGTGGGCTCCTGCCCCCCCTGGACACTTGCGTGACTCTTGGACTTAGTCCCCTTCCTTTACAGGTTCTCAGGTCCAGGAATCCGTCTTCAATGCTTTGCAGCCAGTTGTTGTCCTTGCAGAATCCCCTATCTCGACTTTACTGTCTTTCTGGGGTAGTAGGGTAACTTTACTCCTACTTTTCAGGGTCTTGTGGTGGGGTATCTTGGACACCCTTAGTGTTTTCTTACACTCCCAGCGACCCTATACACACTACACTATTCCTGGGGTCCATTTGTGGATCGCATTCCACTTTTGGAGTATATGGTTTGTTTTACCCCTAGGCCTATTTCTCCCTATTGCATTCTATTGTGATTCAACATTGTTTGCACTACTTTTCTAACTGTTACTTACCTGATTTTGGTTTGTGTGCATATATTTTGTGTATATTACTTACATCCTAAGGGTGTATATCCTCTGAGATACTTTTGGCATATTGTCACTAAAATAAAGTACCTTTATTTTTAGTAACTCTGAGTATTGTGTTTTCTTATGATATAGTGCTATATGATATAAGTGGTATAGTAGGAGATTTGCATGTCTCCTAGTTCAGCCTAAGCTGCTCTGCTATAGCAACCTCTATCAGCCTAAGCTGCTAGAACACCTCTAATCTACTAATAAGGTACCCACTATAAGCCAGGCCAGCCTCCTACACTTAGGTATGCAGGGCATGGGATACTAACGGTAGGCACCTGAGAGCAGCAGCACTGGTTGTGCCACCCTATAGGGCCATGCATTCCAATACACCCAGCACTGCCATTGCAGGCTGACTGCCCTGATGGAAACCTAAAAATTAAAGTCGAGATAGCACACAGTTGGTGTGCCCTGCTAACTACACACTGCTTACAATTTGCGTAAGTCACCCCTCTGGCAGGCCTTCCAGCCCTAAGGCAGGGTGCACCATATTGTATGTAAGGGCATAGCTGCATGCCCCCACTGGGTAATCTTAGAGGTACCCCTGCAAAAGCTAACTACCCTGGCAAGGTTGCTGACTGGTTCTAACCAGTCTGCCACCTCCGGACAGCCAATCTACAACCTTGAGGTGAGAGATACTTCTCTCTGTGTTGCAGCAAAACCCTTCCTAGGTGGAGGTGCTAACACCCCAACACCCCTTCATCAGGAATGTGCACTACCCTGGTGGCAAGCTTCAAAGGGCTTACCGCCTTTGAAACTCGACCTCCAGGCCTGCTGCTAGCCCCCATTGCAAACCTCCACTTTTGGTGGGAGCAACAGTGGGAAAACTACACAGAGGATGGGAGGAGTGGCCCCACCTGACATGCACTACCCGTAAGCTATTGCCTGTGAGGTGGACACTCCATTTCATTTTCCTCTGCTTTGGATGGAAGGAAAATAGCCAACCAGATATAGGAATGTGACCTCTGCCACTGGAAGTTGTCACGTAGTGGGTGTAGCCACCCATTGGTCACAACAAGGTTTCCCCTAAAATGCCCCCTAGATTTAGTATTTAGAGGGCATTCCTAAAGCAGGAAGTCAAATTTGACTGACAAAAGAAGACCAGCACCAACAAGAGCCGAAGTTAGAGAACTGTGGACTTGCTGCACTAAAGAAAAGGCGCCAAACCCTGCCTGCTGCAGCCAGGACTCGACAATCACTCCTGAGGAGCTGCTGGACAACTGGTGAACTCTACAAAAACCCCAGATAACCTCCAGGTTTCGCAAATCGCCGCCAGAGAACTCTGTCCAGACAGGAGGTGCCACTATAAAACTTCAAGGAACCAGCAAGCCAGTGAGGATCACTTCACTGACCAGCTGCTAACTCCCAAACCGGATGCTTCAGCTGGACCAATCTGCAACCCGATGACTGCGAGGACAAACCCTGCCAGTGTGCCACATTTGGTGGCACTGCGACCTCCAGCGGCCAATCTGTGCCAATAGCAGCAGTACTGGTCAGCCCACATTGGACATCAAGCCCGACCGGGGCTGAAAAAGGACCTGAAGGAAGCCCATTTGAGGGACTTCAGGAACACACCAGACCTCCTGCCAGAGTGCCCCCATCGTCCTGCAAACGACCCTTCAACCAACTTACCTCCTGCTCCTGAGGGCGTCCTTGCGCACAGCTCCGGGCTCACAGACTCGCTCTGCACCTGGCCGCCCTGTGCCCTGCACAGAAGAACCTGCTATGCCCTTAGGGTCTCCTACCCCTTGCGGCCTCGATACTCCAAGGGAACCCCCAGGATTCACCAATAAACTTACCTGTGCAGTGTTTTTCCAAGTGGTTCCCCTGAGTGGCCCTGCACCAGCTCCAGAGACCTTCTCCCACTGCTCCCTCCAGAACCGGGAGCCGCCCAAACTTCTCCAGCTGGCACAGTGTGCCCACCGACGACCTGGACTAACAGCAAAAGAAGAACTTGGTAAACCAACTGTATTATTTTATATGTATTTTTGAAGTTGATCTTCCATTGATTCCTATGGTGCATAATTACGCACAAAAATACTATTTTTATTAAAACTCAAAAATTCATATCTCAAAAAGTACTTCCCAAATCTGATGATCTTGGTCTTAAAATGTATATAAAAATGTGAAGTATTTATATAAATTGGTCTTCAGTTATTCATTTGATTGTGTGAGTTGCAAGATTGATACTGTGGGTACAACAAATGCCTTGCACTTCCCCAGGATAGGCCCAACTGCTCGACCAAGTTACCATAAAAATTGGAGCATTAGGTGGTCTAGTGTTTACCCCTGTAAACCAACCTGTGGTTGCCTGGACTTCCTGCACAGTGTGCCTAGCTTTGCACACTACATTTGAAGCCAGCCTCCTCCTACACCTGCTCCTCTGGTGCCAAACAGAAAAGACTCAGCCCTGGCAGGAGTAACTGGTGTTATCTCTCCAGGTAACGACCCCAGACAGTCACTTGGAAGACATTTGAGCTCTTCCCCTATATTCTCAGATTTGTAGGTTTCCCCAAAGGAGTTGAGGGAACACATGCTCCTATGTTCTCCTATAGCCTCCCTCCCATCTCCCAATTTTTCAACATGTTTTAGGATAGAAAGGGGCCATATAGTGTTAGCGCCGAAGCCACTGATCGGTGCCCCCCAAAGAGCCCTCATAGTGCGCTTTCTGAACTACCATGACAGAGACATTATTCTTCAAGAAGTGCGACAGCAGGGAAACCTCACTTTTGACTCCTCCACAATATTGATTTTTCCAGACTAATCCACTGAAGTACAAAAACAGCGCTGCACCTTCGATGCAGTGAAAGTTAAGCTCTGAGCAATAAAACTCCATTACATTCTCCTTTTCCCTGTGAAACTGAAAGTTATTCTCCATGACAAAGCACACTTTTTGTTAACTCAGAGGAAGACTGGAGATGGGTGGAAGAATAACCTCCTCTGATGCAGAACAGGCTGACAATAGATACTTCGCAGGGACAGGGCACAAGGGGGACTAGACCGAAAATGGAGACCCCAGATGGAACAAAGGAAAGCAATTGAGGGTTGCCCTAGACAGATCTTGCAAGATGAGTCACGCAAGATGTGTGCTAGTGGACCCCACTTCAGATTCAGAATTGGTAAGGAGAAATGGGACGCCCACCCCCACTGTGCTGAACGCTCTCCAGGGCGGCAGTCGTCACATCCAGAGAGAATGGAAACTGACCATGATGATAGGAGCCCCACTCCAGGAAACCAACCAACTGACCAAGTGGACAACTGTAGCATAAATCTCAGCAAAGGAACAGATGAGGATACCGAACACTGGCATATTATCCCTGCAGAACTTGATTACTCTTCATCCTTAGGGCTGCTGGATGGCTCTGGGTGCAGATAGCCTGGAGAGGTGTAACCCCCCACCCCCATTCTCCTCCCTCTTCTTTCTCTCATCTCTTTCTCTCACTCCCTTCCTTCCACCCTTGCTTTCCAACCCTTCCCCCTCCTCCCTTTTCCTCCTCTCCCTCCTCAGTCGTACTCTTCCTCTTTTCCTCCCGCTCCCTTTCCAACTTCATCTCTGCCCCCCCTTTTACCTTTACCATAAAGTTAGTGTAAGTGTGGGAGTGTACATATATAGTGCGGCCTTGCCTCATCCCCCTCCAGCTGGTAGACTGCAGTGGGGTGATAGATTGTGCTAGTGTTGACAGATGTTTTTCAGTTTTGTGGGGTGATTGTTGGTAATTGAACCCTACCACAGGGGCTAAACCCAACTTTTTAAAGTTGTATAGGTGGGGTAGTGTGGGCTGCAGGCCCTCAGGCTTGATCCAGTGACACAATGGCTACAGAATACATGTGGCCAAATATGTACCAGGGAGGAGGGGCTGGGGAGGAGGCATGGATTGGGGTTGTTTAGTTCGGTCTTGTTTGACAATCACTGGTTTGAACTCAGATATAAGATGGCGAGATGTAGAAACTATGTTAAACTTTGGTCCCAGTTCACGAACATGGTACAAGCTACTGAAACATCAGGGCACTTACGCTGACGCTTAATTCTACTGGTGGGGCACACTCTGTACTTACATGGAATGTAAACGGACTGGGGCACAAGGTCAAGAGAGGACTAGTGGTGGCTTACCTATGTCAACAGAAGCCAGATGTTGTCCTCTTGCAGGAAACACACCTTCGAGAAACTCACTACCATTTTCTAGCAAGGGGAGCTTACACGTTGCTGACGCATGCAGTATTTACCTCCGGGGGGAGGGGTGTGGCGATCCTTGATAGGAAGACACCTCCCTTTAAGGTCCACAAGACGTAGATAGACCCCAGTGAAACATATGCAGTGGTACAGGATATGTAGGGTAGAGAGGACGTCACCATCATAAGTGTTGATGCACCCCCCGTTTACAAAAACGCACATTGCAACCAGTGACAGAGATCCTTCTAGAAATGGACTCCTCTATACATGTAATTGGGGGGGACTTCAATGATGTCATGGCAAACACACTAGATAGGTCAGGTATAGCGCGCACAACTAGCTCAAATAAAACTACGCCACTTAGCCGATTTGTAGAACCACTAGGCCTGAATGACCTGTGGTGGAAACTTCATCCGACTAGACAACGCTACTCCTACTACTTTGGGGTTCATAGAGTGTTTTCCAGGTTGGACTATAGTACAGAGTGTGGAATACTTGGCACGAGGACTATCAGATCACTCTTCACCCAGGGTCACAATTGGTGGGTGACAACGGGATAGGGGAGTGGGCTGGAGACTAAATGCCTGGGAACTATGGGATGAGAAGATCAGGAAAGAAATTAGAACAGAAACCAAACTCTACTTCTTAGAAAATAAAGATATGGTAGACTCAGTGGTGACGCTATGGGAAGTCTACAAAGCGGCCTTCCTGCAGAATATTTAAAGAAATAGATCGATTTATTGGCTCCCCGTTTACATAATTTATATACAGCAGCACTGAAGGAGGGGATCCTGCCTCCTGACCTGTGCAGGCCAGATTAGTAATCATCCATAAGTCTGGGAAACAGAATGTGACTCGTACTGCCCTACTCACTACTGAACGTTGAAATTAAGGTCCTTGCCACAATACTTGCCACCAGACTTTCGTGAGTCGTCTCCTCCCTCATCCACCAGGACCAGTCGGGGTTTATGGCAAAGCGCTCCACCAGAGGAAACCAACAACAACTCCGTAACTGGATGAACACAGTGGAGTCCCACCCAGATCCCCATATGTTTGCGTCATTAGATGCAGAGAAGGCCTTAGACACAGTCCACTTGCCGTTTATGATGACTACCCTTCGGCGACTGGGATTAGGTGACAGATTTCTGGATTGGGTGACGCTGCTATATAGGGAACCTTATGCAGCAGTGCGGATCAATGGGGTGATGTTGGCTGACTTTAATATGTCCTCTATCATCCCTGTTATTTGCTCTCACTCTGGAACCACTAGCATGCCACATCTGTGATAACTCCCTGATACAGGAATTTCAGGCCCTAGGCTCCGCCCTTGTAGAAGAGAAGATATTGCTATATGCGGATGACATTCTTTATTTACATATCTCATCCACATACTTCGCTTCTAGCCATGTTTCAGGCCTTTGATGTTTATGGTCAACATTCTGGCTATACCATCAACTGAAACAAATCAGTCCTTTATTATAGTTCTCAGAGACCATGCAGTCTTCGTTGAGTGATCTTACCGACACCTGAAAGTATCCCATGAGGAATTCCAATATCCGGGCATTTTTGTGATATGAGACTCGGAGAATAGAATTCGCAGTAATGTTGCCAAAATACTCTTGGACTTGCATGCAGATGCCAAGCGCTGCAAGACACTCCCTCTTACAATCATGGGTAGAGCCACCATGTTCAAGATGGTTACCCTCCCTACGTTTCTCTATGGTCTACAGAATTGCTATTACAAACTGCCAGATGAGCTCTTTCCGAAAATGACAGTGAACTACAGTGACTCCTCTGGCAAGACAGACATCCCCAAATAAGTTTACAGGCATTAAAAAGAAACTGCTACAATGGAGGGGTTGCTCTTCCCGACATCAGGGCATATTACTGGGCATCCCATTTACTGGTAATAAATGAGTGGAGTCATGGGGCCCATCTAACCTACACTTCGGAAAGAACGCAATTTCAAACCAAATCCTACCGACGCTATCTATTTGGGAGCAGAGGAGTACAATGCTTCCTGCCTGCAACCCAGATGGTGATTAAGGTCTGGCAAACAGCGTCCAGACGCATTGGCTGGGCGGGTAAGATTACACGAGAGACTCGTTTATGGGCAGGAAACTTGCTTAAAGAGGTCACTAAATTGAAAGGGTTGAAGGACTGGGTCACCATATGAATCTCGAAGGTGGGAGACCTATTATTTGAAGGGGATTTTATGCCATTCTCTGTCCTACAGCAGGAATATCACCTCCTTGAAACTCAACACTTCGGATATCTCCAACTTTAGCATGCATGGAGGGCAGAATCTATACAGACTAATATACCGTAGTATTCACCCTTAGAGGACAAATTACTGATGGAGGATATACCGAAGAAAGCGGTCTCCTCTAAACATAGAACATTAATTAATAATATGGCAAACACCCTTCTAAAACTTTGGTCCACCTGGGAAGAATCAGTAGGTGAGTTGGAAGACATAGATTGGAAGCTGGTTCTTATGTTCCATAGAGATGTAGCAATTAACTCACACCTACTCCTCATTCAACTTAAGATACTACATCGTATCTACTATGACAGAGCATGCCTTCACGCAATGGGACAGGCGATTTCTCCTGACTTTTTGAGGTGTGGAGACCACAGGGGAGACTACTTCCACGCACTTTGGTCTTGCCCGGTACTACGCACTTATTGGAGGCTCCTGCAAACTGAGATGGGGATTATAGCTGATACGGTCCTCCGGAAGACCCTAAGTACATCCTTTTGGGAGTCCCCAGTGACATAGGTCTCCCTCGCAAACGTCTGATACTCTGTAAATTAGCCTGGTAATACCGAAAAGAAACATTGCTAGACACTGGGGGGGCCCAGAGACCCCGACACTGACTGAATGGAAGAGAGGGATGGATATGTATATGGCGGCAGAGAGGGTGGTATACAAAAGTAGAGGCTGTCCACACAAATGATGCTCGATATGGGGCCTTAGATTGCATACTATGACCTTGAAACTTGATCAAGTACGTGATGGTTCCCCTTAGTAAGACTGTTACGCTATCCCTGTTTGTCCGACACAGCAACAGATGTACTACCCCTTTATAAGATCTGTCTTGAGGATGTTGAGTCCTATGATGTTCTTTAATGTAACATTTACACTTTCGCCCTTATATTTTATTTCCTTGGATGAACGACAATAATTGGTTGTTTTGTATTGCTAACACAAACCAATAAAAACATTTTTTTTAAAGTCCACGATACTCGTAGTGGCAGGGTTTGCTTTCAGTGCATGAGAGACTTCTCACATTGCCGTGGCTGTTTCTTATCGTACCCAGGATTTTACTGTTTAATTAATAACCCCAGGTTTCTGATATTACTGACTGAGGCAGTTTGCAAACATTACCTTGCCTGTGTCAAATCGCAACAATATGAACGATTTACAGTGTCATGCCAGCTTCCACAGAGCCTCAGGATTAAGGTTAACACCTTTTTTAGAGAAACGTTGGCAAAGCCATTAGGTCTCCCTTTGGGAGCTATTAGCTTTGCCAATGCCTTTTGGTGATGCTGTGCTGCACTGCCAAAAATAAAGGAAAAAAGGTGTGATAACACGCCACAGCGGCCGTGTAATTTTGTGGGTGTGTGCATGAGTAATGTGCCTGCGAGTATATGTGCCATTATGTAAGCACACTTACAAAAAGGGTCGCAAGGAGAAGCACATGTGCAAGAGAGCAACGCACAGTGGCACAAAGAGAGTTTGGCAGGGGTGAAGAACACGAGATGTATCTTGCAACAGGAGGGAGACAGCAACATGAAGGTCAAGTAGCAGGTATTTGGTGAGGGAGAAGCATGGGAGAGAGAGATCTGGAAAACACACGCACTCTGAAGAAGCGCCTAAGCAAGAAGAAAGAAAGTAGTCTCCAGCGGTAAGCAGTGGGATGACAGAAATCGGCCTGTCAGAGAGATGATAACGAGTCTATGCCACAGGATAGTGGCCAACACAAAATGGACAATCTGGGACATGGAAAGCAATTGAATAATAAGCAAGCAAATGAGAGTGACAAAACCAACCAATGGTAAGCAATGGGTGGCCTGTAAGCCCCTTTAGGCCATTAAGTAATTGGGTAATTCATTAATTAATTGGTAAGCCAGCAATAGCTAATTGCAACCAGAAAGCTTGCATCTAGGAGGCTCGACCTAAATAAAATACTGCCCATTTGTTTACGTTTTGCTAATCTGGAACAACCATGCGCTGGTAGATGGAGGGGAATTTGTGTGAAATTATTAGGATTCATTTGTAGCATTCAATTACTCCTCTCATAATGATTCTGAAATTATTTAAACGTATTTGAACCGCTCTTTATGTTTGGTGCTTTAGGCTTCTGTTTCCGGAGGGAAAATACATCGGATGTCACTGCTTTTCCGAATATCTTTACCAGCCTTGACTTTAAAATACTGGCCTTGCCAGTTAAAAAAAACCTGGCAGGTGCCAACCCTACTCAGCATAAACCAACACATTGCCATGCTAATTTGCACAACATTCAGTATGTTAAGCACACATTGCCATGCTATTTTTTGTGTACATAGCTATGCATTGCCATGACTGTTTTTAAACTTCATTGTCCGTTCCTACATTATCCCATTATGGAAATCTATTCCTTTTGCTTTCCAGCATCCACACATAATGCCAATTTGGTGTTGACATTAGCATGCAAGTTTCTACATTGTTTCAGTACTTAAAACACATATTGCAAAGTCAAATACTACACTGCTCTAATATGAAAAGAACATATTGCATTTCTAGTTCCCAAATAACCATGTCAATGTTTAGAGTGCAAAAGAATAATTAAAACACATTGTCCCCCTGTGCAGACTAGACATCATCACAGTATACAAAACATTTAGGCCCTGATTTAGAGTTTGGCGGATGGGGTTAGTCTGTCACAAACTTGACGAATATCGTGTCCGCCATATTCTGATTCCATTTCTGTCATTTGATGATTCCATTCTATCCTATGGAAATTGTAATACCGTGGACAAAATATCCGTCACCTTTGTGATGGAGTAACTCATCCATTAAACTCTAAATCAGGCCCTTAATCATGTACCTTTGAATACTTCATGCTATTATGTCGGTTTCTATGGGAAAGGAAAGGGGTGGTGGCAGACATAAGGGATAGAAATAGAGTACGGTGGTTGGGGCAGAAGGCGTGGTTAGATGCATAGCAGGAAAAAGTTAGAAAAGAGTGAAAGGTTGATCAGTGCAAGGTCAGTAAGTAATCAATTGTAGAGGTAGAATTAAAGGAAGAAGCAAAGTGAGAGAGAATAAGAGTACAACAAAGGACATCAGCAGAAATAGCAATGTTTATTATACCAACAAAGTGGGAACAGCATAAAGTGAGGAGGTAAATCACAATGAGGAAGAGGGCTGAATGAAAGGGCAGTGGTAGAAAGAGTTTGGAGGAAGCGAGATGATAGTAGCTACATTCTGAGTGTGTGCATTCAGTGACAGGATTGTTCTAGGTACAGACAACGGATGGTTGCTTAATTGCAGCTGGAAGAACAAGACAGACTTTGCCTTGAAGAGTAGAGGTCTGGGGCACACTATGCTTTCTTATGTCAGGGTGTGTTATGTTGTGTCATGTTGGGCTGTGGGACAGTTTGTGCGTTGTGTTCTGTTGTGTAATGCTGTATCATGCTGTGTGTTATGTTATATCGCTCTCTGTTGTGTTGTTTTATATTAGGGTGTGATGTGTTGCAGAGATTAGCAAAATAATCACAATACAAAATTTGAGAAACTCTCTATTGCAGTTCTCTAGTTCATTGCTCCCTAAATGAGCCTGTTAATTGCAATTGCGAGTTATGATTCAGCAAAGCTTAATTTAAGTTCATGATGCTTAAAATGATTAAAGACATAGGCCTTGATTTAGATATTGGTGGACAAGTTACTTTGTTTCAGCGGTGACGGATATCCTGTCCATTAAAATGTAACTCCCATTATATCCTATGGGATTTACATTTCGGTGGATGGGATATCTGTCACCATTGTGACAGAGTAACTCCTCTGCCAATATCTAAAACAGGCCCATAGTTTAAATGTTTAAATAACAATCCTAATTGTAAAGTAGCTAGTTATTCTCCAGTATTATTAGAGGTCAGTGCCTGTTCATGTCACCAAAGCCTTCAGTTTGAAACTGGGGCCACAATAAAATTAATACTCTAATTATGTTGTAAACCATAAATAGCAGGAGCAGCTAATGCTTCCTTGCATTCCTAAGGAGGGGCAAGGAAGCAGAAAGTGTGGGATTGTCTTGGGTAATACATCATCATAAGCCGAAGGTATGAAGACAAGTTGCTTTCCTTCATTTGTACATTGATCTCTCCAAAGCCAATAAAATAACTTTATTTTAGTCAAACTTTATTTTTTGAGTTTTCAAGATAAAACATTGGCAGTGTTAGCAATCTACATAAATTGACACCAGCATTGTGGTTCTAGTGCTAATAAATCACACAGTTTCGATTTTAAACTGATTCAAAACATAGGTGGACAATACCCGCAAAACCATGTCATCATGTCCTGTAACTTTGTCAGCCACTGCAACACCTTATCCCACCCACTTTCGAAATCCCCAAAAGAACAAAGAGAACCAAGACCATGAATGAGTTATATTCAGTTGCAGATTATTTCGAGTGTGAGTGTAATTTAGTTGGATATGTCCCCCTCCTCCAACTAGGGATCTCAGCCCCATCGTGCCAGTTGAGCTATATCTGAAAGAGGTGGAATGCTCAGATACGTGTAGGACATACAGTAAGCGGGTGACATGTGGACAGAAGGGAATCCAGATGACCCCAAGTGTATTCAATTTTTTAAAAACTATCCCTGAGTATATCTTCCAAGAGTTCCATGGTCATAGTCTGTCAAAGCCAGGCATTCCATTGAGTAATCAAAGGAGCTGTCTGCTTTTACCAAGCCGTGGCGAGTGCCATTTTAGTGACTCTCAGGCATAACCAATAGATTGAGCGATTACTTGAGGTTAGTCATTTGAGAGATTTATCCCGTAGCCCCAGAATGGCGAATCATATTGTGGAAGGTATGGGACACCACAATATCTCTTTAATTTGCACCAAGATTTCAGACCAGTATGGGTGGCTCACGCTACAATCCCACCAAATATGGCAGAAGTTGCCCAACAGCCCGCATCCCCTCCAACAAGCATCAGTGGTATTGGGAAAATTCTTTTGAGTTTTGTAGGGTAGAGGTACCAGTCATAAAGGACTTTGTAACGGGCTTTCTACATCCCCAAAAATGGTTAAACCTATGGAAATCCTGCCATCAATGTCGCCATTGGTTATTTGAAATGATCTCTTGTTATTGGGTGGACCAGAATTCCATATGTCAGGTTGTGTGTTAGGAGTAGTGTCCATCAAAAGTCCATATAAAAATGAAATTACCCCTTTTGTTCCTCTCCGGTTCCTGACAAACCTTTCAATTGGGGAAAGGACCCTCGTGCCTGCCTCCCTATTGTTGGGTTGGAGTACCCAATGTCTTAATTGTGTGTAGTGGTATCTCTCTGAGGTAGGTTGGTAGCCCAAAGTTCCATTCACAATTTTCAAAGGTGAGAATGCCCCACCCATGAAATAAATCTGATATCATGAGACATCTTCCCGCCCTCCAAAGATCAAATGGTCCCTGAGAGAGTGCCGGGGAGGAAGGCTGGGTTGAAATTAATGGATCGAAATGATGAAGGAAATTTAGCCCAGGCCCTTGATTGGTTCATGCTGTTCCAGGTATTGAAGGTCGTTTTTGTGGGCGTGATCAAATATACATTAATTGGTTGGTCTGCTTTGGGCTTCCATAATAGGTTGCAAATGTAATAGCCTGTTAAAGTCAGATCCATATATAACCAATGTTTATCCTACTCATGTAGGGACCACTCTGTGAGTACTCTCAATTGTGCAGCTTTGTAATATAAGAGAAAGTCTGGAAGAGCCTCCTTCAGTCCTGGTTAGTCGGAGCACTCTATGCGGAAGTTTGGCTCAACGATCTTGCCAAATAAATTTTATCAAAAATGTTCATAGTTTTGTAAAATAAATCTCTCTGTACTGAGACTGGTGGCCTTGAAATAGGTATAAGAACCAAGGTAAGGCCATCATTTGATGGCGTGAACATGGCCGAGCCCTGACAGGTATGATGGTGCCCATCGTTTAAGATCTACCTTAAGTTGCCGGAGCAATGGGGGGGTAGTTGGCTCTGTAGAGGTCCGAAAGTTGTGGGGTAATTTTATTACCCCGGTAAGAGTTCCTTCTTGACCCACTGGAAGGTAGTGTAATGGGCCAACTCTTTCATCTTAGTGGAAGAAAGGGTTAAATTGAGAAGGTATGATTTGGAAAGGTTGACCTGGTATCCTTCCACCTTCTCAAATCCAGCTAGCTCTCGCTGCAGGGCCAAAAGGAGGTTGGTGGGGACGTTAATGATAATATAACAACATCAGTGAATAAGCATATTTTATGATTAAGGGATCCGAATGGTATGCCCCCAATCTCCCCCTCCTGCCGCGCCCTCGCTGCTAAAGTCTGTATGCTGAGAGCAAACAGGAGAGGGGAGAGTGGACACCCCTGGCTTGTTCCCCTCTCCAAGTGGAAGGTACTTGAGCTCAGTCAATTAAGTAAGAAGCGGAAGACAGGAGTAGTGTAGTTGGCTTTCAACATTGTGATGAATCTATCGCTTTTACTGAAGTGTTTCATGGTATGAAAGAGGAAGTTCTAGTCCACACGGTCAAATGTTTAATCAGCGTCTAACGTTAGCAACACCGCAGGAATGTGTTCTTTATTGTTTTTTCTACCAGATGGATTTCCTGACGTAGGTTCTCATTAGTTTGCCTCCCCTTGATAAACCCTCATTGGTCCGGATGAATCAAGTCTGGCAAGATTTCCTTTACTTACGTGGTAAGTATCTCGGTATATACTTTGGCATCTAGATTCAAGAGGGCAATGGACCTGTAAGAGGTGCAATTATGTGGGTCTTTCCACGGTTTGGGGAGAACAGATATTAAGGCTTCACTCACTGAATTTTTGACCCTGCGTTCTGTAGCTTTATGATTGAACAGTTTAGTTAAAGGTGGTATCAGTTCAGAGTTGAAAGTTTTATCAAATTGGGCTGTGAAGCCATCTGGCCCAGGTGGCTTATGAAGTTTGAAGGAGTCTATAGCTCTCTGAACTTCTTCTTCCTCAACAAGGCCACTTAGAGCTTCATTTTGTTTGTGGGAGAGTGACGTTGTGGAGGTATTGTAACTGACATGTTCTCCCCGGAGAGTTGGCTGTATAAAGGCGTAAAATTGTAAAATTCCTTAAAGGCATTCGTTATGTCTTTTTCTGTCTTTGCCAGGCCCCATTTTCTAGGTTTATATGACTTACATGTTATGTTTCCTGTTTTACCCTCAGTTGGCGCGCTAGCTGTGTTACTATCTTGTTCCCTTGTGGGTATGGCCCAGGTTTAAGGTGAAGCATGTTGAACTCTGCTCTATTTGTGTAATTGCGTTCAGTTTTCCTCTGAGGGCTGTGACTTTCCGCTGGACTTTTAATGAAGTGGATTCTTTGTGTGGCTGTTCAGCGGACTTTAGGTCTCTCTCTAGAGTCAATCGTTCTTGAGTTCTTTGCTTAGATAAAGTGGACATAAGTGATATGCACTTCCCCCTAATAACTGCCTTAAAGGTGTCCCATTTGTTGGAGATATCAGTGTTCTGGGGATCATTAAGGTCAAAGAATTCTCCAATGGTTTTACACAATTCATCTATAAATAGACAATCTCGTACTACGGGATAAAGGAAGAACCATCTGCGATATTTAGAAATGGGGAGGGACCACTCCAGGGTCAATGTTACTGGGTTATTGTCGGAGAGGGATATCAAATGGAATTCTGATGTTAACATTGAGTGTGGGAGACATTGTCTAATAAATATGCAATCGAGATAAAAGTAAATTTGGTGGGAATGAGAAAAGAAGATGTAGTCCCTAGTATCTGGATGTGTGTGTCTCCACGCATCTATTAGACCAGTCTACTGCAGTGTTCTTTTCAAGGTTTTAGAAAAACTCCAGGTATATGTGCATGTCGGATGGGAGCTGTTCATGTCCGGATCCCAGGTCAGATTAAAGTCCCTCAGTAGGATAATCTTTCCCTCTGCAAATTCCCCACTTGTATAAGGTAAGACTTTTCGCTAATGTGGCGGGGGCAATTTTCTGATATAGTCACCTGGGCCATTCCACTCGGCCATGATACCTGGCCACGCCCCTCAATTATTTTATTTTAAAGGTAATAAACTCTCCAGTTTTCCTTCTCATTTGTCTTAAGATTAAACAAGTAAATATAGCATTGTATCTGATCTCTAATCTGCACGGGTACAAAACATGCAATAGACAACATTACCTTCCTGATAGTGATTATCAAACTTTGCATGAGCACATCCTATTGGGTTTTTATTGACCTTGAGTCATATCACATTTCAACCATTTTAATATCTTTATTGGAAAATTCACGATACAGATTCTCTGGTGAATCATGTAAGAACCTCATCACCCTTTCAGCTTGACTTCTAAATCAAGACTCAATCTCTTTCTTCTATACACAACATTCAATTCACCTAAACTATGTTATGATCACTTTATTTAAAAATTAATGAACCCTTCAAATCCCCCACTCATTTGCCTTAAAGTAAGACCATGTTCCTCTTAAAAGGTAGATGACTCATCTATTCACCTAAAATTTCAAATTCCCAAATAATTAGTCACTCTGCTCAATAATTTGATCTTCTGATTGAAGATATCTAGAATAACAGTAACATTGAATAATATCCCAAGCACGTTTTAGCATCATAGATGTAATCTAGTATCTCAACCAATATCAAATATTGTACCACTCATTAACTAAACTATGAATTATCTAACTTATGAATACAAATAAAACTATTATGAGTGCCTTACTCCAAAATATTTATCACTATTGATAAAGGAATCTAGAGTCAAAAACAAATAAACTGATTTCAAAATTATCCAATACAATGTTTTCTGTATAAACCTGACACCAATCCTCAGTGCTTACCTTGCTCTTCAAAGATATATGTTCTGATATGACTGCTACAGTTAATAGTCTGCCGTCATCTTGTCCACTTCTTAAACACCTTACCTAAGTCCTGCATATTCCAACTCATGCAAACCAATCTTGTGCTGATGACACCCAGGTGTATAGCTGTCTTTCTCTCAATCCATTGTCACATTTAATCTAGAGAAGTACTTAGGTATATTCAGACCGGGATGACTGCGAACTATTGCTGACAGAAAAGTTCCAATATGCCATACTTGGCTCTAAGGGAAGGTGTTTCTGAGCCTCTCTTATCTGCTCTCCTCCCCTATACGTTTGGTCTAGATCTGTAACCAACAGAAATAGTTGAGAGCTTGGATGTTGTGTTTCATGCTGAGCCCTCCTTGAGACCCCGGTTTAACAATGTTGTTCCATCAGCCCAACAATCTCATACAGATTCCCCCACTTTTGACAGATAAAAAGTATACAGTAATGTAGATGTAATAATTAACTCTTGTGTGGACTACTATAATGCCCTTTATTATGGCTTTCTTAGGACTCAGCACTGCATGCTCCAAAAGGCACCAAACGCAGCCACCAAGGCCATATCTATACTAAGCTAAAATAATAATATCTCTTCTGCCTGAGGGCTTTATTTTGGCTTCCAGTGCACATAGTATGCATTTTGGGGTTGTCTGTATTGCGTTAAAATATTTAATGACTCCTATTTTCACAGCCATGACTTACATAGCAAAAATAAAGCCTTGTTGTTGGTTCCCACGTACAACTTCATCATTTCAGGAGGTTGTTCCTTTTCTGTTTAGGCCCCCTCCGTCTGGATATTCTTGCATTTGGACACTAGACTCACACCTTCTCTTGATCTTCAAGTAAAAGCTGAAGACATGTAAGTTTCGTTAGGTAGATTTTCTAACACTAGCACCAAGAGACCAGGTCTGATAGTACCGGTATTCATCATTGTTAGACCTGTCAGCTTTAGGGTCGTCATCCCCCAAATGTTTTGCCTTTACCCTCTTATTTTTCTGAATTCCGGTTTGCTGGCCTTAGGATTCTGTGAACTTTATTACTGCTAACCAGTGCTAAAGTGCTTGTGCTCACTTCTTAAAACATCAGAAAATTGGCTTACACATGATTGACAAATTTAATTTACTTATAAGTCCCTAATACACTAGTATGCTATATATCCAGGGTCTGTAAATTGAATGATACTAGTGGGCCTGCAGCACATACTGTGCCACCCACTTAAGTAGCCCCCTAAAACATGTCACAGGTCTGCCATTGCAGCCTGAATGCAGTTGTAAACTCCAAATTTGACTTAGCAAAATACATCCCTTAGCAAGCCGTAAACTCCTATTTTATTGCCTATAAGTCACCCCTAAGGTAGACCTAACATAGCCCATGGGTTAGGGTGTATTGTAATTCCAAGGTTGGGCATGTACCTTTAATTTGTTTCATGCCTTGGTAGTGAAAAACTCACAAATTCATTTTCACTATTAAGAGGCCTACCTCATCCATAGGATGACTTTGAGTTGTTTCCTTACATTTCATAAATGCTAACTTTTGATTGAGAACAGGTAGGTATTTCATATTTGGTGTCAATGAAATTGTGATTTAACATCCTTGTTAATGGTAATGTCGAATTGTAAGTTACAATTTCGAGAATTACGCTTTTAGAAAGTTTGCATTTTCCTGCAATAGCTAGTTTGTTCCTTCAGCCTTTTCCTGGGTATCATGACTTGTCGTAGTTGACAGTTAGACTTTGTTTACTCCTTCCAGACAACCAAACAATAGAGGGATTAGATGAAGAAACTACCAGGGTTAAGAATAGGATCCTCAGACCCACTCTAAGCTCACTTTCAGGACCTGTGGAAGAACTCTCAGAGGACTGCCTGCTGCTGTGGCCTGTTGTGTTCTTCAGAAGATTACTTTGCTGCACCTGGAAGGACTGCTCTGATACCTAAAACCTGCCTTCAACCCTCAAAGGGATGCCCCGCTGTTGAGCCCTGTTCCACCTCTAGAGCCCAGGACTACCAGAGTGACTCCAAGGGCTAGTTTGCTGGCCTCCTCATCTGAGCTTCAGGACACAAAAGGCTCCAACCAAATGTTACGTGCACCTGGACCCAGCCTGAGTGAGTCCTAACCCTCCAAGCTGTGCCTCTGCAGTCCTAGACCCCTGGTAATGGCGTTAAAGGCACTCAGCTAACAAAAATAGAAAATGTGGGACTTACAAAATCTTTGGCTAAAAGCTGCTCTGAGGACTGAGAGGAGACCAGGACCAACCTAATTGTCCATCCACCTAAGATGCATCGCTGGTCTGCCTGACATTGTAGCTGGTCCCAAAACATTGTTCTTCTTTGTAGCAAATCCTGTTCAGCAGTCCTTCACAGAAGGGGTATCTGGCCTCGTAGAGCCCTCATCGACCACAGCCTTGTCCTGCTGAAGATTTTTGACTTCCAGGAAAGAGATTATGGGCTGGATTTAGAGTTTGGCGGATGGGTCACTCTGTCATAAATGTAACAGATTCCGGCTGTGCGCGGTTTTTTAAGGGCCACAACCTCCTGTGCATCAGAATGATGCTGGGGGATAAATAAGGCGCATAGGCCTTAAAGTCATTTTTTGGAAGGGAATGCCTACCTTGCATATCATTAACGCAAGGCAGTTTCCCGCTTCTGAAAAATGAAGTCCATGATGGAATTTTGACGTCCACGGGGTCGGGCGCCAAAGTATAAATATGGGGCACGGTTTGCGCCGAATGTGCGTCAAACTTTTTGACCCACATTCTGCACAAACAGAGTATAAATATGCCCCTAACTTCCTCCTATAGCAAAGAAAGCTGTATTTTTTTATTTTTTTATTTGCCTGACCTGCATTGGAATATCAGAACTTGCTAAACTAATCTGAAACTTGCTTCGTTATGAATAGTCTTATGGTGTGAAGTTGTGTGGGAATTGAAATGACGAAACACAAGTAAGCATAAAACTTATAGAAGTGGATTGGTTTTCAGAGAGTGAAGCACATGAGAAAATATGCCAATGTACCCAGATTAATATTGAATGAAACTCAATGTGTTGCATGTTTAGACTGCTCTTTGTTAAAAACTATTATCTTGACAGAAAATGTTCTGTTCACAAGAAACAGCAACTACTGGATGGCTGTCTAATCTCCTGCATGAACCAAATTTACTAAAATGTATTATTCATGTTTAATGTATAGAAGGGTCCCAGGGAAAGAGCAGGAGAGGTTGAGGTTGGATTCAAATGAAGAGAGACTACTTCTAGGATAGGGCTTGAGATCTTGATTTAGCCCTTTGTTCTCAGATCCAGACTGTATACCTTTCCGCGCTCTTGACACAGACAGATTTGTTTTCTGCCTAGACTATTTCCCATCTGAAGTCTGTTACAATATTCTTCATGAGTACTGATATCATCGCATACTAGACCACTTCTAAAATCTATTCTTTTTGCTATTCATTGACTAAAATGTTTTACTTTTCCTGATTTAGAACATCAAGCTAGGGACAGATTGCGGGACACGCATTATGCAATGTTTTGTAAACTTCAATTGACTTATGAAGAGAATCTGAAAATGTATGCTAGATCAAAACCTTTAAACTAAAACTAAAACTCTTGTCACTCACTCCAGAAAGGTTATGAAATCTATTGTTCTTGAGAATTGCAGCTTGTACCTTACACCCATTCCCAAGATACCTTCCTGGGGGACCTAAGAGGTGTGGAGTATTTTATAATTTTAGGATTGTCTGCTTTTCCAAAAAGGTAAGGTTTAGCATGGTTTAGAGGTAAGGTTTAGTAAGGATAGGAAAATAAGCTGCAATAATTTAAAAAGTGCCCAAGTTTAGATAGCCAGAATCCAACTGTGAAGGCTGTTGAGGTCCAGTTTCTGAAGCAGTTGCAGATTGCGGTTGAAGAATTAATGAAATTTACGGGTATGAGAATCAATTGGGTTGATGCATCAAAATCGTGCATATTGTGATTTGTATTGAAAGTGTTCTAGTGATGTTTTGATTCGGAATTGCTAGGATTTTTTATGTGCTTTGTCAAAGAGATAAAGAGGTTACCAGACAAAAAAATAGTCTAAGATCCAAGGACAGAGATAAAGATATATATGAATTAAAATAAGGTATTCTTGTCTCCTAGGAGAAGTGTAAGTCATGAGATATTGCTGACTTTGCACACAGATAGGGGTGTAATGATATGTTGTGATTATATTAATTTTGATTAGTGCTTGTGAAACCTGATGAGCAAAGGTGGCACAACACTGATTAGGTGATTCCCCAGAGATCGAGAACTCATCATTGCAAGTAGCGAATTCTTTATGACTTGGTAATCGGAAGATTTAAAACCTAGTTCTGATCTTTGAATTGTGCTACTGGTTTCCTTTTGAAGATGCAGACAAAGATTGATGCAATTTTATGTTGCTTAGTTATTAGATTTGTCTTTCATTCATTTAGAGGAGAAAATTGTAAAAGATGGTAAACCGCTGCAAAGAGCAAGTATTTGCGACATATTATGCTGCGCTGGGATTGGGAGTTTGGTTTGAAACCATGCTGTGATTGGATGAATCTTGGCAAGAGGTGCAAATTTATTGGTTGTTTGAATTACCAAGCTGTGTTATGATTTGATAAAGGGGTTCTGTGTTCTGATGTATACGGAACAATTTCCAACTATTTTAAATACTGTAATATGAGTTATTGAATTGTTAAATTAAATTTGAAATTATGACATTTTCAAAAATTTGAGGAGCTTAAATAGAGCTATTGTAATGGTTCCAGTTAGGGAAGGTGAGGAAGCACCTCCTGAGGAAATTGCTGCATATCAAATGTTGATTGAAGAAGGGTTACATACGTGTGTTTGGCTTTGTAATGGTGCAAGATCACTGAAAAAGAAATTTCATTGAGTTCTCCTATATTGAGAACATTTAATTTAGGGGTCATTGGCAGATTACGAGAACTTTTACATGAAATGTAACCACCTCCGAGACCTACACAATTTTAAGCACTTAGGCCCTCATTACAACATTGGCGGTAAAAGCCGCTTACTGCCGCGCAGAAGACCGCCAACACACCGCTGTGGCCGCGGAAATCGGCCACAGCTATTATGACCCACAGCTCAGAATCCGCCAAAATTCAGACACCCACACAATTCCGCCTCACCAAAGGTCAGTGATAAACTGGCGAAAACAAAACCTCCACCGTCACGCCAACAGAAATACTCCCACACTATCACGACACACGAATCCACGCGGCGGTCTTTCAACCGCGGGAATTCCATTGGCAGTACACACCGCCGCGCTTAAAATACACACACTTTTACAAAACACAGCCACATTGGACAATTCAAAATACACACACCTGATACACATACACACACCACTCCCACACACCCATTACAATATGAAACACACACCCACATCACCCACAAACCCATACGACCACAATTACAGAGAGAAGGCCAGAGAGAGACACCACAAACAACTACCAAGCATCCACAGGCACACAATACCATCACCCACATAACTTCCACGCACCTCACCCAACACACCACAAAATATCACTCCACTTATCACCACACACACCACCCCACACATCACCCACACCACCCCATGGCACGGCAAAGACACCCCAGGTTCTCTGAGGAGGAACTCAGGGTCATGGTGGAGGAAATCATTCGGGTAGAGCCACAGCTATTCGGATCACAGGTGCAGCACACCTCTATAGCTAGGAAGATGGAGCTATGACGCAGAATAGTGGACAGGGTCAACGCAGTGGGACAGCACCCAAGAAATCTGGATTACATCAGGAAGAGGTAGAACGACCTACGGGGGAAGGTGCGTTCCGTGGTCTCAAGACACCACCTTGTGGTTCAGCGGACTGGCGGCGGACCCCCACCTCCTCCCCCACAACTAACAACATGGGAGGAGCAGGTCTTGGCGATTCTGCATCCTGGGGGCCTCGCAGGAGTAGATGGAGGAATGGACTCTGGTAAGTCAAATCTCAACTATTACATCCCCCACCCTATCTGCATGCCATCACATACCCCCACCCTCACCCCCATCACTCCAACTCCTAACAAATGTCCCAACATCACAAACCACACATCCTAACACCAAGCCCTGCATGCAACAACAAAGCATGGACACCCATCACCAAAGCCTGGCCACTGCACATACCCATACACCCCCCTAAACCACCATCACACAAGGTCCCACACAGGAATGCAAGCACTGGGGTACACGGTCACCCACCTATTGCACACCATGGCACACACAGATGTAATAAACATCCTTTTATACCCCTGCAGGACCCCTACCCAACGTCACCGGACAGGAGGGTCCACACATGTCCACACCACCAACAGAAGAGGCCCACAGTGATGACAGAAGCTCTGTCCAACTGGATCTAGATGACCAGCCTGGCCCTTTGGGGACCTCTGGACAGTCGGTTCCCCTGACACAGTCACAGGCCACTACAGAGCTTCCCCCCTCTGGAAACACCAGCACAGCACCCACCCAGCGGGCCCATACCTATGTCCCTAGGACACGTCAATCAGCAGTGTGTCCACCACTACAGGGAACCCAGGCTAATCCACCACCCCAACAACAACAGGGACCTGGGGGCAGTGGTAGTGGGCACACAGTCCAGGGGACGGAGGCCCAGGAACACAGGGGAACTGGGAGGGCTGATGTGCGACGGGGGAGGACAGGCCAAGGGAACCCACTCTCCACGAGGCCCTCTCCAACATCATGGGAGCCTACCACCACTCCCAGGAGACGATGGCAACGGTACTGGCCAAGTTTCAGGAGACCCAGCGGCTGCAGGAGGAACAGTATTTGGGCTTCAGGGAGGAACTCAGATCCATCAATTCCACCCTGGGCACCATCGTAGGGGTGCAGAAGGAAGTACTCAACACCAGGAGGGACACTGTGGCACAACAAGGGGCCCCTGACACTAGCCTGGCCAATGAACTGCCACCACCTCTGCTGGCGCTAGTGGACAGGAGGCACCGCCACAGGACCACCACACGAGCACCCACCCCCTGCAGAGGGAGAACCACCCCGCAAACGGTCCCTGAGATCCAGGACAAAGACAGAGAACGATGCCAAGACCCCCGCCAAGAAATGAGACCACCCTGAATGTCATCTTTCTGTCCCACTTTGTCACCCTGTCCATCCTCAAACTGCCCCAGCTCCACTTCCTATGCCCATTTGGGCAATGCACCTTTGAGACTAATAGACTGGACTCTGCCATGGACATTCCTCCACCATCACTCCTCACCATTTTATAACCCCCTCCAATATTGAGCACTTAAATAAACACTCTTAAAGCACAAAATAATCTGGAGTCAGTCTGTGATTTCGAAATAGTGTATTAGCAATTACAGTGCCAAAGTGCTCTTTCAAATGTAATGTCAACATACCTATGTCATACAGCTCTAGTCCATGAGGAAACAAAGCAGATGTCACACTGTGGGACACACATCTGTGAAATCGTAAGGGAACGTGACAACTCAGTGACCATACACTGGGTGAAAACGTCAGACAGTAGAGAGGTAGTAGTGTTAAAGTACATGTAGTAGGCAGGTTTATATTCTTACCTGTGTCTCACTGGAAATATTTCAGGATCACCGAGTACCTGTTGTCAAGGTCCTCTTCTTCCACTTCCTCGTCTTCACTGTCCACAGGCTCCACAGCTGCAACAACACCGCCATCTGGACCATCCTCCTGTAGAAAAGGCACCTGTCGTCGCAAAGCTTAGTTGTGAAGCATACAGCAGTCCACGATGATCTGGCACACCTTCTTTAGTGAGTAGAATAGGGATCCACCTGTCATATGGAGGCACATGAACCTGGCCTTCAGGAGGCCGAAGGTCCGCTCTATTATCCGCCGAGTTCGCCCATGGGCCTCATTGTAGCGTTCCTCTGCCCTTGTCTTGGGATTCCTCACTGGGGTCAGTAGCCATGACAGGTTGGGGTAACCAGAGTCACCTGCAAATGGCGAGAGACAACTGTTAGACACACACTAACCTGTAGGGATATCCCCAGACCCAGACAACCATTCCCACTGACTTGCTTCCAGGTGCTCACCTAATAGCCACACACGGTGCCTCTGGAGTTGCCCCATCACATAAGGGATGCTGCTATTCCGCAGGATGTAAGCGTCATGCACTGAGCCAGGAAACTTGGCATTAACATGGGAGATGTACTGGTCTGCCAAACACACCATCTGCACATTCATGGAATGATAAGTCTTCTGGTTTCTGTACACCTGTTCACTCCTGCGGGGGGTACCAAAGCCACATGTGTCCCATCAATGGCACCTATGATATTGGGGATATGTCCCAGGGCATAGAAGTCTCCTTTCACAGTAGGCAAATCCTCCTTCTGAGGGAAAACGATGTAGCTCTGCATGTGTTTCAGCAGGGCAGACAACACTCTGGACAACACGTTGGAAAACATAGGCTGGGACATCCCTGAAGCTATGGCCACTGTTGTTTGAAATGACCCACTTGCAAGGAAATGGAGTACTGACAGCACCTGCACTTGAGGGGGGATTCCTGTGGGATGGCGGATAGCTGACATCATGTCTGGCTCCAGCTGGGCACACAGTTCCAGGATTGTGGCACGGTCAGGCCTGTAGGTGATGATCACATGTCTTTCCTCCATTGTGGACAAGTCCACCAGTGGTCTTTACACCGGAGGATGCCGCCATCTCCTCACATGTCCCAGCGGATGATGCCTATGAAGGACAACAACGAGCACAGAGTCATCCAACTCAGAGGTACGTACCCACAGTATACACAGAACACGAATCATAATCTGAAATTTGGCCTGTATGAGTGCTGAGGCAAAGCCTAGGTATGTGTGACGCAGTGAAAAATTAAGCCATGTGGGCCCCTGAAATGGCGGCTGCCTCTCCTGTAAAGTGGGACAATGGGATGTGAGGTAACTGCGCTGGTGTTGTACACCGTCGCAGTAGGTGGTCGGGTCAAAGACCGCGGCGCAATTCTGCATTGGTTAACATTGGACCCTATGGGTCCTAGGAGCCAATTACGATGTACGCCGGCGGTGACGGTACGCACCGCCGGGGAAGTGACCGCCATTTTCTATCTGTTCAATCACTCGGTACCTGATCTTCGACAGGAGAGGACCTACACTGCAAGTGCTGCTGTGACCTCAGTCTGGAAGAGACAATGCCTCGTGCGTCTGGGGAAAGGGCCCCTGCCTTCACATCGGAGGAGTTGGAGAAACTCGTGGATGGGGTCCTCCCCCAGTACACACTACTCTACGGTCCTCCAGACAAACAAGTAAGTACACTGGGAGCATACTGTATGGGCTAGATGGGGGGGCGGGAGATTGAGGCATGCATGAAACAACAGTGAGTGCATGTGCATCATGGCAAGGGTAGGGATGGGGGCCAATGACTGTGACGGTGCATTTGGTAATAACTTTTCTTTTTCCTCTGTACAATTCATGTAGGTCAGCGCCCACCAGAAAAAAGATATTTGGCGTGCAATCGCCAACGACATCAGGACCCTGGGGGTCTACCACTGACGGAGCACCCACTGCCGTGAGAGATGGGAGGACATTCGCTGCTGGAGCAAGAAGACGGCGGAGGCCCAGCTGGGGATGGCCTCCCAACGTGGGAGGGGTGCCCGTCGCACCATGATCCCCCTGATGTTCATGATCCTGGCGGTGGCGTACCCAGAGTTGGATGGGCGCTTGAGGGCATCACAGCAGTCACAAGGGGGTGAGTACATTCTGCTGATTTTGCGCGCAGTGGAGGTGTCTGGGTGGGGGAGGTGGGCTGTGGCTTTCCCTAGGCAAGGGTGAGTGTGCTAGTTAGGTCCCCTTGTTCTTGAACAGTAGAGCCCAAGTGCGTAGTGTAGTGCAGGGGGCTTCTGTGTCTGTTGTGTCCACCAACGGTAGCAGTAATGCAAGCACTCAACATGTCTTTCTTCTGTCATCCCCCCCCTTTTTGTGGTCTCCCTGTTCTTGTGTGCATTAGCATCATCAGGCGGAGGAGCAGTGGCACTGGAGCCGGAGGGAGCTGCATCCCACATGGCCCTGGAGGGCGACACTACGGACTCTGAGTTCACCAGTGGGACGGAGGGCGAGGGGAGCTCCACGGCGGGGACAGGAGCTGACACCAGTGACACAGACTCGTCCTCTGATGGGAGCTCCCTTGTGGTGGCGGCAACATCTGTGCCCCCGCATTTACAGGTACAGCCGCCACCCCCCCTACCAGCACTGCCCTCCCAGCAGCCCCTCAGCCTTTGCACCGTGCCCGCTCACCCAGGAGGGTGGGCATCACCTTCGCCCCAGGCACCTCAGCCCCTGCCCCAGTCACCCCTGCTGTCCTCAGTGAGGAGGCCATTGACCTCCTCAGGTCCCTCACTGTTGGGCAGTCTACCATTTTGAATGCCATCCAGGGTGTAGAAAGGCATTTGCAACAAACAAATGCATTCCTGGAGGGCATTCATTCTGGTCAGGCGGCCCTTCAGTGAGCTTTTCAGACTCTGGCCTCAGCACTGATGGCAGCCATTGTCCCTGTCTCTAGCCTCCCCCCTCCAACTTCCTCCACCCAGACCCAATCCCCTGTACCTCAGCCTATCCCAAGCACACCTTCAGACCAGCATGCACACACGTCAACACACAAGGGAAGCTCTGGCAAAAATAAGCACCACACATCCCACAGGCACTCACGCAGGCATCACACACATGCAGACATACCAACATCTACTGTCTTCACTGTGTCCCCCTCCTCCTCGTCTCCCTCCTCCCTCCCAGTCTTGTCTACACTCACACCTGCATGCACTACATCTACAGCCACTACTTCCATCACCAGCACACCCACCACCACACCACGCTCACGTGCAGTCACCACCCCCACTGCCATTCACACGTCCCCTGTGTCCTCTCCCAGTGTGTTTGTGACACCACCTCCCAAGATACACAAACGCAGGCACACACCCACCCAACAGCCATCCACCTCACAACAGCCTCCAGGGCATGCACCTTCACCCAAAGTCACCAAACGAACACCTCCTACAACCACAACCTCTTCCTCCACTCCCAAACCCCCTCCGGTTACCCGTCCCAGTGTTCCCCAAAAACCTTACCTGTCCAACCTTGACCTCTTTCCCTCACCTCTCCCACCCCGTCCGTCTCCTAGGGCCCGACTCTCCAGGTCCCAACCTAGCACCTCAGCCACAACATCTCCGGGACTAGTGGTGCCTGTGGTCACCGGAATCTGGAGTGCTCCGGCCATCAGGGCAGCCTGTGTGGCACGGAGCCACAGCACGGACAGTCCCCCACCTGTCAAGCATCAAAAGTTGGCCAGTGCCCGGCAGGAGAGGGGAAAGACTCCAGCCACCAAAGCCGCACCCAGGGGTACAGGTGGGAGTGTGGAGTCAGCTGCGACACCTTCCAAGGTGGGGAAGGGCCACAAGAAAGTCAGCAAGTCTGGGAAGAGCTGCACGGCGGAGAAGGCCGCCATCATCCCCACTGCCCAGGAGGCGCCCGCCATCATCCCCGCTGCCCAGGAGGCCACCGCCAGCACCAGCCCAGCGGCCCAGGAGGCCACTGCCACCAGCCCTGCTGCCCCGGAGGCGACCGCGACCAGCCCTGCTGCCCAGGAGGCGACCGCCATCATCCCCGCTGTCCAGGAGGCAAACGCCACCAGCCCAGCTGCCCAGGAGGCCTCCGCCAGCACCAGCCCCGCTGGGCCAGACAGGAACACCAGCCCCGCTGGGCCAGACAGGACCGCCAGCATCAGCCCCGCTGGGCCAGACAGGACCGTCAGCAGCAGCCCCGCTGGGCCAGACAGGACCGCCAGCAGCTGAGTCACTGCAAAGGACCCCGCCGCCACAAGCACCGTTGAACAGGGCACCGCCGCCACAAGCACCGCTGAACAAGGCACCGCCGTCACAATTACTGCTGAACAGGGCACCGCGGCCACAAGCACTGCTGAACAGGCCACCGCCGCCACAAGCACCGCTGAACAGGGCACCGCCGCAACAAGCACCGCTGGCCCATGAGCGCCAATGGCACTGATGCTACTGAGTCCGTCACGAGCAGGATGAAGCACTCTGGGCACAAAGCCCCCTCCAGAACCAGTGGAGTATCACATCCACTACCTCTGTCCTTGGCAGGATGAAGCACTCTGGGCACAAAGCCCCCTCCAGAACCAGTGGAGTATCACATCCACTACCTGTGTCCTTGGCAGGATGAAGAACTCTGGGCACAAAGCCCCCTCCAGAACCAGTGGAGAAAGGCATCCACTTGAGAGACTGTGGCTTTGCACTCCCCAGGATGGAACAGTGGGCAACCCACTCACTGTAGAGACTTGAGAGACTATGGCTTTGCACGCCCCAGGATGGAACAGTGGGCAAACCACCCACTGTAGAGACTTGAGGGACTGGCTCTGCACTCCCCAGGATGGAACAGTGATTCTACTTGATCTTAGCGCAGCTTTTGATACAGTGGATCATAACCTTCTTTGCTGTAGGCTCTCTCAATTAGGGATAGGAGGCTTAGCTTTGTCCTGGCAGTCCGCTTTTGTCAAAGGTAGATCTTTTCAAGTGCTGGATCGAGCTTACTTTTCCGATATCTTTCCATTGACCTGTGGAGTTCCTCAAGGCTCCTCCCTGAGTCCAACCCTCTTTAATGTCTATTTATCCCCGCTGGCTAATGTGATCGCTCCCTACAATCTATCTTTGGTCACATATGCCGACGATACTCAACTGGTGGTATCACTATCTAGCTCTGGGGACTCGTCGGCGGCCAACCTTTCATGCTGTAAGAAAGACATTGGAAGTTGGATGGCCCAGTGTAAGCTTAAGTTCAATGATGGAAAGTCAGAAGTCATTGTACTGGGCAATGCCCCCCCAGCCGCTCCCCTCTCATTGTGCTCAGAGGCTTTCAATAATCTTCCTCCGCCCAAGGACCAAGTAAAAAGCCTTGGTTTTTGGCTGGATTCTCGTCTGACCATGGACTATCAAGCAACAAAAGTCTCTTCTACTTGCTTTGGTATTTTAAGAGTCCTTAGGAAGATCTTTAATCTTCTTCCCCCTACGGCTAGAAGAATCCTCGTTCAAACTCTGATTCTTTCCCCTCTGGACTATGGGAACTCACTGTTTCTTAGCGCCCCGGCCTATGTCATAAAAAAGCTGCAGATAGTCCAGAATGCAGCTGCCAGGCTTCTCATCAATCTTCCCAGACATTTATCCGCTAAGCCTGCTCTTGCAACACTTCACTGGCTCCCCATTAAGAAGCGCACCCATTTCAAAGCCTTATGCATCGTTTACAGAGCCCTTCAAGATAAGGGTCCGATGTTCTTTAGAAAGCGGCTATATCTTTATGCCCCCTCGCGAAGTCTGAGGTCCTCTTCCTCCCGACATGTGACCATCTTGCGGTCTAAGAGAGCCTGGGGGGCCAATTCTTTTTCCACCAAAGCCGCTCGTCTCTGGAACGATCTCCCCTCTGAACTTCGTTTTGAACCCTCAGAGCAGCTTTTCAGAAAGAAGCTCAAAACCATTCTTTTTTGTAGATAACTCTCTGAATTCCTTCTGATTGCCAGCTCTGGTCATGTCTGGTTAGCGCTGGGATGCCTTAGGGTAACTACGCGCTTTATAAACCCTTTAAACTAAACTAAACAGTGGGCAACCCACCCACTGTAGAGACTTGAGAGACTGTGGCTTTGCACTCCCCAGGATGGAACAGTGGGCAACCCACCCACTGTAGAGACTTGGGAGACTGTGGCTTTGCACTCCCCAGGATTGAACAGTGGGCATATGGCCTCCTCGTGGATTTAGCGTCGTGCACTCAACCAGCTGAGGGCCCCCCCCTTTCCCTTCCCCCTGAGGTGCCTGTTTCCTTTCTATCTGATGCCCCTACAGTGTTCTCTCCGTCATGTTCGGGGATTGAGTGTGGGCCTCGCCCATGCCGTGTGGGCCCAGTGTTCCACGGACTTCAATGGTGCACTACCTGGACTACTTTTCTTTGTGTATATTTTGTTTATAGTGTATATATATATATTTTTGCGTACTGGATTTTAATATATTACAATGGTTACACTCATTTTCTTTGGTCTTTGCATTCTTCCAGGGGTGTTGCGGGGTGTAACTGTAATGTATCATGCTGTATTAGTGTGTGTGTTGTCGTGGGTGAGGGTGGGGGTGTTGCATGTTGCGTGTGTGTGTCACTGTTTTTTCCCTCCCGCCTCCCCTGTGTCATAGGTGCAGTACTCACCGTTGTCTTCGCCGCCGGCGTTCGTGCTCCTGGTAGAGGAGCAAGAAGATAAGGGCTGGCAGGATCTGGAGCTCAGGTTCCATGGCTTCCAGATTCCTCGTGGGATGTGTAGAGGTGAGCATTTTCCCTTCTAAGTCCTGTTTCCGCTGTGTTTTTGTTTGCGGTGAATCCACCCCGGAAAAGGTGGCGGATTGGTAGGTTGTGATACTGTGTAGGCGGTACATTGTCCTCTGCCTGTCTGTTGGTGGTGACTGCCAAGCTGTTTGTTTGTACCGCTGTGGCGGTCGGAGTGTCAAAGTGTCTGTCTATGTTGGCGGTTTCCGCCACGGTCGTGATTCCATTTTTTTTTTCGCTGGCCTGTTTGCGGTTTTACCGCCGCTTTAACACCGACTGCCAGGGTTGTAATGACCACCTTAGTGTGTGGGATGAAATAACATGAAAAAAGATAGAGCAATATTTTTAAAAATGAACTAAGAGAGCAATTAGAAATTATGCAGATGCAGTTTAGGATGAGCGAGCACAGGTATGGAGGAAGAGTATAGTGGAAGGTACTAGATCACATCCCGTAATCACAAAGGAAGAGAGCAAAAAAACTAAAGATTCGGAGACCTGTGAGGTAAAAGATTAAAGGAGCTAAAGAAGTGAAAACTGAAACAAAACTTGGTTCTGATTCGGATGATGATATATAAGAAGAATTATTGGCTACACGTCAGCCACCATATGTGGGATCATTACCAAATGATGGAGCTCCATTAGTAAATATGGTGACCATAGGGGGCGTGGCTTCGGGCTTCAAGATGGCGGTCGCACTCTGAGAGTGCTCTGGTCCCCTCCATCATCCTCCTGTGAAAGCCCCACTATCCTTCGGCCTAACTGTATTGGGGACGACCGAGGACCCTCCGGAGGTGTAGAGAGGAAACTGTGACTCCGGAGGCGTCTGGTAAAGTCGGAGGGCGGCGGGAACAGCAGCCTCCAGGCAGGGCCGACCCGTGATGCCTGATTGGGATAAAGGCCCGAGCAGGCAGATCCTGCGCAGGCAGCACTCACTTAGGGTGGCAGCGGCGGGAAAAGGAGCAAGCCTGGTGGATGCCGTACGCTGGGGAGGAGACCCTGGTGAGAGGGGTGACGGATGGAGAGGAGGCCTGGGTGGTGTGCTCCGTCCGATGCCTGAGGTGGGCAGAAGCGCCAACTGGGCCCGTCGGCCTGGGGGATCGGCCCGTGGTTGGGCACAGCGGCTGTGGAGAGAGGCCCCCCCAGTGGGTGAGGAGTGGGGTTGGAGGCATCCCTGAAGACTTGAAGGCTTGAGAGGTGATGGTGCGTCAGCTGCTGGACCAGGCCGACCCGTAGGGTCTAGTTGGAGCGGAGGCCTGAGGAGTTGGTTCCCCTGCTGGCAGCCCCGGAAGAGTGGAGTGTGCCTGGTGACCGGGGTGAACTAGAGAGGAGGCGCCGGCAAGAGAAGTGACGAGTAGAGCCAGGGCCCAAGCGGCATGCCTAGCCCGGTGCCGATGGTGGGTGGAAACATGAAGTAAGCCCACCGGCCTGTGGAGATCGGCCCAGGCCGCAGCTGTCAAAGGTGGCCGGGGAGAGAGGAGCAGGCCCAGAGGAAGTGGTGGGCTGGGAAAGGGGCCGCCAGTGAAAGGGACGACTGTTGGCGTGGGGGTCTGGCCAGCATAATACGTCTGGCGGCTGGAGTGGGTGCGGTGTAAGCCCCTCGTCCCCAGGAGATTGGCCTGGGCCACGCCAGCGGGAGAGCTTGCTAGGCCCGGGGGGCCAGGAGTTCCCTAGGACCCCCGAGAGGCGTCCGGATAAGCTGTGTGTGTGATTCAAGCAGCAGGAGGTTCAACAGTCTGAGGGGGGCCTGAAGGAGGCGATAATCTCTGGGGGCCAACTAAGTGAGAAGGCCCTGCATGAAGTGCCAGGCGTGGCACCTGCCTACAACACAAAGTGAGCGGGGGCAAGACAGGGGCCCGCTTGGGCCAGCGAGAAAAGCCGGGCCGCGGCAGACATTGAAATCCAGCGTCAGTGGCAGAGCAGTGCCTGCAGAGAGACCTCTGGGGCCCTAGAGCAGAGGGGTGACGCCTGAGTCCCTGGCCGGGGACAGAGACGAGGAGGAGCAGTCGAGGCCTGGGTGAGGTGGTGAGATGGGCTCAGGCTGTGGCAATACTCCACTGACTAGCGCCTGAGGTGAGGTGGGACTGGGGGGGCCCTGAGACAACCGCGTCTCTCTGGAGCCCGGAACAAGAACTTAAGTGGGGACTGCAACATGCAGTGATCCGAGCAGAAAGGATAGGGGCTGGGCTAAGAGGGGTGTCGCCCCCCACCTGGAGTAGATGACGAAGCCAGCCCGTCCTTCTGAGAGGTGCGCAGAGGACAGGTGGGGGCGAGCGCAAGTGAGACTGGGAATTGCGCTGTGCACCGCGCCATGAGGGCGGTGTTGCCCGGTAGGCAGACCGGAGTGACGAGGAAGAAGTTGAGAATTGGGTGACCCCTGGCGACAACCTTCACAGAAGGTGTGAGGGGCTGGGAAGCCGAGTGACTGACTCTGGTGCTTGACCTGCACCCTCCGAGTAATTAATAGTCACCACGCAAAGGGGAAGAGGAGTCATTAGAGTGCCTACGGACCTCCTGCCAGCCCTACTAAGGGGAAGGATAATAGTGCTAAGCAATCCCCGCATCACAACAACAAATTGATCAATATGCCATTTACTCGAACCCCAGGGGAGTGGTGCTCCGACCTCTGGGACGCCCACAATGGAGGGATTGGACACTATCCTCCAAGCAATTCAATCCTTGCAACAAGCAGTTGAGACCAAAATAGTCCAAGTGCCTGAGGATATTGTCCTGCTCCGGCTGGACCTCCAGACGGCAGTAGGTCGTAGCAAGGAAGCAGAAGACTGTGTATCCATGATTGAAGATGAGCTAGTAGACATCAAATCCAAAGTGGCCCAGTTGCTGACATGCACAGGAGAACTCCATCATAGAGCCAAAGACATAGAAAACCACTCACGGTGCAACAACACCAATCACTGATGCCGAAACCTCCACCAGGTGGGCAAAGAAGGCCGATCATTGTCAGATTCTTGCATTTCAAAGACCGAGATACCATACTTGGTGAGGCGAGAAAGCAACTTGAGGTCCGGTGGTAGAACCACAAAATTCTGATCTTTCCAGACTATACGAGAGAGGTACAAACCAAACACTGCTCGTACGAAACTGAGAGCAATGCAACTGTCATACATGCTGCTATTCCCTGCACGCCTCAGGGTCCATTTCAACGGCAAATCCTTTTTCTTCGAGACACCAGAATCTGCATGGGAATGACTCATGGAGGAGCACCAGGGTCTCAGATGGGAGCCTCCCCCTCAGATGGAGGGGCTCTCAGCCACTCAGACAGGATGACTCCTTGGGTCTGAAGCATCGGCGGGGGCGAACAAGGTCTCGCCGCAGGAAACAAAATACAGAGCCAAGACTCTCCGAGGCTGACCCAGAGGGGCCCGAGACTCACTTGATGTCAAATGCAAAAGCCCCGCATGGAGCAAGTGCAGGACTTGTCGATGCCAGAAGACGACCGCCCAAGCCAACCTCCCTCTCTAACCTGAAACACAGTGTAAATGATGCTCTTCATATGCTATGAGATGTCGAGGGGGAGAACTTAGAATTCAGGGCCACTATCAGAAGCAGGATAGGGGCTTTCTTGAAGAACTCTGACTATATGGAAGGGTCCACCACTCCACACCCAATATGGATATTTTGGTTTGGAGGTCTCTGTTATGTTTTGGGCAACAGTTGCTTTGGGGATAGAAATATGGGGTTGAGGGCAGTTGAGGGGGTTTGAGGGAGCTAGTTTTAAAGTTCTGTTCTTGTTGTGTTTTAGTTATGTTAACCTTCTTTTTTACAGGTAGTCGCATCATGCCCCTAGGTCCACATTATTAGCATGCCCCCCTGCCGGGACTTCCCGCCCATTGGTCCCCCGCACCGGACGCCGGCACGCATAAAGTCCTAAACACATACAAATACTGTTTCTCTACACACCTCTGGTCTTCTTAACAAAGTCCTCTCATGGAATGTTAATGGACTCCTAGACAAGATCCAGAGATCCGCGGTTTTAAGTGCTGTTCACCGCTTTGCCCCCTCTGTAGCGTTGCTTCAGGAAACGCACCTGCTGGGCGTGCACTGCCAAATGCTGTTCCGCAGCACCTATGATAAGATATACCATGTGGGCTTCACTAGAGGCTCCAAGGGAGTGGCTGTCCTGATACACCACTCAACGCCCATTGTGATCAATGCAACCAAGAGAGATCTATTGGGCCGTTACATTGCTGTGTCGGGCACACTTGGCGGCCAGTCAATTAACATCCGGAGTATATATGTCCCCACTGGGGCACTTGCGCACTTTCTAATGACCCTCCAGGAGGTGGTGGCGTGACTTTCCCCAGGCTTGACAGTCCTGGGGGGTGACTTCAACGGTGTCTTGAGCCCAGAGACTGACCCCACTGGAATGCCCACTGCGACCAGCATGGCCCAGGCCAAGCAGCTGCTCAAATGGTCAGAGGAGTTAGGTCTCTGTGACGTGTGGCGGATATGGCACCCCAGAATGCGGCAGTACACGCATACATCAGCGGCACACCATTCGCATGCGAGAATAGACCTGCTCTTCGTGCCAGCTTCTGATATCCTTTGGACAGCCACCATGGAGATACTTACGCAGGGAGTTTCAGATCATGCACCACTCCTGATGCAGAAGAAGGACCCTGGCAAGGCCCAGCATCCTCTGTGACAACTAAATACCTGGTACCTTCAAGATGAAACTTATGTCCGGGCCATGCGGGAAGAAGTCACACACTATTTCACGAAAATACTGGCTCTGTCCGCTCGGCGGGTGTACTGTGGGCCGCCTGCAAGGCCACCCTTCGAGGGCATGCTGAGCATCTCCACCGAGTGCGGGAGCGGGCAAAGAACCAGCAGGTGGCTGACTTTGAGGTTCGGGCACTGTGTCTGGAAATGCAACTCTCATCTACTAATCACTTGGCCACCACCAGGCAACTGTCCACCAAACACATGGGTGGGGCTATAAGAATAGTGATCTACTGCACTGGCTGGCATCCTGGCCTCTATTTGGTAGAATTGTTCTTGAAATAATTAACGACTGGTGCCCACTGCAAGATGCCACACGATATCGCTCAAGGCTTTGCCAAGTACTATGCCGGACTTTATGCAGGGTGACCGCAGCCTCTGACAGAGCGGGAAAATCCCCTGTTGTGCAATATATCCCTTCCTAGACTCTCTGTCACGTGGAGAGAGGAATTAGATGAACCTATAGCGTTGGAGGACCTAGGGGAGACAGTGTCGGCCCTGGCCTTGGGCAAAACCCCGGGCCCAGACGGATTTCTGGCAGAACTCTACCGCAAGTGCAGTGACCTCACTTGTTGAATCTGTATGCTGAGGCTAAGCGAACCGGGAGCTTACCCTCGGCCCTTGATCAGGCCACCATTGTAGTGATTCCAAAGTCCCAGCTACCCTCAACCTCCTGTGCGGCCTACTGCCCCATCTCGCTCCTTAACATTGAAATAAAGATTATTTCTACAATATTGGCTAGCTGGTTGAATAAGGTGCTGTCCTCCCTGATCCACCCGGACCAATGTGGATTCATGCCGGGCAGAAGTACCCGGCAATGCCTTAGGCGAATCCATGCAGCTTTGGCCCATTGCCACTCTTTGCCCCCACACCTAGCGTTACCCCTCATAGACTTTGAGAAATCGTTTGATATGGTGGACTGGTTGTATCTCTCCCAAGTGCTCATAAAGGTAGGGATTGGCCTTAGGTTTCAGGGGCTGGTGTGACTCCTCTACTCTACCCTGACAGCTCGAGTGCAGGTTAACGGGGTGATCTCAGCCCCCTTCGGCATCTGCTGTGGAACCCGTCAGGGATGCCAACTATCCCCACTTCTCTTGGTCCTTGCGATGGAGCCCCTAGCGAAGATCATAAGAGAAGACCCGCTCTTCAAGGGGTGGGCTTGGTCCTCAGGATGAAAAGACCACATTGCTTTGTATGCATACCATGTACTCCTTTATCTGCCTGCCCCAGCCAGTAGTTGACCCCGATGCCTGCAGCTGTTGGAACGCTTTTCTGAGTCCTCGGGCCTGACAATTAACCCAGGCAAGTCGGTGTTGGTCCCGCTGCATCTCGCCAGAGACTGCTATCATTGGCAGGATAATATCCTCATTAGACGCAGCAGCTTCTGATACCTGAGGATCACTGTGCCCTCTTGCCCGAGTTGGAATGGACGCTCAACGTTACGCCACTCCTGCAAAAAATCAGGGAAGATCTAAACAAATGGCAGACCCTGCTCCTTAATGACCTGGGTAGAATCGCATTGTATAAAATAATGATCCCACTCCGCTTTCTTTATCTTCTGCAGAACTACCCCTATCAGCTCCCCAAAGGATGGTTTAAGGAAGTGGATGCAATAGCACAATCATTTTTATGGCATAATTCTTGCCCCAGACTCGCTCTAAACACTTGACAGAGGGATGTGCAGGAGGGGGGAGTTGGACTGTCCAATTGATATCTATATTATCTGGCTATGCAACTCCTAGTGATCAAGGATTGGTTGATGGGCGGGTGTTCAGACCTGGTGTATCAACTTGATCTATTGACGTTGGGCTTCCCCAAATTGGTTGACTTACTGTATGGTGCACCCTCCCATGAGAGGTTCCTGAAATGACAAGAATGGTGTTTGTAGGCTGGAGTGCAGCACAGAGGGGGGCGATGTGGTGGATGAGTCTCACTCAGCAAACATCACTGTGGCGGGGTACGTGGTTGCGTGAGGTCTCTGTGCTGGAAGGGTTCCACAAGTAGGACAACATAGGTATTTCCCTGTTGGGAGATGTCTGTAGGGGTTCCCACATGCTGTCCTTCCAGGAGCTGCAGGAGCAGTACTTGCTCTCCATGACCCAGTTTCATAAATATTTGCAGTGGCGGCATGCATTGGGAGTCCACGTCCGGGCTGGTATGGTCCTCCCTGAATTTAGTCAGTTGGAGACAAAACTCATGGGTGGCTTGGGCAGGGGTGGAGTATCCCAGATCTATCGTACCTTGGTCACCAACATGGCAGTGCTGCTAGAGAACCTCAGAGAGCGTTGAGAAGGCTGGCGTGGTCTGATGGAGGAGGAGGACTGGCGCGATGCCTTGACAGCCCCCAGGGGTTTGACTATGACTACCCCCCTCCGGCTGGTGCAGGCATATTACCTGCATACTGCATACCTTACCCCTGACAGAATGTACAGAGCGGGTCTCCGACCACATGCTGACTGTCCTCGATGCTCATGTCCCAATGCAGACTTTTATCACATGGTGTGGGCTTGTCCACACATAGCAGCCTACTGGTGAGCCGTGGCCAGGGAGCTCTCTGGGGTGCTGGCAATGGAAGTAGATATGGCCCAGCTACAATTCCTTTTGGGTGTCCTAGAAGGAGTAGGAAATAGCAAGGCAGATTGTGTTTTCTTGGGAAATGGCATGCCTGGTGGCCAAGCGTGACATAGCTGTTACTTGGAATGGGGAGGCGTCGCCAACGCTTGCCCGATGGTTGTAGGGGGTCAATTGGTGTGCCCAACAGGAGAAACATAGTATATTAATCGAAAGGATGCCTGGGTAGATATAACAAAGTGTGGGGGAAATGGAGAGGGATAATGTGATGTGCATTGTGGAGTCATCTGCCATATGAAATTGAATGCAGGAAGAAGTTAAGGAAACTGTGCATGGATATTACGAAAGGTTGATGAAAGCATTTCAATTGCATACAGGATGGACACATGTCCATCCAACAGATATGGGATTTTTCTTTATACAGTTTGTGCTTTGTTTGAGACCTGGGATTAGTCAGAACCTATAACAGAATGCGATTTGTTGGTAGACAAAATCTTTGAATGAGATTGAAATATGCACAGTATTGCACTGATGAGCTGATGAAACAGCATAAGATTAAAGAGAGACTTATGTTGGCACAGACTAAGTTTGTGCAGCAAAGTTTTCAGAATCAGACATTTGTAGGGAAGGGTGGTGGAGTTCAAGAGATGAATGGAATGCAAGCAGGTGGTTTTCAAACAGGAATGCAAGGTGTGCAGGGAGGAGTGATGGTGTCTCATGGAAGAGGGAGAGCTGCTTCAATTGATCCGAGTACAGGTGTGTATGCTGCAATGCTAAAGAAGATGCACTTTGTCACCTGTGCAACAGGGTGGGGCATTGGAAGTGTAAATGTAGGCTCAATCCAGATGGAACTGTTAATATTCAGATGCAGGGAATAAATGAAATGCAAGTGCGAAATACTACCATGAGACAAATACAAGTGTTGATGCAACATTAAACTCAAATATACCCATGCCACAAGTACCTATTGTACAGCCAAATATAAACAATGCAAGATTAAAATAGAGCCAGTTACAAACTGTTCTGCTGTTAAGAACTGTAGAAGTACCAAGCCTGTCTCTCTAGGGAAAAGAGATCCAAGTTGTGAGAGTTACAAATAGATAAATGACTAATCCAGTTTCAAAAGAGGTACCTGTAAAAATAGAATCTTTTGAAGAAGATCATCAATTTGTGGCGTGTGATTCAAATTCTGTTAACTGGTTAGGGAGAGGTTTATTGTGCAAGTTAAATTGCACCATATATTGTACACTACAAGAAGTAGAATTTCAGACTCATGATGAGGATGTAGATTTTAAATAAGCTTAGCAAAAAAAGTAGGGATCTATCCAGTGTTAACAACAAAAGAATTACCTGCAGATTTAATTGAGAAAGTGAATCCAGAAGTATGGGATTTCACAGGAAAGGATTTTGGACTAATCAAAGAAGTTGAACCAGTCAAAATAAATGTAAAACCAGATTCAGCTTTCCCTAGAACACCACCTTATTACGTGACACTTGAAGTGATAGAAGGAATAACACCATTGTTAGATGACATGTTGAAGAAGGGCATTTTGAGGGAAATAATTGGGAATCCATGCAACTCACCAATTATGGGATTACAAAAGCCAGGATAGTGTAGTATTTAAGAAGGGTGAATGACATTGTGATCCTATGTTGTCCTGTAGTACTGAATCCAGCCACCGTCCTTTATCACATGCCATACACAGCTGAATGGTTTTGTGTGATTGACTTCTTCCAGGCTTTCTTTTTGATTCCATTGCACAGAGACAGTCAGTACCTGTTCTATGTCATGTTCAGACATCAAGTATTAGCACAGTGTTGTGCCCCACAAGGGTACACTAAGAGTCTGGCCATTTTTAACCAGATTTTGAAAAAGAATCTGGAAACATTGGCCCAAATTGAAGAAAAATGGCACACAACTGCGCTAGCGCAGTTGTGCATCAAAATGTTTAAGGCAGCATAATGACATTCCTTAGCGCCATCCGTATTTATAAAAAAGCACACCATGGCATTAAGGAAAGGTTAACGGAAAAAAATGACACTAACCATTACGACAGCTCATGAAGAAAAATGACGCTAATGCTGCAAAAGTGGCGTTAGCATGTTTTTTTACACTAATCGTGCTAGCGCCATTTTTGCTTCAAAAGTGTAAAAAAAAGCCTGCGAAACTGACAAACAAGCCTCGAGGACCCAAGATGGAGAATACAGGTCAGGACCGACCCCAGAGAGACCCCAATCAGCCCAGTACCAGCCAGAATGGACAAACAAAATCACAGGAGAAGGGGAAAAAGAAGAGGAAGTGTTGCTTCAATAAGGAGGAGAACACCATCTTGGTCAGAGAGGTGACAGAACACCAACACCAGCTCTTTGTCACCTCTAAATTGCTAATAGGTAGAAAGGAGGCCAAATGGCAGTCAATAAAGTCAACAGTCTGGCAGTGGTGACGAGGATTGTCACAGATTGTAAGAATCGCTGGCACAAATGGAAGCGCAGAACTAAAGAGAAATTTGCCAGGAGCCGAAAGGCAACACTGCAGACTGAAGGTGGAAGTCCAGCACCCCAGGAGGACCTGGATGAGCTGGAGGAGATGGTGGCGGCGGTCATTCCTGAGGAGCTGGTCACCGAAGTCTCAGGTCAGGACAGTGCAGACTTCCAAGACCAGACACAAATGCAGGGGCAATCTTGAAACTAACAAATGGCAGAAGGAAGAGGCACATAGGACACACTGAATGCATGAAAAAGGGTTGCATGGGGACACAATAATGGCCAAACACTTCTAATGCATTCTCACCTCCCCCCATATGCACAGACCATTTCTCAATCCTCACATCAATTCCTTCACTGTTGCAACTGAACCAGCTGCCCATCTGTAACACTCTTTGGGCAACATGTACCATGCTTGTTGCACATGGTGGGCCAAAAAGAACTGTGTTACACCTCCATTCACCATTGAAAATGGGCACAAAAGTGATTATACACAACATATGGGGCATGTCTGTGATTATCATCTGTGCTGCTGTACAAGTAGCTTCCATGTCACCATGTAGTAAGGTTGCCTGTGCAGTGGGGATGGTTGGTATCATGCACAAAGGGACATGCATAACTTCAGCTACAAGTGTTCTCCCTGTCTTACTAGGGGCCCATATTTACAAGCCCTTACTGCAACATTATCATCTTATTGATTGATGCCAATGTGGACTCAAGCTGCTGATTTCCCTTGTGCTAAATTAACAAAGTTACGGCATGCATGCATAGATCCACTTTGTACATCCTTGCACCACAGTATGCCTGTGCAGATATGATGTATGCAAGCGAAAATGTCTTACGCAGGGAGGGAAGAACACATGGGGCAGTCAATCCATAAAGATTCCACTGTGCTATCTTTTAACCTTATTTGTGGGCACTGCCAAAGGCAGATGTTAAAGTAATGCAAGCATTGTAGGCACTGGACCTCACTGTGCTTTGCTGCACTAGTGCCATCATTTATGGTGCCAATGCAGTAAAGCACCACAATGGTGGCAAAACTAATGAGGCTACTGTGGTAATGTCCACTATGGTGACCAGTAATATAAATAAGGTGCTTCTATGGTGTTGTTGGCTGGGCAAGGGGGCTGCAAGGAAAATGGTGGTTTGAGATGAATGCGCCATATACATAGAAAGTTTGCCCTATGTGTGATGCACAATGCAACACACATTGAACAACTAAATTCTGTAGAAATACAAACTTGCCACACACCCACTTGTCACTCCCACACCACCCTTGACTTCTTGGGCTACTTTGAACTGAACCCAGATGTGTATTTTTTTGAAGGCATAAGAAGCTGGGTGGGTCACACATGTGTTCCATTGGCTGATCCCAACTATAGACATGAAATACCAACTACGTGCAGTGTTAGGTGTGAGAGGAGCACATAGGAACTATGCCAGGATAAGGTATGCAAGGTGCCTTACCTTGGCTTGGTGATTATGAGCTAGAACTCTCTACCACTAGATTGTAAGGTAAAGCAAATATGCATTGGTAGAGCACTATGATGCATGTGTCTGGGTATTGTGGCACATATTTACCCATTTATGATAAAATACGCAGTGCAAAAGCTCACCTTACTGTGCTGTGCAGCATCATTTCAAATGTGCAGGGATATGTAGTTGTCACAGATAGTCAATGCATCCCTCTCCTAACCTTGGTTATTGGAAAATAAATGACAGACAACACCAACATTGCCACACAATCTGCATGGTGAAGGGGTGCTCCTCTTGCCGGTCCAAATGCACATGTGCAGGACTGTAAACATCCTGCAAATTCAACTAACAGGAAAGCTGTTTACCCCTTAAAATGATTGATGGCGATTACAACACACATTAAAGGCAGTCAACAATAGGACTACAACAATGTCAGTCCTTAGTACCACTACTACAATGCCACTCCTGATGTGGTGTCCTAACATGATGTATCCACACATCAACAAGCCTCAAAATGTGTCAGGTCCTCTTGCCACCCAACTTGTGTTGTTAGAGTGGTGGAAGTGGGTGGGATTTCCACATGCATTCTCCTAGCCACTTTGAGTCATGTGTTCAGCATCTTGCACCACACATTGTAACGATGAACCACCTTGTGTGTGTGTGTGTGTGAGTGTGAATGTGTGCCAACAGGAAGGTCTACCTTCCAGCAAAACATCACTCAGTCCAGAAATGCAGGCATCCTTGCAGCTGTGCTACAAGGAAACCTATGATGCACAGATGAGTGTTGTTCTGCAGGAAGGGAGAAATTCCTGTTTGCACACATAAACATGAGGTGGTTGAATCTCACAATGGGTGGTGCAGGTGTAGGAAAGTACCATCTTGCCTGGCATGTTACCCCCATTTTTCACTGTATATAAGTTGTTTTAGTTGTATGTGTCACTGGGACCCTGCTAGTCAGGGCCCCAGTGCTCATACGTGTGCCTGAATGTGTTACCTGTGTTATGACTAACTGTCTCACTGAGGCTCTGCTAATCAGAACCTCAGTGGTTATGCTCTCTCATTTCTTTCAAATTGTCACTAACAGGCTAGTGACCAATTTTACCAATTTACATTGGCTTACTGGAACACCCTTATAATTCCCTAGTACATGGTACTGAGGTACCCAGGGTATTGGTGTTCCAGGAGATCCCTATGGGCTGCAGCATTTCTTTTGCCACCCATAGGGAGCTCTGACAATTCTTACACAGGCCTGCCACTGCAGCCTGAGTGAAATAACGTCCACGTTATTACACAGCCATTTTACACTGCACTTAAGTAACTTATAAGTCACCTATATGTCTAACCTTTACCTGGTAAAGGTTGGGTGCTAAGTTACTTAGTGTGTGGGCACCCTGGCACTAGCCAAGGTGCCCCCACATTGTTCAGGGCCAATTCCCCGGACTTTGTGAGTGCGGGGACACCATTACACGCGTGCACTACATATAGGTCACTCCCTATATGTAGCTTCACAATGGTAACTCCGAATATGGCCATGTAATATGTCTATGATCATGGAATTGCCCCCTCTATACCATCCTGGCATAGTTGGCACAACCCCATGATCCCAGTGGTCTGTAGCACAGACCCTGGTACTGCCAAACTGCCTTTCCCGGGGTTTCACTGCAGCTGCTGCTGCTGCCAACCCCTCAGACAGGCATCTGCCCTCCTGGGGTCGAGCCAGGCCTGGCCCAGGATGGCAGAACAAATGACTTCCTCTGAGAGAGGGCGTTACACCCTCTCCCTTTGGAAAATGGTGTGAAGGCAGGGGAGGAGTAGCCTCCCCCAGCCTCTGGAAATGCTTTCATGGGCACATTTGGTGCCCATTTCTGCATAAGCCAGTCTACACAGGTGCAGGGACCCCTTAGCCCTGCTCTGGCGCGAAACTGGACAAAGGAAAGGGGAGTGACTACTCCCCTGACCTGTACCTCCCCTGGGAGGTGCCCAGAGCTCCTCCAGTGTGCTCCAGACCTCTGCCATCTTGGAAACAGAGGTGCTGCTGGCACACTGGACTGCTCTGAGTGGCCAGTGCCATCAGGTGACGTCAGAGACTCCTCCTGATAGGCTCCTTCAGGTGTTGCTAGCCTATCCTCTCTCCTAGGTAGCCAAACCCTCTTTTCTGGCTATTTAGGGTCTCTGTCTCTTGGGATTCCTTAGATAACGAATGCAAGGGCTCATCCGAGTTCCTCTGCATCTCTCTCTTCACCTTCTGCCAAGGAATCGACTGCTGACCGCGCTGGAAGCCTGCAAAACTGCAACATAGTAGCAAAGACGACTACTGCAACTCTGTAACGCTGATCCAGCCGCCTTCTCGACTGCTTTCCTGGTGGTGCATGCTGTGGGGGTAGTCTGCCTCCTCTCTGCACTAGAAGCTCCGAAGAAATCTCCCGTGGGTCGACGGAATCCTTCCCCTGCAACCGCAGGCACCAAAGAACTGCATCACCGGTACCTTGGGTCTCCTCTCAGCACGACGAGCGAGGTCCCTTGAATCCAGCAGCTCTGTCCAAGTGACTCCCACAGTCCAGTGACTCTTCAGTCCAAGTTTGGTGGAGGTTAGTCCTTGCCTCCCCACGCCAGACTGCATTGCTGGGAACCGCGACTTTTGCAGCTACTCGGCCTCCGTGCAGTTCTGGCGGAAATCCTTTGTGCACAGTCCAGCCTCGGTCCACGGCACTCTAACCTGCATTGCACGACCTCCTAAGTTGTTCTCCGGCAACGTGGGACTCCTTTGTGCGACTTCGGGTGAGCACCATTTCACACATCCTCGTAGTGCCTGTTTCTGGCACTTCTCCGGGTGCTGCCTGCTGCTGAGAGGGCTCCTTGTCTTGCTCGACGCCCCCTCTGTCCCCTGACGCAATGTGCGACATCCTGGTCCCTCCTGGGCCACAGCAGCATCCAAAAACACTAACCGCACGATTTGCAGCTAGCAAGGCTTGTTGGCGGTCTTTCGGCGGGTAAACATTTCTGCACGACTCTCCACGGTGTGAGGGATCCGTCCTCCAAAGGGAAAGTCTCTAGCCCTTGTCGTTCTTGCAGAAACCTACGCTTCTACTGTCTAGTAGCAGCATCTTTGCACCCACAGCTGGCATTTCCTTGGCATCTGCCCATCTCCGACTTGCTTGTGACTTTGGACTTGGTCCCCTTGTTCCACAGGTACCCTCGACTGGAAAGCCATCATTGTTGCATTGTTGGTTTGTGTCTTTCCTGCAGAATTCCCCTATCACGACTTCTATGTCCTTTGGGGAACTTTAGTGCACTTTGCACTCACTTCTCAGGGTTTTGGGGTGGGCTATTTTTCTAACCCTTACTATTTTCTAATAGTCCCAGCGACCCTCTACAAGGTCACATAGGTTTGGGGTCCATTCGTGGTTCGCATTCCACTTTTGGAGTATATGGTTTGTGTTGCCCCTATCCCTATGTGTCTCCATTGCATCCTATTGTAACTATACATTGTTTGTACTGTTTTCTAATACTATTACTGCATATTTTGGTATTGTGTACATATATCTTGTGTATATTTGCTATCCTCATACTGAGGGTACTCACTGAGATACTTTTGGCATATTGTCATAAAAATAAAGTACCTTTATTTTTAGTATATCTGTGTATTGTGTTTTCTTATGATATTGTGCATATGACACCAAGTGGTACTGTAGGAGCTTCACTCGTCTCCTAGTTCAGCCTAAGCTGCTCTGCTAAGCTACCATTATCTATCAGCCTATGCTGCTAGACACCCTATACACTAATAAGGGATAACTGGGCCTGGTGCAAGGTGCAAGTACCCCTAGGTACTCACTACAAGCCAGTCCAGCCTCCTACAGCAGGATGCTGAAGACATGAATTAAAGTGGTTACAGGGATGCATGTGGACACCTCACACCCTTCCATCACTCAAACAAAAGCCGCGGGGTGGCAGAGGAGTCAGTTACTTACTCAAATATCTGTAAAATGCAAATTATTCTGTACATCTCCATTTGTGCTGTGTGCACACATCCCTAAAAGCGCCCATGGCATGCATATGTAACACAGTAAAATCAGTGAAAGGAATACATATGCAGAAGACCATGATAAGTCATTCAAGGTGGGTGTAACACACTGGGAAATATGGACTGGCAGATTGTGCCAGTAGGGACTCCATAGAAATGATGTTCAGGTTGCACTGGCACACTGCCACTAGGGGTCCATAAATGTGTGCCTTGATGTGTGGGGCTGTACCTTGCCACTAAGGCACCAGTAACAAACAAGTGATGACTCATGTCAACAGCCACTACAGTCCAAGATTGACATTTCACTAGCCCATTGCAGATGATGATTCCTTACCTTCTGTGGAGCTGCCCATCCTATATTTCTCTGAAGATTTGGATGACCAGCTCCCGACCATCAATGATTACACTCTCCAGGATGTTCTGGGTTCATTCCAGACACCTTCTCCAGTCACACCGAGGACACACAGCATTGTGGGGTCTCCAAATGAACCACCCAACAACCAACACACAGCAACTACCAGTATAGTTACAGCCCTGGACTCTGAGGACCCAGAGATACCCTTTCAGAAGACGGTGGTATGAGTCAAGCCAGAGCTGGCACAGCAGGTGCGGGTGGGGATGGATACCATGGCAAGCAGCCTAGAGAGAGTGCAGAGATGCCTCAGTCTGAATAAGGACAACTCTTATGTCACTCACTCTTTGCTACGTATACTCCAGAAGTCCCTGGCCGACATAGCTACTGTCCCGAGGCGGAGGCTGGAACAACTACTCTCCAAAAGTGGCAGCAGCATGATTGAAAACAGACTGGGGGCTATCCAAAATGTCCTGGAGCCCATGCATTGGCCTCCCTCCTTGAAAACCTGCCCGCCTGCCACCGTTATGTATCTGCTGTGTTGCAAAACCAGCAGTTCCTCTTTGCTGCAGTGATTCCTTTCACTTTCCCACAAATGGCAGCTGCCAGGACCTTTTATTCCACATCTCTATCCCCTAATGTGCGTGTGCTCCTCTCAACTTCAACACCAGCACCACTCATGGCACAGGAGCCACCACACACATCAGAGGATGAAGATGTGGAAGGAACATCATTAACCAGAAAAAACACCCGATATCTACATTCTGTGGAACATTGACAATATCTCTGTAGTTCTGTTCTTAGGATTATGCCAGAGTAGTAACAGCTGGCAACGTGCCCTCTTCACTCTACCACTGTTTACTTATCATGCATGGGCTGTCATAGTCTCAATTCCTACCTATTGACAATTTGGACACCTACTCACTGATGCACACCTCTCCTGCACATGTCTCATGACATGCCCCTACCCCTTGGACTCTGACTTGGGATCCCTCATGGGGTTAACATACTGTACATTGTATATCATCTGAAACAAAACTTGCACATATAAATAAATTACCATATTCACATATGTTCTGTTTTTTTCAGTGATCCATGAACTGTTTAAAATTCTTCCATTGTGTGAAGCTATGACAATGAGTACTGAACAAAAGGACATGTGTGGCTTTCTGTCAGACACAAATCTACACACATAGACTCAAACATGATTAAGGTGACTGTAGCATTGTGGAATCCCACAAAATGTCTGAGTCTTCCAAGCATGTATTAAACAGGTACTGTACAATTTTACATATGGCATGTTTGGTTCTGAACACAAGTGTCTGGAAATATCTCTGATGGTTGTACCAGTACAACATTGATGTGACAAACAAAATAGGCATATGTAAGACTCTTAGGGGTAGCCGTTACTGTGCTGGTATCTATTTCCAAAATGAGGCGGAGTGCAATATTCTAAACTTGTGTACAATGAATGTTACATTACTTACCAAAACCAATAGATGGTGTTTGATTACCTGTCTTAGAATTTGTATCCATGCACAATCAGAGTGTCAGGAACAGCGCTGAATGGTGTATTGAGTAGCTGATGTCATACTGCTGCCAGTCAGACAGGTACTTGGCCACAGGGGATATACATAGTCTCACATGTAAATCAATACTGAATGCACATCCAAAGGCATTTCTCTTACAAGACCAGTGCAGACATTATAACACCCAGAAAGTTAATTATCATGGGCACCATATTGTAGGGAAGTAACACGATTTAATTATACTACAAAAATCTACCTAGCAAAAACCTAAATTAAACACTAACTTTCACTAACCTAACGTTTACTAACTAATCTTAACTTATGTCTACAACTAACTAATCTTATATAAACGTATCTTATACATGCAACGCCACATGATGAACATTGCCCCCTCACCCCCCCTTAAGAGACACTAGGCAAGAAGGACAACATTAACTAAAACTAAACATAGACTAACTAAACCTATTGCCTAAACAAATATATATACATATTATGGTTTTGACTTTTTAAAAATGGTATCTCTAGTTTTTACATATACCCCAATAGATAACCCCTCCTCCAAAAAACAAAACAAAAAAATCCTAAATCCCAACCCCCCTAACAATATCAACTATGTCCTAAAACTAACCTACTCTATACTACGTTACCTATGCCTACCCATCTAAAACCCACTAGAACTATTTACAATTTAAAATAGGGGAAGGGAAGGTACTGTGAAAAGGAAAGGGTCCAAAGTCAGGGCTTCTTCATCTTCTCTTTAATATACTTCAAAAGTTAGTAATTTCTTATGTTTGCCTCCTCCAATTTGGCCAACCTCAACTTAATTTTGGCCATGTCCTTCTGCATTTCTTCTTCAAATTTGTGGCAGTGGCAGTTGGTCTTGGCTGTGGATGGGAGTTGAAGTAGGGGCTGTTGATGCTGAGGAGGCGTAACCTGGCATCTATAACATGTCAATTAGACAGACATTGTTAGCCCACAAAAACACGTAAAGATATGGGATTCACCCATATGTACGTCTCAGATACATACGTAACAATTTCTTGGGGACAGTACACTGTCAATTGGCTGAAGCAAAGGACTTTGTTGAAAATCTATGTAAAAATGCAGCATCAACTCAGATGGTCCACTTTTTCTGCGGCCCCGACCCACCACCTAACTCCACCATGTGTGTGCCGTATTTAACATGTGGTGCACCATGGCGCATGTTAGTACACTAGCATTGTAAACTATGATATTATTGTGGCACTTTACATGATTTGCACCATACATGAAGGTGCCAGACCTGCTAAGTGAATTTAGGCACATTGAAAACAACGGGAGTGTCATTCTACCAACCTGCCTTAGGCACGCATTCAATTTAACTCCAAAAATGGTGCAATGTAATGTAGTAGATTTAACAGCTTACTTTTTGTGTGCCTTCTACTGCCGGAACACATCCCGTGCATTCATCATGCCTGGCGCTGGCATCATGTGGCACCAAGATTTAAAAGTGTCACAGTGCTTGCATTGCCCAACTTTTGAAATATGGTGTGGCAATACCTGCCTGATCAACCACATTAGCTTAGTAAATATGATGCTAATGTTGCAGTAGGAGCCGCTAAGCCCTACTTACATTTGGGCCTGTGTTGTGTCACTCTGCACATTCATGAACACAAACATCCATGACTTTCTATTCCCTGCGTCATGTTTGTCATCACATAAACATGCCAATGCAAATTTCCACAACTGTCAAGCCCATGATGGACATGGACAGTTGTGCGTGGAAAAGATGATCCCTTGCACCATTAGACGTGTTTTGTTTTCTGCACTTTAATATGTAAATGCGATGAACAAGATGCAAAGAGAAGAATGTGCTAATTGTCAGCACCCGGTGCATTGAAAACCTCTCATAAGTGCCCCAGGGCAGTTTATGTGCCTCCATCCCATAGCCCATTATCACACGTTTTCTAATATGCGTAGTTTTTTTGGACGCATGACGGCCATACGTGAAATTTTGTATGCCGGCTGACACAGCATAAAGTTTTAGTTTAGACGTGCAGGTGCAAGGCATCAATTTTAGTATTTGCAATGTTTGAAAAATACTGCATGCAACTTTTTTTTCACACATGACGGGCATGTGTGGATTTTAGAGTGAAGGCTAACAGGGCAACCAGAATCACATTTCAAGTTACAGGTGCTATACATCTATATTGTTTGTATGCTAGGGCAACATATGTATGCACGTGTATTTCACTGTGAACCAGTAACATAGGAATGTGTTTCCATATGTTTGTAGGTGTGTGCGATGCATAGGAGGACTGATACTGTTTGCAAATATGCATGTGCATGACGACTTTTTCCACATACATATTTCCACATGTGTACAATGTGTGTACTGTGAGGGCACATATGTCATGGAACTCATATTGTAGGTCTAACACATCGTTATGTCAGAATTCCCACTGTTTGTTTCACAACACAGCATAAGATAGGTGTTCATGCACATGATACCCTTGACAAATGTTTAGCTAAGGTAGCAGTTGACTAAGGGTGGGTTATGATCCAGTAACAATAACAAATGTAAGTGCAAGGATGTGACATAGTCTTGTGTGTTCTAAGGGCTAGCCTTCATGATTAAATGCAACATATATAACATATAATTCCCCATGCCTGCTTACTCTTGAAGATGATGTACTGACTTGTGTCATGATTGTTATGTATGTGACATGTTTGTGTGTGAAAATATATTTTTCATGTGTGATAAGTAATACATACTACAGCAGTGTGATAAGGGACATGACAACTACCAATTCTCTATTCCAGCATGGATATATGTAGACCATTGTAGCAAAGCTGTGTACTCATATCTGTATTTACTATGTTTCCCTATGTAGCAACATATCTACTGTTCACATAAGTTTGTAAGTAAATATTTTAAACACACACATTTCCATATGTAAATACTTTTTTTCCATACGAAAATAGAACGCACCAAGCCTGGTCCACCTAGGTGGGACATGTGTGATAACATTTAGGGATTTTATGATTAGCACATACACTTGGAATGTTCAATGACACGCCCTTTTTTGCCATATTTACCTTTTAGCATAACATCTGCATGCCAGGGCTGCTCTCAGTAAGTGATGGCAGCCTAGTCATCAGTGCTCAAGTGGCACTTTGTATGCTCACACAGGCCCATTGTTGCATGTATTGACACAGGTTGACTGTGGTCACCTCAGCACAGGCCACTGTGCACAGGCAGCAGGCCCCTGACTCTGTCAAGATTCAATGTAGCCCCCTCTGGGGATGGGAGAGGGGGGAGTGGCATCCTCAACAATAATCATCAGCACTTCAATGCACAGTCACCTGCATACATACACCTGTACAATTGTGGTCCCACGGCCAACTATGTGTTGTTGAATTTGAGGTTGTTGATGTCAGGCGTGCCCTATTATTTACTAGAGACTTACAGCTTATTTGTGTTGGACATGTCTCATCATTTGCTAGGGTTTGACATGACTACGCATACATAGGTGAGATTATTCCTATGATGCTTGGTAAGGTCATTGATAGATTGTGGAACTGGGTCATATCTGCAGACCCAGGATACAGATACTGTAATTTGTCACTTGGTTCTATCACACTTGTTTGGCTGGCCAAGCACATAGTTGTAGTTGTTGCCAATGTGACTCGAATATGTACAGACCTACACAATCTCTGTGAATATGTGTCTGCTGAAACATTGTGTTGTACAGTATGTATTAGTCTATGTGTGTAGCTTCACACACATTGAGGGCATATTTCGTGAGGTATGCTTCTAGTTCAACATTGCGGGCATACTTTCTGTAGATTACCCTTAGTACCCATCTTCATCTTCCACATTGTCCCTTCATTCATGCACAACATACTAAGTCAGACTTGTGAACTTTGTAGATGGACATAGCTTCTTCTACAGGCTAAGCTAATTTTACGTAGAATATCTAGGCTTTGCAAGATCACATGACTGAGCCCCATACATCACTGAACACCAGCCACAGCACTTGTGTATTGTCTGAGTGACCTCCACATATTGGGTCTCAAAGTAAACTAAGGGGGTTTGTCAGCTGTCCTTCAACACAATGTATTTGACATGGGCACTCAGACACATCTGCATTCTACAACCTTTGTCACATTCGCTATGAGTGTATGTAGATTGTGTGATTACTCATGACAGCTGTGAGTAGAGAAGACGTGATATTCAACATAGCTGTGTCCTTTGTCACATGTCCAATTTGGCAAGGGTTTGTGACTTGTTTAGACATTGTTTGACGTACATGCACATTCCAAACTGGATTGAGTGTGACAGACCTAGACATTTAGGTATTTCAGTCTCTGTATTTCACTCTCTCTTGGTCAAACATGTGAGTGCCACTGAGGAGTATGTTTTCAGTCATCACATGTGATAGTGACATTCAGACATTGCTTGGTTACATAGCAGACACAAACCTACCCTTGTAGGTAATTACTACTCTTTTCCTACCTAGGCCAGACATCGGTATAGTAGTCTTCATGTGTATTTCTATATTGCCGCAGGCATATGTCAACCCAACACCATGCTTGTGTGATTTGTGTCCGACAATGTAATTTGTTAGTGCTACAGACTATGCCTATTTTTCACCCACACATTCACGTGGTACTGCGTTGTTTGTGTTTGTTTTTTGTTCCTGACTATGTTCCTAACTTATTTACATCTTTTGTGGTCTAGTCATGCTCTCTGAGATGTGGGTGAGTTGAATAGGTATGTGATGGTGAGAGAAAGTAGTCCATGAGAAATCAGAGAGAAAGAGATTTATTTACAAATTTTTATTGATGCTTGGAGTACAGTCTCTACGTGAAAATGTTGTGCAAAATATGGTCGCTCCTGTGTGCTCCAGCAGCAGAGTTTGGTTGTTCCCCATTCTCCTGTTCTACATCATTGTCCTTATCCTCCTCACTGGGGACATCTACCTGTTCATCCCAGGGGACATTGGTGCGAACACAGGTGTGCAAAATTGCACAGACAAAATGTATTTTGTACCCAAGGGGTAGTGCATATAACAGGATTCATCCTGTTAGACCTAGGCACCTGAACCTGCATTTCAGCATGACAAATGTCCTCTCCACCACATTCTTAGTCCTTTTGTGTGCTTCATTGTAAGCCCATCAGTTAGTGGCTTTCCATAAGGGGCTCATGACCCATGGCTGGAGGCCGTAACCTTGGTACGGTGCAATGGAATGTGAGAAAACATGTCAGACATGCATATTTGTTTATTGCTATATGCCATGGCACATTTTTGTTTTCAGTAGAGTAGTGATTCAGACTTGCATCTAGTATTGTGTATGTTCCTGGTTGAATACATGGTTGTATTGGTGTATTTTACAGTCATGGGCTATGCCTCAGGGACCTGGTGATTGTTGATCATTTTCTGGTGTAACAGTTCACCCATGCAGAATATGTGTGGTGTTGTCTATATTTGTCCATTGTCCCATTACTTTAGACCTGCAGAAAAGTGATGTTGGCTAAATTTGTACCTATTTTGTGTGTTGTGTGCCATGAGACAGGTGTTGTGCCCTGTGTTTTGCATGTGAATCCCACCCCTTTGGCCTTGGAATAACTCCCTTGCACAAAGCATTGTTGTTGCCAGTTGCTGACTAGCATGTGTATATGTATATGGTTCATAGACACAGTGCGGCACAGTTGTATGGGATGTATTGCGATGTATGCAACAAGTTTGCAGACACTTGTGGTACAGGACAGGGCTTTTCTGCACTGCTCTGCATCACCAGTCCAGCCCTGCAAAGTCCAGTGTCTCCTTAATAGTATGTGTTTCTGGCCTCTGCCATTGCACTGGCAGTAGTTCAGCTGCCACAGTCCACTGTTGGCACTCTTGCTTCATGGTAGGGAGATGTGGGATTTACGGGTATGACTGTTGGTGTGCTGTGAGGTGTCCACTCCTACACATGATCTATCAATGACGGCGATGTCCTATTTCAATGTTTGCTGCACTATGAACCACAGATGGGAAAGGTAAACACTATGAGAATATCAGGTATTTTTGATGATATGTAAATGGTGATGCCACCACTAGGGTGGCATTAATTGTCTGTTCTGCCTTAGGTTTTGACAGCAAGGTAAATGTGAGACAGTACCAATATGGGAGTTGTTTGACGGTGGCATGGCGAATGGAATACGCATAGCTGAGCTATTACATGCTAAGTGTTATGTGTGAAGGATCTGTATTTTGCAAGAAACGTGGACAAATGTAGTGGCTTGACTTCATCTTTCAAATACAGAGGGGACATTTCTCCACCAGTGCATCATTAAAAGTGTCAGTCAGATAGTACTAAGAACTTGTACATGTGTCCATCTGTGAGGTTGATGTGCATTGAATTCGGTGTAGTGAAGCACGTGGCATATGTGTTGTTGTCTAAATATCTGTGATTCCCTGTCCATGTGTGTGTAGTGTGGTGTATGTATTGTTTGTACCACATGTTTAGTGTGTTGTCTGTTTTATTAAGTGTATGCTGGCTTTCCTATGAGTAGGCCATTGCCATGTTGTCCATCATGAAGCGTTGATTTATTGTTGAGTGTCTGAAGATGTAGGCATCATGCACGCTGCCCGGATATTTAACAAGGATCTTGGTGAATATTCCACTATGGTCCACAATGGCCTGCACATTCATAAAGTGAGTGTGTTTCCTTTTCCTATTCAGGTGTTCCGTTGCAGCAGGAGGGACAAGTTGGACATGTGTGCAGTCCATTGCACCCAGCACATGCAGGAACCCAGCAATTTGGTAGAATCCTTGTTCGGTCTCCTGCTGCAGTTGCTGGGTGTTAGGGAACTGGATGTGGTGGGGTGTGATGCGGATGATGGCATCCAGGACCATAGGGAGGAAGGCAGAAAAGCATGGTTGTGCGATACCACCTAATTGCACTGTAGTGGTCTGAGATGATCCAGAGGCCAGCATGTGGGGGACTGCTAGGAGTTTGGTCATGGGTGGTATGGTTGTAGGACTTTCCACTCTTGCTGTGATGTCAGGAGCAATGTTGTGGAGCAGCCGTAGGATGGACTCCCGCTTGAGGCCAAGGATGGATGCATGTGTGTGGAATATTCTCTCCCTCCTTCTGCGCTGCCTCTGTGATTTCAGTGGTGGTGGTTGAGGTTGCTGCTGTGGTGCTGATGGAACTTGGTGTCGTCGCTGTCATCTTCTGTAGCAGTAACAGGTCCCCGTTTTCTAGTTGTTTACCAGGGTTCCTTCAGTTTGTTTTCCTTATGTAGTTGTGTCTGGGTCTAATTTCAACGCCTGGTCTGACCAGGCATTACATTTTGTACGCTGATCGGAGTTATCATCATATTTTCTGCCTGATCCTAGGTGTGCATTGTTTTTCCGCTGGCTTGTAGATTTGGCACTTGCGCCTTTTTTTAGGAGGGAACTCCTACCTTGCATGTCATGTTGTTAAACTGCTCTGGCGACGCTATCATAATATGGCAATGGGTTAGCTCCGCCTTTGCTTCAGAAAAATGGCACAAAGGCGGTGCTTACTTTTCTTAAATTTGAGCCATTGAGTCTGCCCCGAAGCTCAGCCTTGGTGCAATACATAGATGATTTACTTGTTGTATCAAGAACAAAAGATTCTTGCAAAGTTGACACCATTGCTGATCCATTTGGCAGACAATAGGCATAAGGTCTCACCAAACAAAATGCAGTATTGTCAAAAAGAAGTGCAATATTTGGGACATATAATTAAAAAGGGAACAAGTAAGGTGTTAAGAAAAAGAGTCAAGGCTATCTTGAAAATTAATCCACCTAAAATACAAAGAGAAGGCAGGATGTTTTTGGGAATGGTTGGCTACTGTAGAAAGTGGATATCCAACTTTTCCCTGGTGTCAAAATCTGTATTGAGATTGACACACACGGATGTACCAGATCTGACTCCATGGCACAATGAATGCATGAGAGCATTCCTAAAGCTGAGAGAAAGTCTCTTTCATGGTACAGCACTGGGAATGCCGGATTATACAAAAGATTTTATACTGTTCTGCAGTGAGACTGAGGGCTGCACTCTATAAGTTCTAACTCAGATTCAAAGAGATGCCAAAAAGCCTGTGGCATATTTTTCAGTAACTCTTGATCCTATAGCTGCCGCTTTGCCTGGATGCCTTAAAGCAGTAGCTGCAGCGCACTTACGCCTCGAAAAATGTGAGATTGGTTATCCTTTAATACTCACGGTCCCTCACTAAGTTGAGGTATTGCTTACTAGAACTAATACATGGCACCTGACTAACTCAAGACTAACCTGTTACTAGCAGCAGATCTTGGCAGGAAGCAATGTTGTACTGAGAAGATGTCAGGTACTGAATCCAAGCACATTGGTGCCCATTCCCGACGGAGAAGAATCTAATTACTTTGAACATGATTGCCTTGATGTCACGGACTTATGCCCCAAACCTAGACCAGACATAAAATATGAGCCCTTGATAAGTACAGGTTATATTCTATTTGTGAATGGCTCATGTTTGAGAATAAATGAAGGATCATTGAGAACATCTTATGCAATCTACTTGATTAAAGAAGTAATTCAAGCTTCATGGCTTCAGGGAGTTACTTCAGCGCTAGTTGCTGAAATAATTGCCCATGCCAGAACTTGCAGCTTGACAGCACAAATGAGAGTGACTATATTTAGGCAGTCAGGATTTGGTATTGTCCATGATTTGGGGCAATTGTGGTCACAGAGAGTGTTTATGGCCTCTTATGATTTACCCATTAGAAATGAGGAAATGGTCAGAAACTTATTGGAAGCTCTGCAACTCCCCACTGAAATTGTTGTTGTAAAGTGTGCAGCGCACAGAAGTGATAATAGTTATGTCTCCGTCACAAGAGGTAGGCTGATGAAGTGCCATGCTATTGTGCAAATGTGGCCTGCACATTTTACAGCTCCTTTACAAATGAAAATGCAGGAGAAAATATCTTTTCAGTGATGTTGAAAATTGATGACAATTGGGATGAATTGAGACAAAGGCAAGAAAATGCACTAGAGTTGGAAAAGCAGTGTTGGGTCAGATAAAGATGTGAAATAGATGAGTAAAATGTATGGGTGCCAGTGAATGGAAGACCAGTATTGCCAGTCTGCTATCTCCAATGACAAGACAATGGCTAAACTCACCTAGGTAGGGACGCCATGATTGGCACCTTCAAGAAATTCTGGTGTAATCCCAGATTCAGAGCTCAAGCAGAATAATTGTGTCCTCAGTGTGTGGCATGTCAGCAAGTGAATATAGACGAACAAACACATGTTACATTGAGTCATGTAGGAAGATCAGGAGGTCATTTTAACTGGATGCAAATGGATTTCAGCAAAATTCCCATTTGCAACAGGTGGAGATATGTTTTGGTAATTGTCTCTATTTTCTCCAGATGGGTAGAAACTTATCTAACAAGAAGAAATTATATTCTTACTGTAGCAAAGTTACTATTGAGGATGTTAGTACAAAGGTACAGCATGCCTGTCTCTCTAGAGTCAGATTGAGATACTCAGTTTAACAGTGAGATTATAAAAATGTTATGTGCAGCATTACAATTTGAACAGAAGCTCCACTGTAGATATCGTCCAAAAGCTTCAGGCACAGTTGCACTTGTAATTATTACAGATGATATGAAACTCAATTACTGTAAGGGACTGGCTGTGGTCTGTTTGTCTCTTGACAGGTTGAAGCTGTTCCCACAAATCCAAACAGGCCATGACCCTCCTCGAAAGCCCTTAAATGCAAAGAAACTAATGACTTGCAAAATTGAGAACTGAAATTATTATTGGACTGTTTATGAAAGAAAGAGACTAATAAAACATTGAAAAAGAAGATAAGAAGATAAGAAGAGTTCTGAGATTCAATGAAGCAGGTGGAGAGCAGAGATAACATTTTAGAAGAACACAGAGTAGGACTAAGGATTGTCTACACAAAGACATTACCATTAACAACATTAAAAGATAAAAGAAAAGAATAATGAAAAATCGTACAAAAGGAAAAAACTAACTCAAAAAGAAAAAATAAGCTGACGAAGACATTCGTCAATTTTAAAAAGATATAATTGGCTGTCACAAGCGACTTATTGGTAGTATATCCAATTTTAGAGACATCATGCATAATGTCAATAGAATTAGGTGTGAAGGATTTTAGGAACTTTACTGACACTTATAGTTTTGGAAGGAATAGCAATAGCATTAGTTATACACTTTACACCTGGCATAGAGAAAGCTGTAGTAGAATACCTAAATGCAACACTTGAACCAGTACAAATGAAGACAAACTAAAGACATCATTTGTAGATTACATGAATGAAGATTATTCAATTAATGTTTAATCTATATTAATACAAGAATGTACTATACTATATATACTAAGAATGCAATTGAAGTTAAGAACTGCTATGTTTGTGCACTCATGCCATCTTTTACAGATTTCCTACCACCACATTCTACTCTCCTATGCTATTTCTTGTAATATCTTACTTAGTTTAGTATACAGGCAGCGACATTTTGAATACTATCACTCACATTTTTACATGGTACTTTCTAAGGTTTCACTAATGAAAAGCATGAATTTACACCCACAAGCTACGAAAATGCAGACTGCATGGCAATACCTTAGACCATTTCTTCCTGCAGACCTATAAAGCTCATGAGAATAATTTAATGAATTCGTACAAAGACTATTTTATTTAATGCTGGAAGAAAGAAATGAGCAATTTGCAAAAAGTATGTACAAGAAAGTGAATGTTTTGAAGAATGCATGGAGAAAAGAAGAGAATGACTTTAGAAAGAAAATGTGTGTACTTAAGCTTAAACTAGATAAAAGGCACAAAAGGGAAAGTATGTCTGTTTAAGAGAAGAGTTAGTGGAAGAAAGACACCAGTAGGAAATAGTAATTGTGAGCATGTGTTTGAATTGTCTGGAGGTACATAGCACATTTTTAAGAAGTTGACTGTACAATACCTGGTGTATTCTTTTTTGTGGAGAGAATGCATATTTTAGATTGTCTGCTCATTGGGAGGGTATTTGTTATTTACCTTAATGTTTTCTGAAGATGTATCACATACATAGCTTAGATGCATTAACAAAGACACAAGCAAACAAAGGTTATACATGCAGTGTGGATGAAGGGGCACCATTAGTGGGAGACATATTTGGAGCAATCATACCTGCTGTAGGAGCAGTCTTGAACGAGGAGAAAATCAGAAAGCTCTCAAAAGTAATTGATAGGTTAGCAACTAGTACCTCTGGAATGCTACTATTAGAAAACACTGAGCTTGTAGCAGTTAGATAAATGGTTTTGAAGAACAGATACGCACTAGATATCTTGTTAGCTGAGAAAGGCGGAGTCTTCAAGATGCTGAAAATTGAGAATTGTTGCACATACATACCTGACGAAAGTAGAAAGATTGTAGTGTATGCAAAGAATATTTCTCATGTAAAACTTGACCTTGCCTTGAACCTTTACAAACCGCTAGCATAATTCAAAGGTTTGCAAAAGGATTTACCAGAGTAGCTATTTGGCTTTGCAAAATGACTTACCACAGTTGCTAGTTGGCTTAAGGAAATATGAGGTGAAATGTTTAAAACAATTTTAATTCCTGTATTAATAGTAGTAGCTTGCTTCCTTTCTACATTTGCAATCCACAACACAAAAAAATTATAATGATAAAGAAAAAATCTAAGACATGGATAGATGAATAAAAAGAGATTTGGAATTGAGTGGTTGAAGAGATTGAAAGAAAAAGAAACTTGAAAAAGGAAAAGACTAGATACTGATGAAAGCAAACTCTGACAAATGAATTAGTTTATGAATTTGTGATGGTTCCAAACCATTAAAAGGAAAAAGCTGCTAAAGATTTTGATAAAAAATGAAAAATAATGATTAAATTACATGTATGAGTGACAAATAGGCCCAAGCAGAAGCCAAATTTAAACAAGGCCTTTTTTTAACGTGCATGACCCGCATTTTGCTTTACTTGCTAGTCTTGCTAACGTTCACAAATTCTAGAACATTTTAATTCAACAGAAATGTTTCTATCATAACCCTTGCATAGCATACGTTAGATGCTAACTTCCTTCTATAACAAAGAAAGCTGTATTATTTTATTCTTTCTATCTGGGTGATCTGCATTGGAATTTCAAAACTTGCTAAACTAATCTGAAACTTGCTTCTTTATGAATAGTCTTATGGTGTGGATTTGTGTGAGAATGGAAATGATGGAACACAAATAAGCAGAAACATATACAACTATTGTTTTTCAGAGAGTGAAGCACATGAAAAAATATGTTAATGTATCCAGATTATTGTTGAATGAAACATAATGTATTGCATGTTTAGATGTCTCTTTGTTAAGAACTATTACCTTGACAGAAAATGTTCCATACTCAAGAAACCACATCTTCTGATCGGCTGTCTAATGTCTTGGATGAAACAAATTTGCTAAAATGTATTATTCAAAGGTATAAAAGTGTCCCAGGGAAAAGGTAGGAGAGTTTGAGGTTGGATTCGAATGAAGAGAGACTTCTTCTAGAATAGGTCTTGAGGTATTGGCTTAGCCATTAGCTCTCTGACTCAGACCTATATCTTTCAGAGCTCTTGACACATGCGGATTTGTTTTCTGCCTAACCTATTTTCTATCTGAAGTCTGTTACAGTATTCTTCATGAGTACTGATAGCTTTTTGCTATTCATTGACTAAAATGTTTTCCTTTTACTGATTTAGAACATTAGAATGAGGACAGATTGCAGGACATGCTGTATGCAATGTTATGTAAACTTTAATTGACTAATAAAGAGAATCTGAAAACATATAATAAAATAAAACTTTTAAACCGGAACTAAAACTCTTGTTATTCACTCAAGAAACGTTTTGAAATGTATTGTTCATGAGAATAATCCACTCCTGGGGGCTCTGAGGGGTGTGGAGTATTTCAGAATTTGAGGATTCTCCACTTTTCCAGTGGGATGCTTAAGGCAGAAAGTGCCCGTGGCCTATATTTCTCCCTACGCCTTTATTAGAAGTATAGTTTCCATTTGCACAATTTAGAATTTCAGAGGGATTCCTTGTGTCTCAGAATATGTCTTTGAACAAAATCAATGTCCTGGAGATAAAAATATGAAAAGAACTATACTTTACATGCCACATTGTCCATGACAAGTGACAAGTGCAAGTAGTGTGTGAAGTTCAGAGTTTTTCAGTTCATACTTAATTTTGCTTTTAGTACCATTATAAATGCAACACTACAAGTAGCTGATTATGGAGTTAGTGACAGGCTTTGGTGGTCTTCCTCAGCTTGGATGAGAGGACTACTTGCGTCTCGCTCACCTCATGTGGGGTGCTTTAGCCGCTGTCTTGGCACAGGCTGTTTTCTTGCTTCATTTCATCTAGACGATTTATCACTGAGGGTAAACAGACTGGATGTTCCGGGCCATTTGTGAGGCAGCGCTAATGAAGCGTTACACTGATAAACACCTGCCTGCCTCGCTTACCCTAGAGGAACAGTTAATGTTTTGTCTACGGTGATTAGAAGGCAATATTTGCATGAGCTTAGTTTGGCAAACAGCAGAGCTACCATGACGTGCCCCCGATTATATTTTTAGAACAACTGAGCACAATGTAACTGCCAAAATCCAGCTTTCAGTTTCTTCATTTCATTTTTATGGGATATCCAATCTATGGTGACCAGCCTTAAGTAGAAGTCTTGAGAAGGAATGAGAAGCATGGGGGAAGACTTATGTGAGATTTTTCTCAAGTAGCCACTGCACACCCGTCTTTCAATACTAAAGCTTATGTTGAAGATGCAAAGAATCACGTTTGCCGTGCTTCGATGGGAAAGTGCTCTCTATCTTTAAATCTTCCATGTCGTTGGTCGGACTGGGTGCAAAGGAGAAGGAAAGTGAACTGTCTGGCAACGTTAACCACAAGCCCAAGCATTGTCTTCTCTCAAATCCTGCACTATGAGCTGAGAGGGTTGGTTGCAGAGGAGCTGCTTCGTCTTGACACTAAAAAGGTGAATTGGCTGCAAGTTGAGAAGCTCACTCAAATACAGGAGGAGAACATAACTTGGTCGCAGAGCTAGCAAGTCCCATGGCTGAAGACTCAAAGCAGCAAGTAAAGATTTTATAATCTATGATCAAGGAGGTCTATTGGCGTCAGTTTGCTGCTGATAAGGACTGTTGCATTGCTGGAGACGGAGGTTTACGTGGCTGATACAGACGTCCCTTGGTTGCAGACAGAGAATTGCTTGGGTGTAGAATAAAACGGTGTGGCTTCAGCCTCAGATGAAGGTGGTCCTTGACTTTAAACATAGGGGTAATTGGCTACAGATGTACAAGGTTGTTTTACTTTAGAGGGAAAAGGTTGCTTGGCTGCAGATCACTTAGCAGAGAAGAGAAAAGATTTCTGAGTTGCAAGTAGAAAAGTTTGCTTTGCTTCAGATGTGAATATTACTTGATTGGCGGCCGTGATGTTTGCTTGACTAAAACTTTACCACAGGATGAGGATGCTTGGCAACTGAAAGCGACAGGTGAGAATACATTATCTTTCACAGAACGCTTTGAGAAAGCTAAAAAGTAGCACTTTGGCAGAATGTAAAGAGGAACAGAGCAATAATTTTGTAAAAACTGTTTAGCTATAAGCTGCGATGAATCAGGATATTATTATTTTTCTGATGATTGATTTATTTGACTACCACCACTTGGTAGATCCTGCCAGGATATGGGTAGGGCAAGGTAGATTGAAATGGTTTACGATCGTGTACAAGGTGGCTCAGGGGTATCCGTTCCAGCTCCACTTGCTACTACCGACGGCGGACGAGGTCTTCCGGGACGACATTTGTCAATATTTTTTCTGAATTACAGGAGGGAAGAAGAGTCTCGCATGTGTGGCAGGATGTTATTTCAGATCGTGCAGGCAATTATTTTCTTCTGGTCTTTTCCATTTCTCACCACTTGATTTCCAATCTAGCGGTGTGATTGCTTTGTGTGAATTGTTGACTACCTGCAATGACCTTGCTTAGGTGTTAACGAATATGTTCCAATAGTATAGTAAACTGAGAAGAATACCCACAAGTTTACCCACAGAACAACAGTAGAACAGTAGTCTGACACCCAGTACTGCAAATGTTTCCCGCAGTATAGACGTCTCAGAGAAAGTGCTCCGAGTGACCCTGAGAGTAATTAGTGGTGGCTCAGATTAGTTCGACCATCCAATCAACCTCTTTTTGTTCTTGTCAGTGAGTCGGAGGGAGAGTGCCACAAAGTGCACCCTTCTTTATAGCAGTGGCAGAGTACCGTAGGAAAGGGCCGCAAGTGAGTAAAACACTACGTCGGAGGTGATCCTTGCCGTATAGCAATGTAGTTGAGAGTCAAAGACGTTTTTCTTTAATCTGTTGACGAGGACCACAATATAAGAGTGGTCTACAGAAGTGGCAGATGTTCTGCAGTGAAGGCAGCAGAGCAGAAGAGAGTGCCACGTCTATGCTGCACCGTACAGCTGCCTGACAGAGTGCAACAGAAGAATCCTATAGCATATAGACCAGTGGTTCCCAACCTGTGGTCCGGGGACCCCTGAGGGTCCGCGAAGCCTCCTCAGGGGGTCCGCGACTGCTTAGAAAATTAAATAATATTAACAGATTAGGTCCCTAGCTTTCAGTAATGACTCAGTAGGGGGTCCCTAGATTCCAATAATGATTCAGTGGTGGTCCCTGGGTTCCAGTAATGATAAAGTGGGGGTCCATAGAAGTCAAAAGATTGGGAACCACTGATATAGACCATTGCATTATGTTGGCGTCACAAAGAGGAATGTGGGTTGCTGTAGTTTTCACTCCGACGGACAGTACAACACTTGTTACCAGTTTGTCAGACATTGCCACTAGTGTGTCCTACAGTATATCAGCATAACAGAAAGTGACACTGGAGTCTCATGCATGAAAGCAGTGTGAGAAGAGCTCCTGCCAGTATGCCCCACACTATAGCAATCTGACGGTAACTTTCACAAGTGTGTCCTTCGGAATACAAATCTGAAATAAAGTAGCACAAGTCTGCTGTACAGTAAAGCAGTTCGACAAAGGTGTCCCAAGTGTGCCCACGCAAGTACATCGTCCCGATAGAAATTGTCACAAGTGTGACCTACAGCATAACAAGCTGGATAAACGTTTCCCAGGTTTAACCTGCCGTACATCAGTTTTACAGAAATGATCAAAGGTGTGCCCTAACCTATAACATACTGAGAGAAATATCCCTGGATTGCCCTGCAGTATAGCTGTCTGACAGAAAATGTTATATGTGAACGTGCATGATAGTATTCTGGTAAGGTGCAACATAGTCTAGGTTCCCTGTGGAGTAGGGTGACACCAGTGATGACAACAAAATGCACTGGATGTATTCTATATAAATTTGTTGAGTTACAGAAATTACAGGATCAACACCTAGGATAATGATGATACACCAATCTACCCCGCCTTCAACTGCCCAATTGCTTTTCAAACATCCTCCTCATTCTAGCCTACATTTCAGCCATAAAATACCTCACTCGAGTACTAACATTATACATTCACTACAAACACCACCATGAACGACATACCTTTCCTCTTTCTGCAAAATAACCAATTCCCACCACAGTCACACTGCCAAAGAGACTCTCATTAAGCCTACCTGAAACATGACCTGCCACAAGGTTGCTACGTTTTCTTGGCGACCTGCTCATCTTTCAACCACACCGCATATTCTCACACAGCAGTTCCTCTAATTTAGATCAATAGATTCCGAACCTACTCTAATACCAAAAACCTCCTCCAGAGCCGACACTCTTTCCCCCCTTTCTTCTCATGCCTTTCTCCTTACTCCTCCATAAGTTCCTCCTATTTCTTTCTCCAAAGCATCAAACATACATTGTTTCCATTATACACACTACTCTTCAAGTCACTGAGATTCTTCCTACATTCCATACCTTACTATTATATACCTTTACAGCGTTGTTAAAAATTCCGAAGCCTTCGATTATTCTGACCACCTAGCATACCCTTTTCCTTAAAGATTGCGTTAATTAATATCCACCTGATTGTTCTGCTGCGATGTTCACCTGCTTCACCTTCTCCACTGTAGGATCCATGATGATGCTCCTTGACTCTTTAATACCCTAATCATCGTTACTTCTTCTCTGTCTCATACCACATTTCTTCTTTGGCTACAGCCACAATAAAAGCATATTGGTACCAGATGTGTGAATGCTCAACAGCACACTTGCGGGTTATCGGAGACAATTTAGGAATTGTCCTTTATTAACATATAGGACAAATCTTTATTTGGTTGGTGTCTTGGAAGAATTTTCTTTAACAAACTTTTTCTTAATTAACTGAATGGACTATTTGATAACCCTGCTCAATCTTTTCAACTTGGTCATTGGCATCTAGGTAGTACACAACTATTGATTTGACTTGGATACCAAAACTCAGGCCAATTATCTGAAACTACAGTCTCAGTTAGCTGCTGTCCATTAAGCTCAAAAGTCTACAGTAACCTCAGAAGTGATCTTTTTCATCATCCTCTTCTCTGACCCATTTTCATTCAGACTCCAACAACTAATTCCACTGCCTGTTAACTAATAATGCAAGGCTTTGCTGATTTGTTGCTTGCACAACACAACATACATGTAATAGCCACTCCGTCTTTGCTATGCCAGCAAAACTATTCATGCAATCTTCTCTCTGTCCAATCTTCTCTTGGTCCTTGACAATCCTTCATTACTTTCATGAATCATGTATAAAATCTACTACTTTGGACCAAAAGGAGGAAAAACGTGGGCACTGTGTACCAGAATATGAGAATATGACCTTTGTTTGCTAGTTCCTTTAGAATCTTACCAAAAACCCTTTCTTCACTACATAACGCAGGTGATCTCAGCTAATCGTGCTAACTTACGGCCACCAATACTGGATCCTCATTCATTTCTTGATGCTACCATTCCTCAGTCACAGTTGCCCATGTCATCTCATTACCAAACACACCACCTCTGTCGTTCAAAATGTAAGCTACTTTGCACTCATTGTCTTGTCCACAGCACACTACTTCTTTCTTTAAAGTCATACAAGAGATGCACTCTGCAAGCACAATACATTTCTTTGGTTCATATTCATGTTTAAACACTAAACTAAACACCTGCCATTTTGAAGCTAAACTTGCCAGTCATATCTTGAAGACTACCCCACACCCTTGAGAAAATATTGTTTACTAGTGGCTTATGTTCTATATGGTATGTATGGTACATTTCATCTGACCAAGGAATATTCTGTAGTATTCGACCACCAAACTAGAGGCGAAAAGTTCCAACTAAATAAATGAGTAGACACTTTTTACCTCACAGAAAATCCTAGCCATTCCTTGTTATGACCAAATTGCATTAAACCAGCACCCCCGTTACAGTTGCTTGCATGAACTGTCAAGGAAAACTCTTTACCTGCCTCAAATGACTTCTTTGAAGGCACACAGAATTTCACTCTTAAGCCCATCAAACGGCCTGTCTTGATCACTGTCTCAATTTTGCATTTTACTTCAACATTTTCTGGAATGCGCAAATCTTCTTAAGGATACCCATCTAAAAATGCTGCATAAAATTCAGTCAAGCCTCGAAATGTAGCAGTTGTTCTTTAGGCTTTGGTTTGGGTGCATCCAAAACTTCCATAACATGACTCTGCTTCAGCATGATTTTGTCCTTTGAAATACTGTGGCTCAAACTTTTTAATTAAATCACATGGTCACGATTCTTTAGGCTCAATTATGCCTTTCAAGCATAGTTAATTCAGTTCTTTATTTTTTGCAAATTAAAGTAATTTAATATAAAACATTGTACAGCTCAGATCTTACATATATTTAGCAGATCACAGCGATTTCGAGTTAAGTAGGAGACATATAAATGTAATCACTCATGCAATATGAATGTGCACTGTCAATCGTAATGCGTTCAGGCAATTTGAGCATCTATTAACGCTCTATGTTGAAGTGTGCCCATCACCACACACGCTCCCATATTTTGTTGCAATTCTTGAGGCAACCTCTTGGGTAATATACCACTTCTTCATGGATTGAACAGCAGTTCACATCCTTGCTGGTGCTTTAGTTGCTTTCCAACGACTTGCCATATTGCATTTAGCTATGATGATGCCAAATCCAATAAATGTATGCAAGACTTGTGTACCTCCCTGGTTTTCCACTAACCCCTGGAGTTCTTACTGTGTATTGAGGTCTATCTATAGCATTTGGGATCACAGGAGGTGCACAAGTAACCAGTAACCTTGGATCTTTGAGCAACCGCAAGCCATGTGTATTAGGTCCAGCTGCGGCCCATGCTTACAGACAGAGGGGCCACACCCACCCACCTTTTTCCTGACAAGAAGACTGTCTGTCACACTGAGCAAACTTAATCCTGACAAACAATTTTCATGTTCAGATCCGGCAGCAAGGTGCTGTACTTTGCTTAATGTGCAGGCACCTGGCTGCCTAAGCTGAACTTCACCAGGCTGAGGATTTCAAAGACCTGCGGGCGTGACCACTTCAGCCTGCCAAAGCAACTTCAGGCCCTCCCTCTCGTGACAAACAGCCTCAGACCTGGGTACTTCAGTTTTAAACCCTAAAGTGCCCAGAGTCTAATGCCTATGAGGGACACTTTGTCACATAGTGGAGTGGAATCAGCAGTCTCAGTTACCCACATCACACTCTGTGATGAGTGAGGGACTGCTGTCTTCTCTCATTAGCTGACCTCAGATCAACCAATGAAAGAAGACAGGAGCCCCAAACCTCCTGGAACCTTTGAGGCTTCCCTCCAGAGATGCTGCAGAAGGTAAGTATTATGTTTTTATTTAATGTGTATGTGTGTGTATGTATGAATGTATGTGTGTATGTGAGTATATGATGTGAATAGGTATGTGTGTGTGAATAAATGGCAGTGAGTGAGTGAGTGTTTGTGTGTCCCACCTGCTCCCCCTCCCGGTTCAACTCATTTGCTTCAACTAAGTCTTCAGGTGTTTCTCCAGATCTCATGCATTTGGGCGGAAGCGTTCCTCCTCATTCTCCTTAATTAGAAGTTATTGCCAAAGGGGTATTTTAACTGGATTGATCACTTTCTAGCTAATATACCGAACACTCAGATACACATTTGCATAATACATTCTTCCGCTTCCAAAGGCTCTTGATCCACCTCCCAAAGGGAGTTAAGGTCCTCTACGAATCTCAAGATTTGATCACTAGGGACCAGTATATTCAGGACATGCCTTTTCTGTCCAGGGGTTCTGTCATTATTTTGGCCTCCAGTAGGGTGTAGTCTGGGCGATCGTATAGTTCTGAGCAGTAATGATTCAGTGCATAACTTTACCCACTACAATTGTATATAAAATTGTGAATGATTCAATTTGTATGCACCTTTAAGAACTGCACATGATTTCACAAATTGCCCTTCCCGTACATAGCCCAATTTTGAGATCCCATGCTTTGAAGGTAGTTAGGCCATCAGTGTGAGAAATGTGCACTTCCAGATGGGAGTTTTCCGAGTTGGCTTCACATACCTGCCAACCCGATGTGCTTCTCTCCAGCATTTGAAGGCAGATTGGATTATTGCAGGCAGTGTCTTTGGTATACCTGATCCACAATAGTGTTAGTAACATTTAACACCCAAGCAGGCACAGCCAAGAAGGTCCAGCTTCAGGCTTCAGGCTCAGTCATCTTTGTTTTCGAACCACTGGTCAATGCAGTAGGTTGTGATGCCCAATAGTATACCTGCATATAGGGAAGGATAGCCCCCATAATACATTGCACACAGACTTCATGAGTTCTTTATATGAAACTCTAGGTTGCTGGCCTGTCTAGATAATGTGTTTAATCTGAGTGCTTACTAGGGTGACAAAATTGTAGGGAATATCTGGATATATCTGCAGGTGGTGTAGTATTTTTGAGAGTATAATACTGTTCTTCCCAGGAGTGTAGGTGTCAGGGAAATCCACTGACTGATGTCTTTTCACATTTCTTCTTTCTGCATCCCATCATTCCCCAATCATATCTATTTTAAAGAGGAATATGTGGTCAATAGGTGAAGAACACCCATATGCAGCTGCTGAGAAGTTATGTGCTCTATCCTTTGGGTGCCATGTCCTCCAGGCATCACACAACTCTAGTAACTTTGCTAACTGAAGAGAGTTTCTGATTTACATGTAATTCACTATTCAGAACTCCAGGAGTCCCATTCATGATTCAGGACTAAATAGAATTTTCCTTTATGATTGTTTTCCCCTGATGAGTTTTGCTGAGGACCTCTGTTTGCATATTCCGGGAAGGTCAATATTTTGAGTCAAGATATAAGTCTCCTTTAAGGCAGGCTATTTTCACCACATTTTCCTGGTCCATGTAGGTAAAGAGGCTTGCTATTGATCTCCTTGAGAGTGCTACCCAGGCTGCAGTATCATTGTAAATGCATGGTGGGCAGGTTAGATAATGAAGCTGGAGAATAATACTTCAGTTGGTATCCATGATTGATGCCAGATATGCAGAAAGATCTGTCCGATCCAGGGTACCCGCAAAGCATAAGTAATTGCGCCCTGACTAGCCCTCTGCATATTCTACTTAGTTTTTTCCAGAGCTTTGGAGTATTTCAGGAGGAAGGACACTGAGGAGGCATAGAAAATGTCTTCTGCCATGGAGACAATAGCTTCTACATTGGCTACCAGGTCTGCCATTTTCTTTAGGTCCTGGCCATGCAGAGAGATAGCTAACCCTACTTCTTCAATTTAGTTTTCTGAGTTTCTAGTTTTACCAATTGCCCGAAGGTTCTCTCCTGTGGGTTCAGGCTACCACCTTCTGCATGTGCCGATTCTGTTCCAGTGATTTGCTGCTGACTTCCTGAATCTGTTGTGGGTTTAGCATACTTGCCATTTTTGCTCTGTTTAGGGAGCTTATCTGTGATTGTCCCTTACCATAGCCTGACGTCCCTGTGTGGCTAGGTTATATCAGATCTGCACAACTGCCAGTTCGGAAGCGAATAACTGTATTATTGTCATAAGGGAGGGTACGTTTGTCCCACTGATCTCGGGCATAAACAGCGCTGCTACTTGTCATAATGCCCACTGATAACAAATCTGTCTTACTAACCCTATTTAGCTCTTACTTTTTCAGTCATCTAACCTGTGGCTTGTATGTAGAGGGTCCAGTATATCCTAACACTCTGTTCCTGTAGTATATTTCTCTTCCTTTTCCTTTAATCTCCCATTGGGGTCTTTCATCTTGCATGTTAGTTGGTGGGGGTTCTCAAGTACATTACCCTGTCATGACCCTTTGGGCCATGCTCTACTATAGGCCCCCAGAAGGATCTTGATGACATTTAGAATAACTGTCTGAAAAAGGTTCGGATACAGTCCCTACCATGCATCGTTGCTCCATTGGGGGCCTCTCTTAGTTAGGCCCCTAACTACACTAGGTTCCAGTGTGGGCAGGAGCAGCTGGGTGCCTTCTTACATTTCCTCAGTATATTTCAGTCACTAGGCCATCACATCATACCAGACTGGGATTTGTTACGATCATGAAGATGGACGAGGGTGGGTCTGTCCCCCCTGGCACCAGTCCCTAATGAGCTAAAGCACCAACCAGTCTGAGGTCAGGCCATCCCAGCAGCTGTGGTCTGCAGCTCCAGGCCCTACAACATGGCAACACAGCTCCAGCTTTGTGGTTCCTCTTTTGCTGGATTTGTTTGACTGCAGGGTTCAGTTGGATTAAAAATTAGGAGGGGGCCCTCTTCCCAGGGCACCTGATAGGGCCTGTTCCTAGCCCGCACAGATCAGATCCCCATGATGGCTTTGGTTCATTGCTCCAGGCCTCACCCACTACCTTTGTTTCTAACTCTCATGTCCCCCTTTGCCCATTATTCTTGCCTGACAGATTTCTGCCAGCTCTTTTTCCAACAGGGGTGGGAAGGGTCTTATGCCCAGGGGTATGTCACATCTGCTGCCCCAATCGATTCCTTCACTACTGTGCTCTGTCACACCTCTCATTGACTTGCTTATGTTCCTACGCCTGCCCATAGCAAACTCAGAATCTGTAGGGCAGTCACAACTTACTTCCTCTACAGGTCTCAGGGATCAGGGTAACCCAGTTATCATATGACTTGTCCCTCTTCTTTTGAGGATTTTGGTGCCCAAAAGAGCCTTCGTGAGGTGCTTCCTCCATGTTGGGTATCCAAGCCACGCCCATAGTTCTTTCAGTTTCCTATGATATATTAAAGGAACTTTCCTAACTCTATCCATACTAAGAGTGGCATCTTCTTTTGGTAAAATCTGGTGTTTAAAAACTTTAATCCTCCCTAGTTTACTTAATATCCAGCTGATAATTCATCTCATCCTTATGACACCTACAATTAGTGATATCTTCTCTCTCTGCACTTGTTTTAGCTGTTCATCTTTATATTCTATGACATACTCTGTTGGATATGCTCTCAAAATCAACCCAATTCTCACTTCTCCTTGGAAAGACTACCCTAAAATGTGATATACCTTTCATCTGTTGCTTTTTCTTCGAAAGTCAATTTCCACTGAAAAGTAACCTGCCAAAACTATTTAGTTTAACATTGGTTTCTAGTAGTTTCCTGTCACCCCTGAGTGGTGTCACTAATACTTTATCTAAGATGGTTAGCCACTCTCACAAATCAGTCTGTGCTGTTCTTGTTTTAAAATATCTTATTGATTTTTAAGACCATTCTACAACTCCATTATCATCGCATTGCTGAGCTTGCTTGCATTAATAACACTGCATTTCAATTTACCATTCAATGTGAAAAAGTAAACATATTCAGCTAAACCTCACTGTGTCCCCTGCCTCCATGATAATCTAAAACCATTGCTCTTGTCAGTCACCGTCTGTTACAGCCTCTATAACAAAATAGCCATAAAGAATCAGATCTATATTTTCTCATCCATTACCTACAACCAAGCATAGAATGGCTTAATTGCTATTACAAGAATAAATTTAAGCTTCTTAGGTGAAGCGACAATGTCCATGATGGCTGGTTTCCCAAAATATAGTATAACAAAGTACCTTCAAAGTTAAAATGTTCTCCTTTGACTTCAATAATAAGATGATCCACTGCCAATATGCTGCAGAGCCTCAAATGCTACTGTACAAGAGTTGGGCGATCAACCTCTTTCGTTCTGCAGATAAAGCTAGTTGTGCGGCTCCCAAGCACTGCCAGACCGTGTAATGGCCACTGTGTTTCATCTTTGAATATCCAGGTGGCCATAATCAGAGTTGCAGTATGGCTGTGTCTTCTGGGAAGAGGTACCCACTATTTCACTACTTTCCCCAAGTATTTTCTTCCTGAAAGATGTTAGTTTCATAAAAAGTTTTACCAGACATTGAGCAAATCAGCCCTGTGGTTAGAACCTCTCCAGCAACTATGACTAGCCCTAGGGAACATTTGGTGCCCCAAATCCAGGGCATAGTTCCATTTGTGCATCATTTGTAATAGATATTTTATCTACCACACAAGTAGAACTCTTATTTATATCCATCAATACAGTTTCTCAATCTCTAATCAAAATGTCCTTTTTCAAAGTGCGGTCCAATGTAACATTGTATGTTCCCTGTGAAGATGTTTTGGAGTCTAAAAGGAGTTTTATTTCAAATGAATGTCTCTACCAGAGAGTGTTGACAAGGAGGCTGCCAATATGTTTTTACCTCTAGCAGCTACTTCTTTTATTGTCTGCCCATTATTCCAAATAGCAAGAATTCTCTTAAACATCCCCTGAAGCAATCCTACATGTGTCTCTCCATAACTGCTTGTTCCGTGCGTGATCATGATTTGTTTGATTCTGATTTGGACCCATCTATCTCTGTTCTGTCGCTAGCAGCTTGAAAGTACATAATGAAATCAAGCAGCGTCCCTCCTCCATGTAATTTATCACATTATAAACGTTTCAATGGGTTTATGGCTTTAGCAGCTTTCTACATCAAGTGTGAAAAACATTATTGAAGTCTGTCAAAGAATTTGTGGTTTACCTTTGCCAGAAGAGCCTAGAAAAGTAAAGAACCCTACTGAGTATGATCCTCTTTACTACATCTATTCTACTTTTTTTTTAAAGGAAACTTTATTGCCATTTCCAGTAATAAACTATGCACTACAGAACATTTTAGCATTTTCTGCATTTATATATTATCTCTTTACATTCAATTGATATTATATGCTATAAAATGTTTTACTTTTAATTCACGTATGTGCTTCAATCTTTATGTAGTTCCAGTACAAATTGTCAACAGTTTTCAACATGCCCCGTCCCCAAACTGTTTCACTATTAGAGATTGCATTGCAAGACGCTTAATAGTGCAGTCCAATTTTAGTATTGTTAATGCGTTTTTCATCCTTCTCAGGAATCAAACGGTTCACCGAGGTCGACGGACCTTTTAACCCTGTAACGAGCGTGGTGAACCATACACACACTTACATTAACACCACTCAAACAATTTAAACACAATGACCAATGAGGCCACGGAAGAAGACTCCCATAAATGAAAAGTTTCAAAGCTTTATTTTATAACCACAAAACTAATGTCATGAAGACTGTGAACAAAATCTAATTATAAAGATAAATCAATACCACTGGTTGGCTAAAACTGCAAAACAAATTTAGTCGAATTAGCATCCACACAATTAAGCATTCAAAATGAATAACACATATCATTAAATAAATGACTTGAGCCACAGAAACAAGTCTGAGATCAGATTGTATCAACATTAGTCAAGCTCATTTAAACAGATTATGCAAATTTGGATTGGACATAGGTTTCCCCGCCATCTAACCAAATTAGAACATGCATGTGTGGGGATGGGCTAACACATGCGGGCAAAATAGAAACGAAGAGAGAACAACTATTTGGAAAAATAGATCTAGGGCTATAGGTTAAAAACCAGAAAAATAAAAAATGTGTGTCAGCATACTAGCTTATATTCTAGAAAAAGTAAAACATGACAATGGAAATGTTAAACCTGTTGGCTCTTGGTGTGGTTTCCCCTATCTTTTTGGCTTTTGACTTCTTGATTTGATCCTGTGATTAAATTCATGTTTGCTGCTCTGGGCACTTTACCACTGCTGACCAATGCTAAAGTGCAAGTGCTCTCTGTGTAAATTGTATTTGTGATTGGTTTATCCATGATTAGCAATTTTGATTTATGAGTAAATCTCTATAATAGTGCACTATGTGTGGCTAGGGCGTGTAAATCTAATGCTGCTAATGGCCTGCTGCAGTGATTGTGCCACCTACAGGAGCAGCCCTGTGAACATGTCTCAGACCTTCCACTGAAGTGTCTGTGTGTGCAGTTTTAAACTGCCAGTTTGACCTGGCAAGTGCATCCACTTGCCTGCTCCAAACCTCTCCTTTTACTACATGTAAGGCACCCCTAAGGTAGGCCCATGGGCAGGATACAGTGCATTTAAAGGGTAGGACATATACTGGTGTGTTTTACATGTACTGATTGTGAAATGCTGCTAAATTTGGTTTACACTATTGCAATGCCTATCTCTTCCTTAGGTTAACATGGGGATTGCCTTGAAGTATCTTTTAAAACAGTTTCCTATTGGGAGCAGATACAGATTTGGAGTTTGGGGTCTCTGAACTCACAATTTAAAAAAACATCTTTTGGTGTAGTTGTTTTTTAAATGGTAATCTTGAAAATGCCACCTTCAGAAAGCAGGCATTTTCTTGCCTAACCCTTCTGTGGCTCTGCCTGGGTGTGGAATACATGTCTGTGTCAGGATGGCAGTCGGGCTGTTTGTGAATTCACTCTAGACAGTCACACAAAGGGAGCTGAGATGTGCCCTGCATAACCTGATGGGTCTTTCTTGCCTTTATTGGTGGAAGGTGCTGAAACCTGCACCTGAATAAGGCTGTGCCTGTCCTTGCAAAGACCAGTCTCCAACCCCCTGGAGGGTGTCGGGCCAGGGCAGGAAAGGCAGAGTCTTGTGCAACACAAAGCCTTTCCTTTGAAGTTTGCCTACTTCAAAGGCAGAAATGAGTATAAGTATTGGGCCTTTGAGACCACAACTTCAGAACACTTCTGGACTGAGGACATACTGCCAGGAAGAAGAGCTAGATGCCGTAGCAGGGACTGTCACTCTGCCTGTTGGTTTGCTGTGCTGGCCTGCTGCTTGCTGCTTCTGTCTTGGGAGTGAAAGTACTGGACTGTGCTTTCTACATCCTGCTTTCCAAGGTTATCAAGGGGCTTGAACGAACTGAGCTTGCCTCCTGTTAGAAGTCTCAGGGATAATAAAGACTTCATCTGCCAGCACTTGGGCTCTCTTGCTGACTCGCCAAATGGTGCCAAATCCAGTTCCTGGGCCCTTCGGAGTGAGTTCTGGTGAAACCCAGAAGAATCCAAGTGCATTGACCCCAGAGCGACTTCGGAACTGGATCTGCTGTCTGACTTCAAGCCGCTGCCTGCACCAGGAGCTGTGGTCCCCACTGAGTGCAGCAACTGTGACCGACATCACAGGCCTGATGCCGCTGCAATGCCTCCGAAGTCCCGGCACAGCGCAAGTCCTGAACGCGTGTCTCCGAAGTCCGGGACACTTCACTCCACTGCAGCACCTGTGGCCCCGTAGTGTGATTGGGACACTGTGAAGTTGACACCCCACGTCCTAATGTGCTGGCATCATCGACCCCACAGGATTGTAAGGCACTGACGCCTCGCCACTGAGGCCCTTAGTTAATATATTACCCTGTGGGGTTCAACGTTCTTCGGTCCTAATTCAACTTCTGTCTTTATGTTAGGTTATTCTTCCTTAATACTTAGATGGCATGTTTCACATTTGATAGGCACTGTCCTCTTTTAGGGTGGTCTATCATCTTTGAATTATTTCCTTATATGTTTGTATTAATACCTCTCACTACTTTCCAAAAGGCTTTTTCCTCAACCCCTTCTTTACTCCCTTTTTAGCGCTCTAATCTCAATTTCTGTGCCATATTTCTTTTCCCGGGTCCAGTCCTCTACGGTAGGAGGGATGTGTGCCTTCCATCTCATTGTGAAGGCTATTTTGGCTAAGAACAGCGGAGGGTATGCAAATTGTGTGGTCATTTCGTGCTTTTTAGATCAAGGGTGCATCCCTGCTAGGTTATTTTCAGTAGTTCTCACTTCTTTTCTACTTCCAATATAGTTTAGAAGTACTTGACTATTGCTCCAGTAGCCCTGTAATGTGAGGCACCCCAATGGCATATAGAATAGGTCTACTGTGGCACTTCTACACCTGGGACAAGTTGCCAGAGCATTATTATACATCTTGTTTATCTTGTTTGGTCTAAGGTATGCTTTCTGTAACATATCTCTTCCAGAGGCCTTTCTTGGGTATTCCTGCACACTTTGCCATTCTTTGTCAAGGAAGACATGACTCATTAAGTTCTGCTGTTTGTACCTCAGGGCCTGTAGAAAAACACCTCTATGCTCTAGTAGGGATTTGTAAAGCCAGGATAGCATCATGTGCCCGTGACCAATCATGTAGATTTTGTTGCAGTACAGCAAGCATTGGAGGCTGTACTGTACTAATATTCCATGGCTCCCTGATAGTGTATACTATCTTATTACAGGGGAGGAACTGACCATTAGGGGGCATATTTATACTCCGTTTGCGCCGGAATTGCGTCGTTTTTTTTGACGCAATTTCGACGCAAAACTAACTCCATATTTATACTTTGGCGTTAGACACGTCTAGCGCCAAAGTCCATGGAGTTAGCGTAATTTTTTAGCGTGGACACCTACTTTGCGTTAATTATATGCAAGGTAGGCGTTCCCGTCTAAAAAATCGACTCCGAGGCATGTGCGTCGGATTTATATTCCCGGGCAAAAATCACGCCCGGGAGTGGGCGGGTCAAAAAAAATTACGTACGGCCGCTTTTGCGCCGTTTTTTAGCGCCTGCAAAAGGCAGGCGTTAAGGGACCTGTGGGCTCTGAAGGAGCCCAGAGGTGCCCTCCCATGCCCCCAGGGACACCCCCTGTCACCCTAGCCCACCCCAGGAGGACACCCAAGGCTGGAGGGACCCATCCCAGGGACATTAAGGTAAGAGCAGGTAAGTATTTTTTTTTTATTTTTTTGTGGCAGCGGGGGGGCCTGATTTGTGCCCCCCTACATGCCACTATGCCCAATGACCATGCCCAGGGGACATAAGTCCCCTGGGCATGGCCATTGGGCAAGGGGGCATGACTCCTGTCTTTGCTAAGACAGGAGTCATTTCTATGGGGGTTGGGAGTCGAAAAAAATGGCGCAAATCGGGTTGAGGCGAAAAAATTGCCTCAACCTGACTTGCCCCATTTCTTGACGCCCAAGCTCCATTTTCCCCTACGCCGGCGCTGCCTGGTGTACGTCGTTTTTTTAAACGCACACCAGACGGCGCCGGCGGCTAACGCCGGCTAACGTCATTCAATAAATACGGCGCCCGCATGGAGCTTCAGAATGGCGTTAGCCGGCGCTAATTTTTTTGACGCAAAACTGCGTTAGCGCAGTTTTGCGTCAAAAAGTATAAATATGGGCCTAGGTATCTGGATTTCCACGAGGATTCCATCGCAAACAAAAGTCCAATATTTCCAATACCAGCACTCTCCTCTCCCAGTGTTACAAGTCCTTAGAGGTCGAGTTTCCTTTCCATCCAGGAAGCATTATAACGGTTTTGCTCTTGCATATGGTGCTGTCAGGTTTTGTAGCAGCAGTACACCTCTGTAGGCATTTCCACGCTGCTCTGAGCATCAGCACGTGGTCCTTTTAAGACTTAGCACGTTAGAGCATGAGCACTTGAAGTGCCCCACTCTCGTATTTGTGTGTTTGTTAATCAGGTGTCATTTATAAGGTGGTCTACTAACAATAACATCACCCACTGGAATAGCGCCTCTCAATAGTATCCTCTAAAATCCCACATTCTTGTACCACCTCTATATACTGCAGCTTTTATTGAACAAAGGCTACTCTACGCTTTCCTGACTCCCAAATCAATGTACCCAGCAATGTGTCAAGTTCTATAAATTTCACACTAGGGAGCACAAATGGTATATTTGCAAAGTAATATAGTAATCACAAAGGCATTACCATTTTGGCAACTGCAATACACCCACCTATTGATAGTGGTAAAGTGGTTCAGGAAGCCACTTTTGATTATAGGTGTAGGGTGGTGGGTTCTAGTTTCAGTACCACCCCACTTTTTTCCTGTTTTTCTGGTGCAACCTTGACTGAAGTGCACTGGGTTTCTGCTAACCAGGTCCCCAGTGCCAGTGTTCCTTTCCAAAACAAGACACCATGGCCACTTAACCCTCAAGTTGTCAGGCCCTCAGCACCTTCTTTAAGTCCCTAGTAAATGGTACCCCTGACACCTAGGGCATTGGTACTAAAAAGGTCCCCTAAGAGCTGCAGCATGACTTGTGCCACTGTAAGGGACCCAGCACCAACCTCCTGCAGACTACCATTGCAGGCTGCGTGAGAAGCTGCTCCCTAAAAGTGAAAACATGACATAGCACACACATGTGTGCCATGCCCTTTAAACACTACTTAAAATGCTTGTAAGTTCCCCCTACAGCAGGCATTTCAGCCCTGAGGCAGGGTGCTTTATATTCCAAATGAGGGCTATAATGCATGCACAGAAATGCCCCTGCTGTGTCCTTGTTGATTCTTAGACATAGTAAGTGAACAGGGAAGCCATTTTAAATACATGTGCTGGACTCTGGTTAATACGAGTTCCCCAGCTATGCAATGGCTTCACTGAAACTAGAGGTGTTTGTTATCAAACATATCATATTAATAAACCCTCACTTATACCAGTGACAGATTTATTAATACATGCACCCAGAGGGTACCTTAGAGGTACCCCCCTGAAAACCTACCAGCTGCTTGTCAGTTCACTGACCAGTTCTAACCAGTCTGCCACCAACAGGCAAGAATCTAACCTCCAGGGGTGAACGTCTCCACTCTCTGGAGGTCAGAAACAAAGCTTGCTTTGGCCCGGGTGTGAACACACCCCTCCCAACAGGATGACCCATACATCTGTATTCCAAGGCAGGGAGCTTCAAAGAAGCCCACTGCCTTTGTCATACAAAACTGGCTTTACTCAGAGGAGGATGCTGACTCCCCCTGCCCCAGGTCCCACCTCGCACCCGGACAGGTGGGAAAATTATCTATGCAGGAGGCGTGTCGCCCTTCCAGGCTAGACACACCCCTAGGGTGACCTGCCTGAAGGGGACACAACCTAGGAAATTCTGCCATCTTGCGTGTGCTGAAATTTAGGAACTCTGGACAAGATGATGCCCACTCCCCACAAGAAGTGGTCATCATGGGGTTGTAGTGACCTCAAGGGTAAGTAGCCCATTAATTAATACCCTCCACTCCCTTAAACCACCCTAAATTGAGTGATTAGGTGATCCCCCCGATACCAGAAAGACAGATCTTCACTGAAAACAAAAGAAGGAGTGGACAAGAAGCCTGCTAAACCCAAGAACGGAGGAGCATGACTGATTTGGCAGCAACCCTGCCAGCCTGGCCTCTGCACCCCACCCTTGATGAGCAACGGACCTGTCCTGCAGCCTCCAAAAAACTGGGATAGCTGCCAGTGCTTCACAAATCACCAAGAAGAGCTCCCTCGGAGTACAGGAGATGCCCCTCTGCATCCGCAGGCACCCAAGAAAGGTCTGTGAGGACAGGGACCACCAAAAAACAGACGCTGGACATAGCCCCTGGACCCGAGCCACCCAGCCCATGTTGAAGTGGGCCAAGGGTGTAAGCATAACCCGCAGGGCCTTTAGAGACAAAGGCACCTTAAGTGCACCCCCTGTGGACTTCATGAGTTCACTACGGCATCAGCAGCCTGTATCTGCAGACCTCCCTTCAACCCAGAGTGACCAGGAGACAAAGACCCAACACATGAAGTTCGATTGGGAGTACACGGCCTAACATTCCAGTCAAGTTCGCTCCTTGCATCCTTGTACATGCAGTTTGAACAATTAACGCTTGCCTGAAAAAATCTGTAGTATTTCACTAAAGTTAGTGCAGACAGTACTGTTCATCTCTAGACACGTGTTTCTGGGTTAGTGCCCTTCATCAGTAGAGACCAAAGAACAACAAAAATATCTGGGGTTGCTGAAAATGCCGCCGATATCGTCTCATGTTTAGTACCACTCCCCGGCTCACAGGGGCATCTCCAGAGCTCGTCAGCTGAGTAGTTCAAGGGAGCCTTTTAAACATGAAGTCCGATTGGGAGCACACTGCCTAACATTCCAGACGAGTTTGCCCCTTGCATCCAGGTACATGCCACCTTAAGTGCACCCCCTGTGGACTTCACGACTTCATCAGCAGCCTGTTTCTGCAGACCTCCCTTCAACCGTGAGTGGCCAGGAGACAAAGACCCAATGCCCCAGGACACCTCTGGACACCTCTGCCCCAGACCGAGGAGCAGAGAACCAAAAGGGTCCCCATGTCTCCCAGCCCCAGGAGAGTTGAGCCCACTTGTTTGCTTGGTGGAACTGAACCCCCAGTCCATACCTGCAGACTGTTTCTGCAGGACTCCCTGCAACCGCAAGGAACTCCGGCACTGGACCCGACACCAGAAGACACTATCCCACCTGCACCCCAGAGCCAGAGGAAAAAGTGGACCGACAGTGTCCGTCTTTCCTGAGGACCTCAAGGTTCAAACCACCATGTGGGTTCCCCTAGACTGACTTTCCAGTCCATATCTGCAGCAACTTTGTGACTGGACCATTCGTCATTGGAGTGAATAGGACTCCCAACACCATAACACACCTCTGCATCTGGACACCCCAGAGCACCCCAAGGTGCCCCATTTCTGGTGGTCTTGGACCCTGCCCCATACTCACCTTAAGTCCTGGAGAATAGTCCTGTAAGTCACTGTGAAGTGTCCGAATGCAGTACATGTTTTTCCCCCATAGGACAACCTTATGCACCCAAAGTTGCACTGTCAACTTTTAAAAACTGTAAAAATCCATATCTCAAAAAGTTCTCACCTGATCCTGGTGATCTTGGTATCAAAGTTTATGTAAAAGTACATGTTATTTTTATAAATTGGTGTTAGATTTCTTTATTGAGTGTGTCTCCCTTACTGTATGGTTGTGTTCCTCACATGCTTAGCACTACCCACTAATATGCTTAGCTGCTCAACCACATTACCACAAAAGAGAGCATTTGGGATATCTTGTGTGCCTCTGTGATACCTCTGGGGTTTGGCTGGACTCTGCACAGGGTACCTCATTTTGGTCCACTATATAAGGATCCAGCTTCCTACAATAGGAAGCACATGGCTCGGTGTAAGTTGCTTTCTATATAGTCTGCCTCCATACAGCATATACTGATTCCCAAATATCTAAATGTACAGAATTCCCTATATATCTATTGCCAAGCATGATGAAATAGGCTATATCTATCACAAGCTTTTTCTTGTATGTGAAATAGGTGAGGTAGGTTAAGTGAGGTGTTTCTGTAGGGGGTATTCCATTTTGGTTCACATGAATTAAATCAGGAATAAATGGGTAGAGTCTATCTGATAGCATTAAGCTAAAAATGGTGTAGTCCATATTTAGGATGAATAACATACAGCCTGCAAGATAACTTATCAGCTTGTTCATGGCATGGCTTTAATACTGAGGTGATTATTCCCTCCCTGGTTGTGGCCAGCAGACAACCCCAGTCTGTTGCTTCCTTATATAGCTTCTGGAGTTTGGGGATATTAGTTATTCATAGGTAGCATACAAATCATTAGGGAGCCTACCTGTCTCAGGCATTTCCCCCTTGGTTAAAGAATGTATCACCTGCCTAATATCCTGCTCAGGTATAGGTGATCCAAAGACCTCTATGTGATCTTGCGTGGTTTGTGGTAGTGGGGGCTGACTGTCCCTCAAAAATGTTTCTCGGGCTTTTTCATATTGGTTTTGATTATCCACATGCAAAGGTGTAGTATAATAATATCTAAAGGTCCATTAATTGCAGCTTGTGTGCATAGTGTTTCACTTTGGTGCGTGTGGATTGGATAGGGGTGCTCAGGGGCTGGGTTTTTATTAGCCGTGTACTTGCCCAACCTTCCTCAACCTGCATTGTGTCTGCTTGATGTATATGACCTAGATTTTTGGAGGCACTCATGTAGGTCTGCCCCATGTTCTCTTTCCCCAGTGACCGCCTCACATTAAGAGGGATCTGTTATTTCTGCCTTTTCCAAATTTCTAAGTCTGTGTTCTGATTGTCTAGGGTCAGTGATTGAAATTTCCACGTGGGTATTGATGTGGATATTCTACACCATTTTAGCTCTATTTCTACTGGGTTCCCAGGAGCGGAGGATGTGCTTGATCTGTGCTGATGTCTAGCACACAATTAAAATCTGTTTCAATCACCCATGAGCTGTCCACCGTTGGGGCCAGTTTCTGTGACAGTTTCACTAAAAATACTTGGCTTTTCTTTATAGGAATATGTACTTAGGGGCGGCTTTTGGGGGGTGCGACCGCACTGGGTGCTGGCCTCAGGGGGGTGCTGTGTTTAGCAATAACTTCAGAAACCTGTGATTTAAAAGCACCTGCTGAAAAGTTCCTTGTGCGTCCAGCCTTCAGGAAACAATTAAAATGTCACTTGTGACTAATGTTCCTGCTTAGGGAAAGAGATGGGAGTTTAGCCTAGTGGCAGGTCCTACTCAACATAAAGTAGCATAGAGGGTTAATAAATGCTGATAAAAACAGAACTAGGGGGCATATTTAAGAAAAGTGGTGCTGCACACTGTGCTGCGCCACTTTTCTTGCACCCCTTAGCGCCCCACTAACGCGACCATGTGTGCATCATATTTAAAATATGGTGCACCATGGCAGTAGTTAGAGGACTAACGTCAGAATTTTTTATGCTAGTCTGGCACTTTGCAGGATTAGCGTCAAACATTTTGATGCTAATCTTGCAAAGCACCCTGAGGCCCATTGTAACCAATGGAACCCTCCTTTTAATGCCTGCGCTGAGCAGGCATTAAAAGTGCAGGGAAAAAATGACGCAAAGAAATCTGTCAAATTTTTTTGCACCATTTTTATGGCACCTCTAACGGGGGGATGCCCCCTTTGCATACATTATGCCTCGTGCAGGCATAATGTAGCACAAAGGATTACAACGTGGCGCAATGCATGCATTACACCACTTTGTAAATATGGCATGCCGTTTTTGGCCTTCTAACGCCACATGAGCTTAAAAAAATTACACTAATGTGGCGTTAGAATGGCACTAGGGGATCTTAAATATGCCCCTACGGTGCATATTTGAAAAAAGTGGTGCTGCACACAGTGCTGCACCACTTTTCTTGCGCCCCTTAGTGCTGTATTTAAAATACGGCGCAACATGGCAGTAGTTAGGGGACTAGTGTCAGAATTTTTTACGCTAGTCCGCTGCTTTGCAGAATGAGCGTAAAAAATGTTGATGCTAACCCTGCACAGCACCCAGAGGCCGTTTGTAACCAAGAGAAGTCTCCTTTTAAAGCCTACTCTGAGCAGGCATTAAAAGTGCCGGAAAAAATGACACAAAGAAATCTGTTCGATTTCCTTGCGCCATTTTTTTGGCCCCCCTAACAGGGGAATACCACCTTTGCATACATTATGCCTGGCACAGGCATAATGTAGCTCAAAGGGATACAAAGTGTGCCAATGCATGATTGTGCCACTTTGTAAATATGGCACAGTGTTTTTGGCCTTCTAACACCACATTAGCATAAACAAAAATGACGCTAATGTGGCGTTAGAATGGAGCCCCTATATTTTAAGTGGCTAGCTAAGTGGATTAGTAAAGCCAGCCTTTACAAGTGCTTTAAAACATATGAATGTATGTGAAAGGGGAGCAATGGAGAGATGAGGGGCACATTTGCCGGGTGTTAGTGAATGAAACTGAGGAGGAGGTCATGGGGTGGGGGGGTGCCACAGTAAACTGTCACCCAGGGCGCCACCAGTCCTAAAGCCGGCCCTGAGAAAGCATAAAGTGCGTTGTGGATTGTTGGGAAATTGAATCGCAAGGGCATCTAGGGAGTAAGTATAACCAGATGCTCATTAGTGGAAAGGCGACTAAAAAGTACACCATGCTTCGTCTCAAATGTGTGAGATTAAATCTAGACTCTGAATTAACTACCCACGTTAAGTATGGCTCCGGCCCTTCAGAGATTGAGATTGGCACAAAGCGAATGACAGAATCCATTTCTAAGGATCTTGCTTTTCTGGCATCATTGCGGAGTTTGAAAAACATGAACTTTACCTCTCCTTTGGTGGAAGCGCCAATACTGCCAGGAAAGTTGAAGAGGTTAATTTTACCGAGGTCATGGAAGGCTTACTTAACATAAACAAGCCATTGGATTGATGTCATAATATCTAAGCTAAGGCAATCCTCTAGTACCACACTGGAAAAACTGGTCTCAGGTGCAGCCAACAATTTAAGCCACAAGAGCAATGGGGCAATTCTCACTTGGTTCTCCAGATAGGACATGCCCTGTTATAAGTGTGCGATATAACATGCCATGGCTTTGGGGATAGCCAGTAGCCTGCACAATAATTTATTTTCAAGGCACTGTGGATGACCTGGGCCGGCATAACCCCGTACACCTGCACCATAGGTCCCTACTAAGAAGCATTTACTTTGTACAGCAGAATCTTTTCTCTGATTGGCTTATGGCCAAGTGTATTTTGCGTAGCAAAGTTCGCCTCATGCCACCCCAAACTTCTGATCCCTGGGTGAAGAGCTTGCCCCATTTCAAGTTGATGTAAAAAAATGCCCAGATAATTAAAATGTGATACTTTAGCAATGGATGTACGCTAAATAAAAAAATTCAGGATCAAGGGCCAGATGTAGAAAGCCTTTTGCACGTCGCAAACTGCGAAAAACGCAGTTTGCGACGTGCAAAAGGCCTAACGCGATGCACAACCTCAAATTGTGAGTCGGTACCGACTCGCAATTTGAGGCTGCGACTCACAAATAGTAAGGGGTGTTCCCTTCCTATTTGTGACCGCATCGCCATGCTGAGTTGCTTTGTGACCGCGAATGCAGTCGCAAAGCAACTCGCAGTTACCACCCACTTGAAGTGGGTGGTAACTCATTCGCAAAGGGGAAGGGGTCCCCATGGGACCCCTTCCCCTTTGTGAATGACGAAAAAAATGTTTTTTCAGAGCAGGCAGTGGTTGCTTACTCTGAAAAAAACGAAACCAAATGGTTTCGGAAGTTTTTCTTTTTGCAACTCGTTTTCCTTTAAGGAAAATGGGCTGCAAAAAAAAAAAAACATTGCTTTATTAAAAAAGCAGTCACAGACATGGAGGTTTGCTGTCTCCAGCAGGCCACCATCCCTGTGAGTGCATGGACTCGCTATGGGGTTGCAAAATGCGACCCACCTCATTAATATTCATGAGGTGGGTCGTTGCGACCCCATAGCGAGTCGCAGAAGGTGTCTGAGACACCTTTCTGCATGCACTTTTGCGAGTTGCAATTTACGAGTCGGTATGACTCGCAAATTGCAAGTCGCAAAATTTTACCTACCAACATCTGGCCCCAAGTGTTTTATGGGCCACATGTCATGATAAAGGATTTCTAGCAGTTATGCTTTAAGTTTCCCATGAAATCTTTGAAAGAATCTAGCAGTGTCTGTAAACAGTTAGGGGCATATTTATACTCCGTCTGCGCCGAATGTGACGCACATTCAGCGCAAACCGTCCACCATATTTAAACTTTGACGGCCGAGCCTGCGTACGTCAAAATTCCTCTGTGTGCGTCATTCTTTGGATGCGGGAAACTGCCTTGCGTTAATGAAATGCAAGGTAGGTGTTCTCGCTCAAAAAATGACTTTAAGGCCTGTGCGTCTTATTTATACTTCAGTGTCATTTTGACGCACAGGAGGGGGTGAGCCCTAAAAAACGGCGCACAGCCTGATGTGCGTTGTTTTTTAACCTCTGGGTCAGGGCAGGCGTTAAGAGACTTGTGGGCTCACTTCCATGGTCTCTGACCATGGAAGGAGCCCAGAGGTGCCCTCCCCTGCCCCCAGGGGCACCCCCTGCCACCCTCGCACACCACTGGAGGACACCCATGGATGGGGGACCCATCCCAGGTAAATACAGGTAAGTTGAGGTAAGTATATTTATATATTTTTTTTAAGTGGCATAGGGGGGCCTAATTTCCCCCCCCCCTACATGCCACTGTGCCCAATGACCATGCCCAGACAGAAGTCCCCTGGGCATGGCCATTGGGCAAGGGCGCATGACTAATGTCTTTGCCATGATTTTTGCCTCAAACCTGACTTGCACCATTTTTTGATGCACATCCCCCATTTTCCCCTACGCCGGCGCTGCCTTGTTTGAGTCATTTTTTTTTACTCAGACCAGTCTGCAGCGTCGGCTAACGTCATTCCTTAAATAAGGCGCTGCATGGCACGTAGGAATGGGGTTAGCTGGCGGTAAAATTTGTGACGCAAACCAGTGCTGGCGCTGGTTTGCATCAAAAAGTATAAATATGGGCCTTAGTCTGATAAGAACTGCATTGCCTGCATAAAGGAGTATGGGGACTGGGTGGGACCCAATTTTAGGGACATCCGTGCCACTCTTAGATAGCACTGAGTAAGAAAAACATTAATATGTACAAAGTGGAAGGGGGCTAGAAAGTATCCCTGCTTTCCCTCTTGCATTGCCCGTATTGCTTGAATACAATCACCATGTTGGGAGTAACGCACTTTGATGGTTGTATTACAGTACAGACGCTTCAGGAGATCTAATAGCGGGGGGTTTCAATTCCTGCCAGTTCCATCAATACCCAAAGCTTCCCCCTTGTCGACTAGATCAAAATCACAGGAGAGGTCCATGAAGGCCAGGTGTAAAGCACCTCTCCTGGCTTTGACATATTTCCTTATTAGCAAAGAAAGGTTCCTCCTCTGAAAAAAATTAGTTAGTTTCAGCCCAGTTTGCCAGCTTGCTTAAGATTACACACCCTAAAATTTTTAAAGAATTATCCAATTATGAAATAGAATGGTAACAGGTTTGGAAATGTTTGTCCCTTTTTTTTTAATAATCAGCACAACAATTGATTCCCTCCATGATTCAATTGAGCCTCCCCTTGTTCCACCACGGAGTACATTTGTTGTCAAGGGAGCCCGGAAGTTGGGATTTAGCCTAAATAAGTCAGTTGGGACTCCGTCAGGTCCTGACGCTTTCCCAGCTAGGGATATTAGAATGGCCTGAATACCATTTGTAACCTCAATAGTGTCACTAAACTGGAACTCGCTGGGTGGAAATGAAAGTGAGAGATCTGGGGCTCAAGACTGTTCAGAGACAGGGTTATCTGGATTAAAGGACCCAGTTGTTTCCCAGAAAGCGGCATTCCAAACTGGAGTTTGGATGATCAGAAAAAAGGATCAGTTTACAATTTCCCAAAATGCTCTTCTGTCTCTGAGTTGTACCACCACTTACATGTCTCTACAGGCATTAGCTCTTATTTCTTCCCTTCTTTTCTCTAAGACCATTTTATACTAATTTCTCGCTTTTTGATGGCGATTATGTTGGGAGGTATCAAAGTGGTGGCCTTTTTAAGGTTTTTAAGGACACAGCACAATCAGAATTAAAACATTTATGTAATGGAGGATGTTGAGGTATCTTCTCTCCGATCAACATACGAGAAACTGTATTACAGCCTTTCCCGAAACTTTCTAAATCCATATCTGGCGCAGCTTTGTTGGACAAACAGCACATTATATCCTCATACCTATTGATTATAAAACGATTAAAAAACTTGCTTGGCTCTAAGCTGTCTCACTTCAAACAGAAACCCTTATTTAGAGAATATTGCAGCAGGGGTCTATTTCTGGACTTAGTTGTTGTTTGTGGGGGAAGGAGAAAGTGACAGTAACGGGGTTAGGGGCGGTGAGTTTGGAGGAGCAAGGCTCATAACTAACTGTTTTAGCGACACGGTCTGACGAAAGGAAGATAAAAACTATAATATTACTGCTGCCCTTCTCAACTAATGTAGCTGGATTGCGGATGTCTTCACGTTGCAAGTCTATAGTAAAGTGAAAATTATATGTCACAACTATCTGATTTAAGGCTTCCCTATAGGGTGTATGTGTGAAGTGAGCAGTACTTTCTCCTCGCCAGTCCATAATCCGACAGACGAATTCTCCACAAAGGGGACATCTGACAATATTAAAATCTCCAAACCAAATGAGGGACACATGGTTCCTCTTTCTGTGTACAAAATCTGAAATAAAGCTATCCAGCTCATCAATTATACAAAGTGGTTTCTCTGAAAAATCATTAAAATAAAATTAATTAGCAAGACATTTGCAAAAATCTGCTAAGGACAGCTTTAAAATCTGATAGAATGGAGTAGAGACTAATTTCTGGGCGCTCTTGTTGCTGGCATTGACACAGAATAAAATGGCTAAACCTCCTTTTGCCCTACCTAATACCGAGGGGATAGATGGGGAACAAAAAGATTAATACCCATCAATATAAAAATAATCTAGAGCCCAGGTCTCTTGGCAACATATAATATCAATATTTTGATAAAAAGCAGCCAGTCCTCATTTGTGCAGTTCTGTGAATCCCCGCAATGTTTCAGGAGAATAACTGAAAGCCGGGAGGACCTGCAGGTGACTCCTGCTCCAGGTCTGGATTAGATGGTTCCCTGATTTACAGGTTTGAGAACAACCGTAGGAGGAGGAACAGTATGGGAGCAGGTTTAAACCATCAGCATTCAGTCAATGTCAGAAAGATCAAATAATAGTTAAAAGTGTCAGTCAGTCAGTCAGTCAAAATTCTATATTTGGCAAATTACCATAAAAGCACAAAATTCATTATACATAACATTATTTTAAGACATGATTCATGCAGGTATAAAAACAGCAATAGTAATAAAATGCCTCATCTATAGAGATTACAAACTAACTTCAAATTCATAAATTCCATATTCTCATAGGATGCTGAAAGCAATAATGTAATCCTAATCATAATCAGTTCTTATACAGTATATTATCACTCTAGATTATTGTGCAACTGCCTCCACCAATTCATAACGTTTTCTAATAGCAATAGCTACTTTTAAAAAGTTTAAAATAGCATAACAAAAATCAATAGAATTCAATTGCTGTACATACACCAAAGCATCATTATAGGATGTAATTTGTAATTTCCGTAAAAGTGGCCATAAAAATATACGTCTGGGAGCAGAATAGAGCGAACAAAATAGAAGAAAGTGACGTGCATTGTTTTGAAATAGTGCCACAGGGACAGTTCGGAAGCACTTTTTGCCAAGAACTTTGCTTAGGAAAAGCCACTCTAAAATGTATCAAATTTAATCTGAATAAAACAAGAAGGGAGTAATCTGAGAAGTTCGAAAACCAAGAAAAATAAGGTTCCATCCGGGTCGTTGTTGAAATCTGGACATAGGGATCAAAGGTTTTCAAATGCAAGGCCCCATGCAATCTCTTGTTCGAAATATATTCAGAATATTGAGTTTTAACCAGATCCTTAGCATTCAAAGACAACGACTCTGGATGATTAAACATTTCCTCTAGGCCTAAAATCCAGAAAGTGGATTGTAGGTAAGAGAGCCACGGAATCCTGCTAAAATTGGCCAGATGGATACAATCAGATAAACAGTCTTGGACCAGACAAGCCACAGGATTCAACCAGGATTTCAGCCATAATAGAAGTGGGGCAACACCAGTCAAGTCCCCAATTTAACTTAATCCTAATTCCTCATCACAGATGAAATTTGCTACGTTCTTAGGCACCATCAATACTCTATGTGCGAATTTGTTCTCAACACGTTGGAGAGAATCAACTTTATTCAGGCCCCACAAACCTGCCCTGTAAATAGCTGCGGATACACATTTTGATTTATAAAGCTTAATTATGTGATAAACTGGTCTGTGACCTAGTTTACGGGCAAAACGAAAAATTGCTTCCACATTTCTCACCATTTGTTGAGTCTTAAAAGTAAGATGGGACTTCCATTGCAAAGAAGAACTTACATGTAAACCCGGATAATAGAACTCCTTTACTTTGTTTATAGTGATCCCTCTCACAGAGAAACGTTTAGATCTTGTATTTCTGGGGCCGCAAGTCATCACATAGGTCTTCGTATAATTTACTTTCAGATCTAAATCTTGCATGAAGATTGAGAAATAATCCATCAGGCTTTGAAGACCATTGGCTGTACGGGCAATCAAAACCGCATCATCTGCGTACCATAAAACATGGAGCTGTCTCACACCCATTCTAGGGAAATCTTTAACATGTGTTACTAAAAAACTATAAAGGCCATTAATATATAACAAAAATAAAAACAGTGCTAAAATGCAGCCCTGTCTAGCTCCTCTCAAAGAGGAGAAAGGGGAAGGCCTCTCTCCGTGTGCTCCATATTGCACTGAAACCCTCAAGTCAGTATATAAACGTTTGATTAGCTCCAAGAGGTTGCGATCCACCCCCAGGGATTCCATGATTGGCCAGAGTTTCTCTCTGTTCACAAGGTCAAAAGCACTGGATAAATCTATAAAAGCCAGGTGAATAGATTCCTTCCTTGCGGTCACATATTTGCTCAGAATGAGGTGCAAGTTCAACGATTGTTCAATAGTACCCAGGCTGGGTCTAAAACCATATTGAATTGGGGAAATAATCATTGCCTTAGCAGCCCAATCCTCCAGTCGAGTCAAGATCACACTCCCCAACATCTTGGCAGTAGAATCTAAAAGGGAGATTGGCCTACAACAAGTTGGATCTTTCCTACAGCCCTTTTTAAAAATAGGGATGATGATAGCCAATTTCCATTTTACTCATTACTATGCACCTTAATACATCGGTAACTAAAGGGCCCCAGAGGTCCGCCATTGACTTAAAAAGGTCAACAGGGACCCCATCTGGGCCAGCAGCTTTTCCCGATCTCGAGCGGGTGAGAGAATTAATAACCTCTTGTAACTCAAAAGACAGATCAATAGTAGTCGAATTAGAGTCCACAGAGCTCTGATTATCTCTTCCATCCTCTTCAAATAGAATATTATTGTCTGGCTGAAAAACCCTAGTAAAATGGGTCACCCACACTGTTTCTGGTATCAAACAATCCTCCTCCTTATTATTCTGGTCCGTGAAATTAGGGTGAGACACGGGAAAATGGAGTTGATCTGAGAGCCCTTTTCAGATCTTTATGGGCCTTTGTACAGGCAGAATTGAACCAACGACAAAACCCTGGGTCCCAAATGGGCCTGTCAATCATCAAGGTCTCTGAAATAGCAGAACATAATTTCGCATATTCTGATACTAAATTATCAGGGGTAATTTGTTGTGACAGACATCAATTGATAGAGTCCAAATTTTGTTCATTGATTTCCTGATTGAATGTTTTGGGGTCAACCCGTTCCCATTTCATACGTAAACCACAATTTTTATTAAAAATAGTTGCCTTATTAATTTCTCTATTAGTTATAGCCGGTTTACTATTACATGCAAGTTTAATGGATAGTCGATTGAGATAGCTAGCACAGTGCGGTATTATCTTAAAATCAAGGATTAAATGGGAATCAGGGGCGTTAATAAGAATAAAATCAATAACGCTCCCTTTAGAATTACCCGTAAAAGGTGGTATTTTTTAAATAATTGCATTTGCCTTATCTCTAGCGTAAACAAGATCGAATTTGTAAATGAGAGTTTTCAAAACTTCCCCTTGGTTTGTTTGGATAAAATGAGTTGATGTCTCTCTATCCTCCATAGGAGTACAATAAGCATATAAAACCTCCGGATTGCATAGTAGTGTGTTAAAATCCCCAGCCCATATAATAATGAACTCCTTATCCTGGAGCTTATCAGAAGAATCCAGGAAATCTGTGACCTCTTCGAAATTTCCCTTCAAAAGGTCATTTTGAATATTGTTATAAAAATGTATTATCAAAAGACCTTTACTCCCCTCGATCTTCACAAAAACAACCATGAAATAGGATGCGGACCAAATTAAAGAAACCTCAATTTTTGGGAGATGCAATGAGACAAGAACCATAAGACCCCCACTTGCCCTTCCCGCTAAGGAGGGGATTGCCGGTTGGTATACAGAGTAATAACCATCCAGAAAAAAGGGATCCATTGACCAGGTCTCCTGTAAACAAATGACATCATAAGAGGATATAAATCCTAGCCAATCTGGGTTTTTCACCATTGACCGAAGCCCTGCAATATTCCAATAGAGTAGCGTTAGTGATTTAGATCTTGGGCCTGCCACCATATTCTCATCATTCACAGCTTCTAACAACATGGAAGAAGGGGTATCTATCGCATTGGACACCCCTTATACTGAGCACTTATCCGACCCAATGTCCTCAACAAAGCCCTCCCAAACACCTTGCAATGCCCTAGCCTTGGTTAAATGTCAATCGTTCTCATCAAGGGGGGTTAAGGCCTGTGGGTGGCCGGAAAAATTAGATGGTCTTGCTTGTGTTGTAAGCAGCCCTGTGTTATAAACGCATTGTGCTGCTTTTGGAGAAACATGTGCCGGGGGGGGGTCATAAAAATGGCTAAGTGGGAGGACTACAATTCCCTCTTCCTTCCCAGCACAGTAAGACAAGTCTGTTTGCAAGTATTTTACTAACAAGGATTATCAAAGTTAATTACAACACAGTCACCCTCAAATGCCTTTTTTGTTAGACCGAACCAGTTTACTCTGCGTGCCATAAGAATCCTATCATTAAGATTTCCCATGTATCTGGATTTAGATCTCAACCAATGGGCACATTTCCTCATTAACGCCTTATTATATCCTTATGACAAAGATCTAAGGGCGGTACTTTTGCAAGAAACAAGACATATGGCATGCATGCTGGAGGGAGTTGCAGTGCCTGTTCACTTTTAGGAATAGAATTAGCATGAGGAAAAAGTGGGCGGCCTGGATAGAATCCATTTCTAGTCTCTGCAGAAGGATTAAGCTCCATGGATGATAGTCCATACCCATCTGACAGCCGTGCCAAAGATAAGGCTTGAGTAATCGGTGGTGTGTTGTATGATACTTCTCTTTCATCGGCTGCGGCCTCCTCCGCGACCTCCTCCATATAACGGTTGCAAGAATTGGTAGAACCTAGTGCTAGTTGGGGATTTAGTTTAGACAAGTTTATATAAAATTGGTCCAGTTTTCTATCTAGCAGGCTAAGCATTTTCTCCTCCCAAACTGCATAAAATGATTCAAGTATAGAATCAACTGTATGTATAAGTTCGTCTCGCCAAGCTCCCTTCTCTCTTTTATCGAATGTGGAATTATCTAAGTTCATGTTGGGAGCTGCCTGATGACAAGCAGAATGTTCCGAATGTGGTGGAGATTTCCTTCTATGCCTTCCTTCTATGTCACGTTTGGTGGTTTTAGAGCGGCCACACGCTTTCCTCTTTTTTGGTGGTGGGGAGTCCGCGGGGGAACAAACAATGATAGGCTCATTCGGGGCACTTGGGGCTTGCATAAGAAGAGGTCCTGTACCAGGTTGTAGAGCATTAGTTATAGGGGCTGTCAGTGGGGTCCCATGAGTAGACTTAACTGAAATATTGGGCTCAAGCGGTAAATTCTGAGTGGATTTATGAACAGCCCCAATTTGTTCTTCGACCTACACTAATTTGGTTTCAATGGCCCCAATGAAGGATGAAAAGTAGCTGGAAAATGATGGCTGTATCAAAGGGCCCTGGGCACCCTCACCCTTTTGTGAACTTATCTTCCTCTTGCCCATTACAATCAGTAATTTGCATCCCTTAAATATCCAGTGTGATATCACTATGCACTGGACAAATTCTCCTATCCTAATATAAAGGGGCAAATGGAGGTCACCCAGAGCCTAACCACAATAAAGGGACCATCGCCACAGAGTCTGGAGGCAGCTTATATCTATTTTAGCAATAAAGACTTTCTCCTATCATGTTACTCATTGTTCACCTCCTTAAGTAGCACTTTTCAGGGGGTTGGCCCAGCCCGGCCTCATCTGGTTGCTGACGGGCGTGGGACGGGCCCGCCTTTGGACGGCACACGCGCGTCCCGTGACGCGGGTATCCCGTAACGCTATGAGAGCTCGGTAGTTCAGGCCCTGCCCCCTGGGCATGTGAAGAGGTTCTGGGACACCAAGTCCCCTTCTGGGCTACTGCTGCTGCTGCTGACTTCTTTTCCCCCTGGGCGTGTGAAGAGGTTCTGGGACACCGAGTCCCCTTCTGGGCTACAGCTGCTGACTTCTTTTTCTTAGATAAAAGTGAATATTAATGGAGAACACCACTGGGGGTATTGGCCCATGCTTGGTGAGGTTGGTGGCCTATTTAGGGGGAGGACGATATAAAAAACCTAATGGGAGAGTGTTTACCTTGCCCTGCTGATTTATGGAATGTTTGAGACAGGACAGCAGGGAATGCACTAGGTCCAGGTCTTTAAAATTAACAACCACACAATCCCCCTTAGGGGCTTTAGGTGATAGACCCACCAGTTTACTCTAAGGCCATTACAATATTATCCACAATGTCTGTTGGCCACCCTGCGTTTTTAGGTCGAGCATTCGAGACCTCTTGTATATACTTTAGTGTATATTTCTATACTTCTTTGTGGGGTCCCTGCTTTTTCACTGGTTTATTTCAGTGTCCTTAAAAAATCCTTGCTCTTTGTCCCACCTTTTCCACCGTTGTACACTCCCCTGGAGCATGGCCCTAGTACTTGTACTCTTCCACTTGTGCGTATGTAGAATGTGCTTAGGGATTACTTTTTTCTTAGGGTAATAGCATTTGACCAGAGCACTGGATGTTTCAGTGGCTCCAGTCTGTTTCTGTTAACAGGGCTCTCCTCTATCACTTATTTTCATCTGCAGTCATGTGTGACTTTGTTTATTCCATTCCTTACTCTCCCATGTGCATTTTCTGTTCTTGCATTGCAAATGCTTGTTCCTTTTGTCTGTCTCTGCGAGCTCACAGTGGTGCTTTTTACCGGCCGCTTATGTCAACTGCTTTACTTTTTATTTTTAGTTTGTGTGGCAAGAAAACGCTAATAGCTCCAACTCCAGCGAACGCGAGACGAACTGCGGTTCAAATGCTTGTTTCTACAGCAGTGAGCAGCTTTATATTTTAGGCTCAAGCAATCCTCGTGGACTCATTCATCCAATCAGGGAACACCCTCCAAATTGAGCACATATGGGGTACATTCTGGCTGGAGGTGTAAGTGGACCGATCATCTGCCTGTTGTTGGAGCCGGCGCCTGCAGGCTGTGTGAATTTTTAGATGGAGCAGGGCAGCAGGGATCCATTTCACGGGCAAGTATAACTTTACTCTTCTCTCCGGAGTTACTATTGTTCAAGGTCGCTATGATAAGCCTGAGTGCAGGATATTGTTAGGCGACTGAGCTCGAAAATAAAGCCTCCTGTTGTACCTCTCAGTGACTTCAAACAGTTCTGTTTTGACCTCGGACATGGCTTGTACTTTGTCAGCCAGGGATTTTATCTGCCCCAGTAAGTCCTGTTGAAAGTTCTACAATAAGGTCTCCACACTAATTAAAAAAGGTTTGCAGCAATCTTGTTTGGCAGCAACAAGGTTGTGCGTGTTATTGGTATTATTCGAGGCTGACAGGAAGATATCAGTTTGGGTCATTCTGCCGTCTTTATCAAGGTTATTGGTTTCCGATGCTGCAAGGCCAGCTGGGGCAGACCGTGATGCTTTCCCTTGCCCCCAATTCCTTTTGGAGGGGGTGGTTCAATTGCTCCGGCATTGGTAGGGCAAGGGCTGACAGGTGAAATGTCACCCAAATTATCGTGGACTATGCAAGGGTTGGTGGGTTTGGTCTTTTTGTTGCACTTGGCATAGATATTGGTAGGTCAAGGTTCCCTCAGGGCAGTAAAAACTTTGTCCACCTTTGACCCTAGGATGGCTTCAGGGGACTGAACCTTTGATAAGATAATGGGATCAGTTATCATCCTTTGCGCAGCATCTATACGGTTCTCAACCAAATTAAGGGCCTGATTACAACTTTGGAGGACGGTGTTAATCCGTCCCAAATATGACGGATATACCACCTACCGTATTACGAGTCCATTATATCCTATGGAACTCGTAATACGGTGGGCAGGATATCCGTCACATTTGGGACTGATTAACACCGTCCTCCAAAGTTGTAATCAGGCCCTAAGTTTGGTTGAAATAGCCCACAGTGGAGAGAAATTAAGTTATTGAGGGAGTGGAGAAAGAACCTTTGTCCCCTCAGAGTTTGCTTTGAGACAGTTTCTTCTTCTCCATGACTTCAGTGGTCAAAGGGAGCACACTGAGAATGGGTAACTATTTGAGTATGTGGAGGAGGAAGCATACTGATTAAATTATAAAATCCTTCTTTCGCTCACGTGCTTCACGGTCTTCCCAATCATGTCGTACTTTCCAGGTAAACAAATCACCAGTCCTAGCCCCTGGAGCCAAAAGAGGGAGGGGGGGAGGGCTGGGCCGGCCTTGGTCAGCCGCAGATGGGCCCAGTCTTCGCTTAGGCTGATGCCAGGGTGATTCCCACGCAGAGGGCTGCTTGCAAATGCTTTTTAACACGATGACGAGGACAGTTGCAACTCTGCCTCAGCCACCAAACTCTGGCTTCCTAGCAGGATCTCACAAGTGCTACCTAGGACTCACAGTCCCCTGCGGCATCTGTGGAATCTCTGGTGTCCAGCATAGCAGTGAGCTTGTAAGCGCTTTGTAGTGCGATGACAGTTGCAGCTTCGCTATTCCTGCTAGCAAACTCTGGCATCCTCGCAGGACCTCACGGGTGCTTCCTGGAACTTGTAGTTCCCTGCGGCTTCTCTGGCGTCTGGTTTGTGAAAATCACAAAGGCACTTGCGTGGCACGATAAGTCAGTGAAATATGCCTCCGCGATATCGTTTTTCCCAGTGCTAGGCTTTATGTTTTCCTTGAGGTGCGATAATCCAAATAACAAATGAGAGGCTATAAAAAGAGATCTGTGTCGAGGAGTCAGATTGTAACACGACTAAATAATTATCTCCGTCCCGGCCACATCACACAGTTTTAATAAAACCTTTATTGTGTGAACTCGTCTAGTGCAGTATATCACTTCAGACTCGCCCGCTTTGCTTGACGTGGATCCCAGGTGCTTCTTGGTGGCCCCTCTGTCTTTATTTTCAATACGTACATACCCTCTCAGCCTGGGCCTTCGCACAAACACAAGAGGTGGGCTGTCGGGTTCGAAAGAGTATTAGCAAAGTGGAAACCCAAGTTAGAAACCGGCCTTGGTCAATTGTTCCTCTCTGCTTGGCAGAAGTTATAGGTCCAGTGATCGTGAAAGTCACCAGGAGAAGAACGTATGCTTTGCTTGCACCTGTCCTAAACCAATGGCAATTCATTCATTGGTGCGCCTGATACAAGAAGTTTATAAAGTGAGATGTTGCAACATTCAGAACATCTTCTGTACAGAGAATGATTTAGGTGTAGTCTGCAAATCTGCCTACATATTAAGCAGAAAGCCATTTAGGAATAAGAACTGAGGAGTAAGTGCACACACCTTTTGCAGATGTGTGAAATAACACTCAATCATTGTAGAGAAATACGTGTTTTCCTTACCACTTATAGCTGTTGGAAGAGGATGCCATAGGAGGCTTTGTTAAATGAGGCAACAGAAAAAAACAAGGAACAGATGCCACAACCATTCATTGTCATCCTCGGACATCAAGTAATACCACCAGTACAGACTGTATCCCTCTCTGATGTCTAACAACTGTCTGACACTGGACTACGAAGGAGATGATTTTCAGAAACCTCTGAAATTTTTAGAGGGTAATCTAGAAATGGGCCAAATAGTTTGAAAGTCATATTATGTCAAGGAATTTCTTCGTTTTCTGGAATGTAACTATGGCCACTTACGTTTGGACACCACAGGGGCTTATGCCATTGAGATGTTCACCATAACTGAAGGTGGAAGTATGGCAATAGAGAGATCTTTCTCATGACCGAAACGCAACAAAGATCCTTAGGGGATCTAGATTTAAGGACTCTTGATGGCAAGTTGATAGAGGCTGATCACAGACACAGTATTCCTGCTAGCCACAGAAGCAACGATTACTGATTTCTGCTCTGATGTTAGCCACCTTAGTGTTAGTTTTAGTGTGCATCTAAATCACCACAGAGCATTTTTCACAAGGGAATTGAAGAAGCTATGGCTGAAGCTGATGATTCTTCAAAAAACCTCTTTCTGCTAGACTCTTACATATGTCTAACATGTTTTCTGATTTTCATTGTGCAGCATGGGAGTTTTCTTATTTTCATTCTACACAAACTTACATTGAATATGCGAGGATTCCCTGTAACATTGTCACCATTGCCATTCCACTTTTTAAACATACGTTTTTATCATAATTAGGTAGCAGAGTACCATTGGGATGGTGTTGGTCATTTGGAATGGGGTTGAACGTTCTGTTGGATTAACATTTCCATGACATTTCCAGTCATCTGCAAAAGTAAGCATAGTTTTGGTTGATGTTATCAGTGGATTTTATGGAGTCAGTTATTGAAGTTTGATAATAAGTGGTTCACCTTTAAGTTAAATAAATGTTTAACGAGCAACCTCACGGTCAAAGTTGCTTAAATGCTTTGCACATGGAAGTGAAGAAAGAATTTCACTCCACTAAGACGTGATCAGATGGCACAATGTGAGCAGATACTAGAAATTAGTCTATGAGTTGGAAAAAATTGATTTATGAACCAGAATTACCATACCTTTGTTCAGGGCCTCTTACCAATTTTTTAAGGTAAAGAGATTTGACATTGGTTACTATTTGGGAAACTACTGAAAAGGTGCTGGAAGGATCATCAAACCAAAAATTGAAAAGTTCTATCACTTGAAAAGTCTCTTCTGTCTTTGGAGACTCAAGATAAGCCAGCTCAAATGGAAAGGAACAAGATGAAGATATAGTAGCACAAGGGCTACAGCAACTACTTTGGACAAACACCATATAACCACAAGAAAATCATTAATGTTCTATTGTGATCAGTTTGGGCCACACTTGTGTCTTAGTCTAAAATTTCAGTCCAGTATGTCTTTGGACCATTCTGGTTGAGAGTTTAATAGGTGACTTGTCAGCCTTTGACTCATGGCTGCAAGCCACTGACAACAGTGATGGATATACACTTCCCGGATGAGTGGGAGGACATTGTCAACTTGAATGCGAAGTTCTTCGCTGTACTTATGGACCACAAAACCCTCAAT